>NC_064850.1:20770575-21070575 GCF_024139225.1 Suncus etruscus
CTCCAAGAGTTTTTCTAATTTTATTTTTAAAAAAATGTCTAAAGACATTCCCAAAGAAAAAGCTTTAGTGGAGACAAAACGGATGTCTCAGAAGCTATGCAACATGCTTAGCAAAGGCCCTTCATCCTTTTTTCAAAGCTGTTTATTCTGCTCATAAATCTGCACTACCTCATTATCAGCTTTCCTATTCCATAACACATCAGAAGCTGCAAATCAGAAGGTGCCAACAGAGAGCAAGAGAAAGCAGTCATCTTTCTGCTAGAGCAGCCACAAATGACAGCCCACAGGCACCAAGTGGGGGGGGATCCTAAAATTAAAGTCCTCACACCCCAAACACTAAAACTAAATCACTTGCACATAGGACAAGTGATAAACACTATGCTGACCCTCAATCCTCAAAAGATTCATTTTATGAGCTCAAATGTTTTCAGGAAGAGTGACAAAAACTTCAAACTTGGAGCCAAAGTGATAGTAGGCCAGGTAGGATGTTTGCCTTGCGTGTGGCCAACAGATATAATTCCTGACATTTCATATGGTCGCCCAAGCCTAACAGAAGTGATTACTGAGCACTGCCAAGTATGGCCAAAAAAAAAAAAATCCAAAAATATCCTTCAAACTCGTTTGTTAATATGTCATGACAGATTTATGCTCCATTAAACCAGTGATTTTTTCCCCAGTACACACCCGGTTTTGTTGGGAAGCTCTGGTTATCACAACCATGGGAACATTGCTGGCACCTACTGGTGGATAGTGGCAGCCCAGGACAGCCCCACAGGATTGGTGCACATCCTGAAGTCAACTATGTTGAGACCTGCAAACTGAACCCCGTGGGCTGGGCTGGCACAGCTTCTATGCACACCTGGTGGCAAAGGTGCTTCAGTTTATGTGTTAGGTTACTACATTTTCTTTTTAGGTTTGTGGTGGTGGTAGTGGTGTGTGGTTCAGCATAATTCTTTTATTAAAAAAAAGGGGGGTGGAACCTGCCAGGTAAGCCAAATACACAAAGCTAATACAGATGGGGTTTCCCTCAGGGTGAGTTGAAAGGAATCCTTCCTCCCACATCCCTACATCTCTGGGGGCAGGGTGGAGAAACCACTGGGCTAAATGTAACTAAGAGGGCCCGGAGAGATAGCACAGCGGCTTTTGCCTTGCAAACAGCCAATCCAGGACCAAAGGTGGTTGGTTCGAATCCCGGTGTCCCATAGGGTCCCCCGTGCCTGCCAGGAGCTATTTCTGAGCAGACAGCCAGGAGTAACCCCTGAGCACCGCCGGGTGTGGCCCAAAAACCAAAATAAATAAATAAATAAATGTCACTAAGAGATGCCAACCCCACCCCGAGCACTGGAGATGCTCCAGCCATGAAGGTGCTTCCGGGAATCTGCTTCTGCTTTCCTTTTCTCATTTTTCCCCACACTAAGTGGGCCCTCCAACTTTATTCTGAGGAGCCCGGGGGGTCAGGGGACCTTGCCCAACCTGGGCACATGAGTGGAAGCAGCAGCCTTACGTTAAAGTTGTGCCAGTTAAATAATAAACTTAAAAACACTTAGATGTGGGCGGGAGCGATAGCACAGCGGCAGGGTGTTTGCCTTGTAACACAGCTGATCCAAGAGGGACACGAGTTCGATTCCCGACATCCCATATGGTCCCCCGAGCCGGCCAGGAGCGATTTCTGAGCACAGAGCCAGGAGTAACCCCTGAGTGCCACTGGATGTAACCCAAAAAATACAAATATATATATATACATATATAATACATATAAAACATATGTAACATACGTATTATATATTGTATATGATAGATTATATATAAGAGTATGCGCGGGTTTAGCTGACACAATCCGGCAGAAGTTGGGAGCACAGAAAATGCTCGCCCAGTCAGAAGACTCCGACTCCTCTAATCTAGCTCCTTGCCTCTTCCTGTCGGAGAGTTGCCACAGGCTCTGAAGCCACTGTGGGTGCCCCAGGAGCAAGATGAACAGATGGGGACGAGGTTAGGGGCCAGACTCTTCCCACAGAAAAGTGCAAGTGGGCAGCCTCCAGGCCACTAGACCTTCTACTTCAGAAAAGGCTTCACCGTGGAGGGCACCTCCAAGTTCGGGGCTCGCTTTTTTCCCCACGGGAGCCTCCAGACTCTGAGGCAATGAGGTGCTGAGACCCCAAGATGCTGAGACTCTGAGGTGCTGAGACCCTGAGACCCTGAGAGTCTGGGGTGGTGAGACCCCGAGACTTTGAGAGTCTGGGGTGCTGAGACTGAGACCTGAAGTGCTGAGACCCTGAGACGCTGAGACTCTGGGGTGCTGAGACCCTGAGGCGCTGAGAGACTGGGGTGCTGAGACCCCGAGACTCAGGTGCTGAGACCCCGAAACTCTGAGACTCTGGGGTGCTGAGACCCTGAGACTCTGAGGTACTGAGACCCCGAGACTCTGAGACTCTGGGGTGCTGAGACCCTGAGACTCTGAGGTACTGAGACCCCGAGACTCTGAGACTCTGGGCTGCTGAGATCCCAAGACTCTGGGGTGCTGAGACCCCGAGACTCTGACACTGGGGTGCTGAGACTCGGAGACTCTGAGGCGCTGAGCCCTGGCCGGCAGCTCTCCCTCCTCCGGGCATTCACCTCAGCACTCTTGGAGTCCAGGCCGGTGGGTGACTCAGCGGGTCCCCAGGCCCTCTCTGCACCCCGAAGCCCGGGAAGGACAGGGCAGCGCCAGCCCAGGGGCCCGCCTCCTGCCCGGGCAACTGCGGGCGACGCCAACAGGCCTCGCACAGCCGGAAGAGTGGCCCCGAGGGCCAGGCCGAGGCCGAGGCCTCGTGGGGGGCGCGAACGGGCGCTGCAGGCCGCCCGCCACCGCAGGAACCTGGGCAGAGCGCGGCCGGCCGATGGGCGTGAGGCCCTGGGCTGGGCGGCCGCCCCAGGCCCCGAGGGGGGCCCCGCCTAGGCCTCGCCAGAGCCTGGCACCCGCCCGTCAGGACGCGGGGCCGGTACCTGAGAGGGCGCGGAAGAGGCGCGCGGCCGGCAGCAGCAGGTAACACAGGCACGACGCGATCATGGCCGGCCGCCCGCCCGCGCCCGCCTCAGACCGCCTCGCCTCACCACCGCGGCACCCGCTAGGCTGGCTGGTCGCCCGCCGCTCCGCCCATATATGGCTAGCCACGCCCCTAGTGCCTCACGTGGTTCGGACACGCCCCTCGACCGCCTTACTTGGCCTCGGGCACGCCCCCGAATACGCCCCGGACACCTCACGTGACTCAGGACACGCCCCCCCGGCCGCCTCACATGGCCCCGGACACGCCCCCCCAGCCATCTCACTTGGGCCGGGGCATGCCCCTTCCCAGATACGTCACGTGGCCTCACGGGGCGCTTCAACAACTTTATCGACACTTCCGGGTTAACCCGGTAGGTGTCTTGGGAGGGCAAGGGAGAAGCCGGTTCCTTAAGCAACGGGCCTAGTTTCCCGCCAAAGATCTCAGCACCCAGTTTGAATTAATTTAGCTCAGCCTGGGGCCGGAGCGATGGCGCAGCACCCGGGCAGACTTGGGTTCGATTCCTGCTGGTGTCCTATATGGTCCCCCCCTAAGACAGGAGCCATTTCTGAGTGGCATAGCCAAGAGTAACCCCTTGAGCGTCCCAAAAACCAAAATAAATAAATAAAATGAAATGAAATTTAGTTCCTCCCTGAGGCATCCATTTAATGGCTCCAGTTACATTCCCACCTCTGCTACTTCACTGGACGCCCTATTCCCTGCGTCCACCACTTGGCTCCTCCATTTCCTCGTCTGCCATATGAGACACTGGATTTTTCTCTAAGGCCTTCCGCACTCACTGTTCTCATCTCAGACCTGAGAAAAGACAGCAGGCACACCCCTCTTTTATCTCATTCCCCCACCTCAATCTCTTAATTGTTTCCCCCACTCCATTTCTAGGTCCCAAGTTGAATCCACATTTTGTTTCAGCACATAAAATTTTACCCCCTTCTCCATCATGTTCCAAAGGAGCAACTTTTCTCAGAATTTGGAAAAGGGGGTGAGGTTCTCGTTGGAAGTGGGTAGAGAAAGGCTCCAGAGGTTAGAATTAGTTTTGCATCTTTTCTGTCTCCCTGAAGTCCACCCACACCCTCCACCCTCAAACTGGCCCCAACCCAAATCAAAAGAAGAAAGAAGAACGACAGGAGTCCCAATGTCAGTACAGTACCCAGTGCCTGAGCTGTGCAATTTCCAATTTGGGGCTGGAGCTTCTGTTGTTCCTGGAAGCCCTCTGGGGAATCACCAGATCCAGGGCCAGCGGGGTACATCATAACCCTGAAAACCTGCATGGAGGAAAAGGAGAGAGTCAGTATGGAGAATTTTCTGTTATTGAAGCTAGCTCTGGAGGCACTGTGGGCCTAAGATCCAGCACAGGCCCCAGGGGTAAGGTGAAAGTTTGGGGTCTTCTAAGAGACCAGCACCCAAACATTAGTTCCACCTATGGAGCCACACACACACACACAAGCCAGGCTCACTCCTTTGACCTTCCTATACCATCATTCCATTTTGTCCCAGGAGTTTTCCAGAAGTCCATTTCCAAGTCAAAACCTAAATTTAACTTATCTAGAAACTATGTTTATCAATTTTTTTGAGATGATGACTCCATTACCACTTGGGAAATGTCTTATAAAGACTTATTCCTAGGGGCCAGAGCTATTGCACAGCAGTAAGGCATTTGCCTTGCATGCAGCCAACAAGGGACAGACCCCAGTTCAAATCCCGGCATCCCATATGGAGCCTGCGAGGAGCGACTTCTGAGCAGAGAGCCAGGAGTAACTCCTGAGCACCACCAGGTGTGACCCAAAAAAAAAAAAAAAAACAACAACAACAACAAAAAATTTATTCCTGCGCTTCATTTCCAGAGTTCTGATTTAACAGTGTGGAATGGGACACTTAAGCACTCAGGTTATTCTGATGTGGGAGCCATCTAATGTCATATTCTTTCAGAGACTTTTCCTGAGGCAAAAGAACTCAGGTTGCTAGGTTGCCTTTGCTGATCCATGATCAGCCATGTTGGAAAATACTGAGCTATACGAGGCTCATCTGAATTCCTGGCTGTTTGTTTGTTTGGTTTTGGTTTTAGGGCCACACCCGGCGATGCTCAGGGGTTACTCCTGGCTGTCTTCTCAGAAATAGCTCCTGGCAGGCACGGGGGGCCATATGGGACCATATGGGAAACCGGGATTTGAACCAACCACCTTTGGTCCTGAATCAGCTGCTTGCAAGGCAAATACCGCTGTGCTATCTCTCCGGGCCCCCTGTTTTTGTTTTTTGTTTTTTTAACCACAGAATCCATCAGATAACCTCATCTTGTCTTCATAGTGCCTTACTCAAGCTTCACTGTTTATATTTTTAGACCAAAAACAAACTCTGGGCTGTTCCAAATGGAGGGTCTCCTTCCACTATCCCCAGCTATAAGGGTCTTCCCAAAGTATTAATGTGTGCTAAACAAGTCATAGCTGCAGTTTGACCAGAAGATGTATACTGTATACAACCTCAGGCTTCCCCAAAGGAAATTTTCAAGTATAATTTGAAGCCTGTCAGAACTATTCCAAAAAGTTTTATGACTGAAACCCAACTACAATAATGTTTGTAATTATGGTGCTTAAATAAAGATATTATTTAAAAAGGGGAAAAAAAGGTACCATTCCAAAAAGAGAGACTAGATGAGTCTCTTAATTCATTCCAACTGTGATAGCAAGTGAAGGCAATGATAAACAACCAAATATCTACCACTGGGGGCAAGCATAAGGTTTCACAATGCTGTGAGAAGTTCAAAATGCTCTTTTTGGGGACCCACGTCCAGTGACATCAGAGGTTGCTCCTGGCTTTGTGCTTAGAAATCATTCCTGGTGGGCACAGGGACCATATGGGATGGAAGGAACCGAACCCAGGTTGGCCATGTGCAAGATAAGCATCTTACCAGCTTTACTATCTCTCAGGTCCATAAAATTCTCTCTTTTTTTTTTTTTTGGTTTTTGGGCCACACCCGGTAACGCTCAGGGGTTACTCCTGGCTATGCGCTCAGAAGTCGCTCCTGGCTTGGGGGACCATATGGGACGCCAGGGGATCGAACCGCGGTCCGTCTCCTAGGCTAGCGCAGGTAAGGCAGGCACCTTACCTCCAGCGCCACCGCCCGGCCCCGTTTCTTTTTTTTTTTTTTTTTTTTTTTTTTTTTGGTTTTTTTGGGCCACACCCGGTAATGCACAGGGGTTACTCCTGGCTATGTGCTCAGAAGTTGCTCCTGGCTTGGGGGACCATATGGGATGCCGGGGGATCGAACCGCGGTCCATCCAAGGCTAGCGCAGGCAAGGCAGGCACCTTACCTTTAGCGCCACCGCCCGGACCCATAAAATTCTCTCTTAAGGAAAATTTCTTGTGTGAATCCTCTTGAGGATTCAGATTTTATTTATATCAACAGATATGTATAGAAGTTTGACAGTGTCTTTTTTCAGTGTATCGGCTGAACATATCAGGCCATCATCATATTTCCTGTAGGACTGCAGCAACTACTGACCAAAGCCTAGAACAGTGCTGCCCAAAGGAAATAAATTATGAGCTACTTATGCAATCTAATTCTTTTCTAGTAGTCACCCATAAAAGCATTTTTAAATCAGGTTAATTTTTTTTTTTTTTTTTTTTTTTTTGGTTTTTGGGCCACACCCGGCGGTGCTCAGGGGTTACTCCTGGCTGTCTGCTCAGAAATAGCTCCTGGCAGGCCCGGGGGACCATATGGGACACCGGGATTCGAACCAACCACCTTTGGTCCTGGATCGGCTGTTTGCAAGGCAAACGCCACTGTGCTATCTCTCCGGGCCCAAATCAGGTTAAATTTAATAATATATTGGCCCCACAGAAACAAGAATTTTTATATTTTAACATGTCACCAATGCTTAGAATGAAATCTGTAAGCATATCTTTGAACTCCTGCGTGTGTTTTATGTGGAACTCACATCTCAATTCAAACTTTCCACTTTTCAAGGCTCAAGAGCTACGAGGGGCTATTGTATTGAACATGTGTGGATCTGGAGAACACAACCTCTGAATTGGGATAGGCTGAAAGAGTTGTCTATCTTCAACTTTATCATTATCTGAGTTGTCTACACTCCTAGTAATGTGGTTCTTCCAAGTTTAAGTTTTCTGTGGCATGTCAGAATTCATGACTAAATAGTGTCAGTCTGTGGCCCGTGGTTTGGATTGAGTTTTTCATTTGGTCACTGATTCACACACTCATGTGTTAGATTTATCATGCTCTTATCAGCGTCTACCCCTTATCTTTTTTTGACTTCCTAAGCACCTTTTCATGAAAGTCTTGACCCTGCACTCAGTTTTTCCTACCTCAACTCTCCCACCTCATGTGATAGAGCAAACCACACCCCAAATCCTAGAGGCTCATTGTCACCACCTATTGACTCTCACACTGCACTTCACCCCCCAAACCCACACACATATACAAACTTTCATATGTCATCACAGTGTATATTCCCAAAATCCTATATAGTCTTCTCCTGAACACTGTCAGGAATAATTCTTGAGTGCAGAACCAGGAGTAATCCCTGAACATTCCAGGTATGGCAGAAAAATATGAGTCAAAAATAATGATAATAAAAAAAATAATTGTCTCTCTGGTGGTTCTTCCTAAATCTTTCTTTTTTTATATGCTTTCTGCCCACTTAATTCTTCTCATAATTCTTTTTCTTGGAGAATTTGGACCTTCAGTAATAATTTAATGGCCATCAAATATAGTAGCTAACAGGGCCCAGAGAGATAGCACAGTGGTGTTTGCCTTGCAAGCAGCCGATCCAGGACCAAAGGTGGTTGGTTCGAATTCCGGTGTCCCATATGGTCCCCCGTGCCTGCCAGGAGCTATTTCTGAGCAGACAGCCAGGAGTAACCCCTGAGCAACGCCGGGTGTGCCCCAAAATCCTAAAAAAGCAAGGAAGGAAGGAAGGAAGGAAGGAAGGAAGGAAGGAAGGAAGGAAGGAAGGAAGGAAGGAAGGAAGGAAGGAAGGAAGGAAGGAAGGAAGGAAGGAAGGGAAGAGGAGGGAGGGAGGGAAGGAGGGAAGGAGGGAGAGGAAGGGAGAGAGAGAGAAAGAAAGAAGAAAGAAAGAAAGAAAGAAAGAAAGAAAGAAAAGAAAGAAAGAAAGAAAGAAAGAAAGAAAGAAAGAAATGAAGGAAGGAAGGAAGGAAGGAAGGAAGGAAGGAAGAAGGAAGGAAGGAAGGAAGGAAGGAAGGAAGGAAGGAAGGAAGGAAGGAAGGAAGGAAAGAAAGAAAAAGAAAGGAAGAAAGAAAGAAGAAAGATAGAAAGAAAGAAAAAGAAAGAAAGAAAGAAAAAGAAAGAAAGAAGAGAGAGAGAAAGAAAGAAAAAGAAAGAAAGAAAAGAAAGAAAGAAAGAAAGAAAGAGAAAGAAAGAAAGAAAGAAAGAAAGAAAGAAAGAAAAGAAAGAAAGAGAGAAAGAAAGAAAAGAAAGGAAAGAAAGGAAAAGAAAGGAAAGAAAGAAAGAAAGAAAGAGAAAAAAGGGGCCTGGAGAGATAGCACAGTGGCGTTTGCCTTGCAAGCAGCCGAACCAGGACAAAAGGTGGTTGGTTTGAATGCCGGTGTCCCATATGGTCCCCTGTGCCTGCCAGGAGCTATTTCTGAGCAGACAGCCAGGAGTCACCCCTGAGCACTGCCAGATGTGGCCCAAAAACAAACAAACAAACAAACAAATAAATAAATAATAAAAAATATATATAGTAGCTAACATTTTCCTTCAAGAGGTTATTTTTGGTTTTGCCTTAACTAGCAACGGCTCAGCTTTACCAATGTAGCATTTGAGTAACCAGAAGTAATACCTAAATGAATAATCACAACTGTGTTTTAGAAAAACCTCAATAGATGTTAAAGTTAGTGGGCCAGAGAGAAAATATTGGGGTTAATTTATTTACTGTGTATGCAGCCAACCTCTGTTCAATACCCAAAGCCATATATAGTCCCCTAAGCACCGCCAGGAATGACCCTTGAGCACAGAGCCAGTAGTAAGCCCTGAACACTGTAGGTTTTCAGGTTTTTAAATAGATACACTTAAAAGTTTTTAAATAAAAAAAGTTTTAAAGGGGTCGGAGCAATAGCATAGCAACATCATAGAGGTAAGGCCTTGCACATAGACGACCAGGGAAGGACCCAAGTTCGATCCCTGGCATTCCATATGGTCCCCAGAGTCTGCCAGGACTATTTCTGAGTGCAGAAATAGTGGCCAAACAAACAAACAAAAGGTTTTAAAATAAATAAAAACTTTAAATAAAAAGCTTTTAAATTTTAACAGATTTTAAATAGAAACTTAAATTTAAAAACTTTCAAACAAATTGAAAAACAAAGTGTCCAAAAACATTTAAGCAGAAACAGGATGTTTGCATAATTCTTAAAACCTCTTATGTAAATATAAGCTAATCATGAAGAAGGAAATTGTGGCTTGACCAGAGAAATCTGGCAAAAGCCACCTATATAACAATGATCAGCTTTATGCACCAGAGACTAATGCTTCAACTCTGCCCTTCTCTTCAAAATCAGGACAGACTATAAGACAGATTGTAAATTAGACATTTTTCAAAATACCTGACTAGTGGGGTCCAAAGTGATAGCACAGCAGTAAGGCGTTTGCCTTGCACTTGGCCAACACAGGACAAACCCCAGTCTGAATCCCAGCATCCCATATGGTCCCTTGAGCCTGCCAGGAGTGACTTCTGAGCACAGAGCCAAGAGTAACCCCTGAGTATTTCTGGGTGTGCCAAAAACCAATAAATAAATATTTATTATTTATTGCCCCCAAACCAATAAATAAATAAATAAATAAAAATACAGGGCAGATTGATAATACAGTTATAAGAAACTTGCTTTACATGTGACTGACACCAATTCTATCCCTGGTAGTCCATATAGTTCTCAGAACATATCCAGGAGTGATCTCTGAGCACAGAGCAGGAATAAGCCCTCAAACCTTGCTGGATGTGGTCCTCAAATAGAACAAAACAAAAAAGATAGCCTTAAGTGATAAAGTTTTCAAATAAAAATATTTAGGGCATGGGTCAGAGAGATAGGGGTCAGAGACATGTGCTTGCCTTGCTCATGATTTACTTGGGTTTGATCTCTGGCACTATATGTGTGACATATGGAATTTGATTCTTGACAGCTCAAAGTTAAAGTGATAGACATATAAATCTACTTATATTTTATATATAAATAGATATATAAAACATCTTTTTAAAACAAACTTTAATGATGTCTTGAACAATTTTACTTCTCCCTAATTGACTCCTTTTTTTTTTGTTTCTTTGTTTGTTTGTTTGTTTTGGGGGGTCACACCCAGCAGTGCACAGTGCTCAGAAATCGCTCCTGGCAGGCACAGGGGACCATATGGGAAGCTGGGATTCGAACCACTGTCTATCCTGGATCGGCTGCACGCAAGGCAAATACCCTACCACTCTACTATCTCTCGGGCCCCAAATTGACTCTTATTTATTTATTTATTTATTTTGGTTTGGGGTCATGCCCAGCAGCACTCAGGGGTTACTCCTGGCTCTAGGCTCAGAAATCACTCCTGGCAGGCTTGGGGGACCAAATGGGATGCCGGGATTCGAACCACTGTCCTTCTGCATGCAAGGTAAAAATGCCTTACCTTCATGCTATCACTCTAACCCCATGACTCTTATTTTTAAAACTATAGTAGGCCATGGCCTTGTCTTGTACAGGCCAACCCTGGTTCAACCCCTAGTACTACATGAATATAGCACCATTGAATACAGCTGTATGTGGCCAGACCAGCATTCCAAATAATAATAATAATAATAATAATAATAATAATAATAATAATAAACAATGGTGTTATCTAACATTATTTTAAAAAGTCTGATTCTAGCATGTTATTGTTCAAAAATATCCAGTGTGTTGAGGACCGAAGAGATAGCACCGTGGTAGGGTGTTTACTTGCATGCGGCCAACCCAGGAAGGACCCAGGCTCCATCCCCGGCATCCCATATGGTTCCCCAAGCCTGCCAGGAGCAATTTCAGAGCACAGAGCCAGGAGTAACCCGAGTGCCACCAGGTGTGACCCAAAAACCAATATATATCCAGTGTGGAGCTGGTGATGTAGTGCAGCAGGTAAAATCCAGGTTCTATCCTCAGCATCTTAGAGCACCACCGAGAATGTGATTTCTGAGTACAGAGATAGGTATAACCCGAGCATCTGTAGGTATGGACCCAAAACAAACAAAAATCTTGCGTGGCTCCCAATTATCTTTTAGATAAGTTTGAATGTATTACTGAAACTTTTGGACCTTTGTGGTTTTCCCTGTTCTTAGACTCTGTGAACCTTTACTTCCTCTAAACTTACCTTAAAGTCTGTTGCCTTTCTTCACTTATTTTTCTGGGAAATGCCTATTCCAGAACCCATAAATGCTCCACATTTGAAGAATTCTCTAGCTCTCCCTTAAGCAACCAGAGAATCTTTCTCACAATCCTGGTTTTTGTTTCTGTTGTTTGTTTGTTTGTTTGTTTTTTGGCTTTTGGGTCACACCTGGGGGCATTCAGGGTTTGCACCTGGATCTGCACTCAGAAGTTACTCCTGGCAGGCTCGGGAGACCATATGGGATGTCAGGGTTCGAACTGTGGTCTGTCCTGTATTGGCAAACACCTTACTGCTGTACTATCGCTCCGGCCCCAACCCTGGTCAATTTTTTTTTTTTTTTTTGGTTTTTGGACCACACCCAGCGGTGTTCAGGGGTTTCTGGCAGGCACGGGGGATCATATGGGACACGGGAATTCAAACCAACCACCTTTGGTCCTGAATCGGCTGCTTGCAAGGCAAACGCCGCTGTACTATCTCTCCAGGCCCCCTGATCAATTTCTAATACTGCCCTTTTACCCAGGTAATCTTTGCCCAGTCATAATTTGGAGAATCTTCCTCTGCATCTTTATTCCAGAGACCATAGGGTACTATTTAGAGGGAACACCCAGACTGTATACCAGGAACTTACGTATTACTCTCTGGTCCTCATTAAGATCCTTAAGGACATTTTCTTGGCCTCTGCAGCAAATAGGGTTGACCAGATATCTGAAAGGTCTTCAAGATTCAGAACTATTTCAGTATAATCCAAAGAGATGATAACTCCCCCTGATTTACTTGGTATTTATTTTGAGAACCCATATGAGATTTGACTATTAGAATGATGACATAATGCTGACTTAGGGTGACTCAATTTGTGTAGATGCTAGGAGTTCTATTCAGGATCCCCATAATTTAGGATTGATCAGGTCAACACCCAGTTTATCCTATACATTTCTTGAAAGGGGTCTTTTTTTAATCACCATAAATGCAGTTAAAAAATGTTGATAGGTGAGTTTCAGTCATACACTGTTCAATACCAATCTCTTCACCATTGTTCATTTCTCACCACCAATTCCCCCAAGTTACGCTCCCATCCTTATGTCCACCCCAGCCTATGGAAAACACCTCTCTCTCTCTCTCTCTCTCTCTCTCTCTCTCTCTCTCTCTCCTCTTCTCTCCTCTTCTCCTCTCTCTCTCTCCTCTCTCTCTCTCTCTCCTTCTCTCCTCTCTCCTCTTCTCTCTCCTCTTCTCTCTCTCTCTCTCTCTCTCTCTCTCTCTCTCTCTCCTTTCTCTTTATTCCTTTTAGGCACTGTAATTTGCAATACTGTTATTAAAGGGGTATCAATGCATATCACTTTACTGCCTTTCAATTCCCAGGGTTGTTTTCTTGAGTATGTTTTGGTTTTGGGTGGGTTTTTGTTGTTGTTGTTTTTGTCCACACCCAGTGGTTCTCAGGTGTTACTCTTGGCTCTGCACTCAAAAAATCACACCAGGACTATATAGGATGACAGAGATTGAATCCTTTGACTGTCCCTTTAAAGGGGATGCCTTAATCATGTGTTAGTCATGGCTACATCCTCTTTCTCATCTTGTGCATAGTGTCTTATGTGTACATTGTAGATACTGACTAATATTTGTCAAAATGAGTGTTAAGAGAAATGAGCAACATTTTATGTATACATATTCCCTTTGCATTAGGGTTCTATCTATGTTCTCCCTATGCACAATCCTAGATCTTCATCATTATTCTGAGTGCCAAAGAAGAATGTTCATGTCCCAAAGCCCTCCAGACACTGACCTGACCGTTGATGTGCTGAAATCTTATCAAGGAGGAATAAATACACCTCCAGATTGTCTTGACAGTAAACTGCAAGTGAACTTCAACTTTAAGACATGTGAAAATAGCCCATCATGTGAATGATGGTTGAGTGGTTTCAAGTTAGGCAGCCCAGTAACTTGAAATAAACAATGTTTTGGCTGCAAAAAATCATAGTGTTAGAACATATGTCATGCTTTGCTTTTGATCTTCTGCTCCAAGGTTGAGGGTATTTTTTTAAAAAAAAAAAGAATTAAAAAAAGGAATAATAACTGGGTAGAAAAAAACTGAGTTCACCCATCACTGAAATATTTTGTACCAGAACTACAACCTCCTTGAGAGAACATGGTGGTGGTTCTTTACAATCACCTGATTAAAGGGCTTGGGTGTGGTCCTGCCTCCGAGGGAAATAAAATACCCCTATAAAGGCCCCCCACAATACCTGAGCACTCGAAGCCAAGCCTGGGCTTGGCCTCAATAAACATAGGAAAAAAGATGACTGCTAGAGTCACTAAGAGGGTGGGAGGCCTGTTGCCAGGTCCCCCCAGGTGGAACACAATGACTGCATGAGGTCATGGAATGTTGAAGATGACATAAAAGTGAATCCTAAGTCACAAAGTCACGGCTGGTGGGCCTCCTTTTGACAGGGCTCCCAAGAAGAGACCTGTGTCACTTTTCTCAATGATCCCAGGAAATAGCTACCTCTCCCAGGCAGAATTGGGATCAAACTCATGCTTGCCTCATTCTCACCAAAGCCTGCTCCCTCCAGAGCTTGCTGGAATATAAAAATAGCAACAGGCCCCTCTGGGATTTGTCTATGTGAGGCAGGGTGCACTAAGCATAAGACAGAGTGAATGAGCAACTGTGCTTCTTAAGAAAACAGCAGAAAGTTGTCAAGAAGCTGGCAGCAGGGCCCTGACACCATGGACAGTGAGGATTCTCTTGATTATGATACAAAAGGTGAAAAGGCATCCTATTTCTCACCACTAGGCCCTCTGTCTCAATATGACAACAGTAGATACATCACTCCAATGCCCCCTTCCCTCCTAACCTGAGACCCTCTAGAAGTGGGTTGCTGTGTTAGATTGACTTGAACTCAGAACTGGCCAAAGTGGAGGCTGTTGGGTGCAATGCTGCTGTGGAACTGACCTATACCAGCTTTACATGTTTTTTATTTCCATTTTGTGGGCCAGATGATGTCACATTGATGGTTTGAAACCTGCCATATTGAGAATACTTACACCCTGTAAATTGGCTAACACTACAAATCAGGTTTGGTTTGGTTATGGGAAGTCAACTCAGTATTGACCAGCGCTCTACTGGTTGAGTCGAATTCTAAAATTGTTTGCATAAAGTCTTTATGCTTTGGTCAGGCTAAGCTTGGTGGCTCAGGTGCTGGATCCTCTACCTGTCTGTCCAGTGCTACTTACACTCCTGCTCACACAGACCTTATCTTCTAGATTGGGAAATAAAGGAGTAGAACTAAGAAGCAGAGCAGGACTCATTGGGAACTCTACTATCTTAAGAGCTCGGAGGTAAAAATCTGGAACTCCTACCACAGATGCTCAGGCCACAAAAAGAGCAATTTGGCCCTTTCTAACCTAATGGTGCACCATGGCTTCCCAAACTAGGAAGTCCTGATGATGTGGATATACTAGCTTTGGACCTTTGGATGATGCTCTCAGGAGCTTAGGATTGGACCCAGATCAGTTCAGGACTGGACCCAGGGGTATATCTAGTATGTGCATAGATCTGATAGAAAGGAATTTAAAAACATGTATATTTATTTATAGCCATTAGTTCTGAGTCAAGGGAAATTTTTGTGAGGCTGAAGAGATAGTGCAATAGGTAAAATGCTTGTCTTGCATGTGTTCAGCTGGGGTTTGATCCCCAGCACCCCATATAGTCCTCCTAGCCCCACCAGGAGCGATCCCTAAGTTCAGAGCTAGGATTAAGCCTGAGTTCTGCCATCTGTGGCTCAAAAAACAGGGGGAAAAAGTCAAACCATGGATAATTTATCAGACCCTTACTTTTCATACATATCAATATTAGATTGGGAAGAAAAGAAGATAGGGTCAATTCTCAGTATTGAGGATACCCTCCCAGTGCCTGGGGGACTGTTCCTACTGTTTAATAGATCCATGTCATCTACCCTGCTCAAGCTACCCCCTCCCCACCAAGCATCATTTATCCCAGTTGATGAGGAAGCCAGGGTATCAGCACACACCATGTCTTCAGAACATTAGCAAGCCAATAAGAAAAAGTAGAAAGCAAGACTACTTTCTACTCAAGTCTATTCGCTGAGACAGGCTCTAAGCTGAAAGGGACAGAAGTGGAGGAAATAGCACTAGGTTCCATCTATTGGCATATTCAATAGGAAAGAGAGCTTGGAGAACAGAGCACCCATCCATACCCAACCATGCACTCATGCACACACACACACACACACACACACACACACAGCTAGACACAGTGGCAGATCTGTGGCACCTTGAGCAATGTGAGGTGAGAGGAACAGAGGCTGTAACCAGGATCTGGGGCGCAGGAGAAAAGAGTGAAGTGTAGATAGCCAGGGGTGAACCCTCTGGGAGAAACCAGAAGGATTCAGTCATCAAAAAGAGGGTGGCAGGGGCTGGAGAGATAACATGAAGGTAAGATGTTTGCTTTGCATGCAGAAGGACAGTGGTTCAAATCCGGCATCCCATATGGTCCCCTAAGCCTGCCAGGAGCGATTTCTGAGCATAGAGCCAGGCGCTGCCGGGTGTGACCCCAAAACCAAAAAAAAGAGGTGGCTAGAGAGACAGTAAGCAGGGAGGGTGCTTGCCCTGCACACAGCCAACTCAGGTTCAATCTCCAGCATCCCAAATGGTCCCCAAAGCACCACTGGGAGTGATCCCTGAAGGCAGAGTCAGGAGGAACCTTTGAGCACCATTGAGTATGGCTCAAAAACAAAAAGAAAATTAAAAGATGACACCTTGCTTGCAGAGGAGACTGAAGCCTCACCGAAGCAACTAAGCAGCGATGAGACTCTCTACTGTGAGGCCGAAGCCACAGTGGTGGATAAAGACAAGCCAGTCCAGGAGAATATGGAAACAGACCTGGAGATTGAAGGTGAGTGAAACCTTGGGGGTGGGCATGGCAGCTGCCTCCTTTCCAGGTGGGGTGTGCAGGCACTTCCTGCAGAGAAGGAGACAGAAAGGCCTGTGCATGTTCACGCTTAGTGCTGAGGCTCCTCCAGGTGGAACTGGTGGCCAGCTGTAGCTGCAGTCCCTAAACCTCCTGGCTACATCATAAGAGGCCCATAAGCTTATTGAAAACTGTAGGGAGAGCATAAGGGTACAGAGGGCAGGGTACTTACCTGGCATGTAGCTGGCCTGAGTTTGGATCCCTGACATCCTTTTGTCCCACCATAAGTGATCCCTAAGTACCACTGGGTGAGGCCCCAAAAAGAAAGAAAGAAAATTGTAGGGAGAAAGAAGGACTTTTGCTTTTCTGAACATAGCCACACGTGGCAACTTCTGTCAAATTCATGATAGCCCTTGGAGGTCAGCTTTATTATGCTTATCTCTTATAGATAAGAGAAAACTATAAATAAGGAAAAACTGAGGCTCTCAGAGGGTTTGGGGGGGATTATGTAAGCTGCTGTAGCCAGAGAGGAACTAGCGAATATTTGCTTATCCCTCACCTACCTCCACCTTCCATATCCCTTTTCCAGGGGCCTGGGGGTGGGATGTCTAGTCCCATCTTGAATTCTGGTTACTTTCCCCTGATCAAGTGGCTGCTCATTTCCCCTACTTCATGTCTCCATGTTTTCCTTCAACAAATCCAAATGTTCTCTGGACTGAGGGAGTTTATCGTAAACAGAGGTTCCCCTTCTACTCCCTCCCCTCTTCTTCCCAGGAGGCAAGGACCCAAAAGAACACATATGAAGGGACCTCAGGGATAGTTCTATAACTACAAGCATGTCTTGTAAGAGTTAGACCCTGAGTCTGGTCCCTAGTGCTGCCCATATGCATAGAGCTGGTCCCAGTGACTCTGCTATCTGCAAGCCCCAGCTCTGCCATGACATGTGTAAACTCCAGCACATGGGCAGAGATGTATTAAAGATGTGCAAGCTGTCTAGCCATAGAGGAGTATCTGCATGAGCATCACAGAAACCTCTGCTAAGCTCTGCAAGGAAAATTTGGGCGAGCACTGAAGCCAGGTGTGGGAGCACTATGCAAACCTATGCAATTTTAGCTTCACCGTACAGCAACTGCAAGGAAAGAGGAGGGAAGAATGAGGCCGACCCCACCTCTCCTCAGGCTGATGCTGGCTCAGTTGCCCTTCCTTATGGTTCCTGCAACAGGGTGGCAGAGCAGGAAGCTGTTCTGTTCCATGGGGTGTTCTCCCGTGCCCTCAGCTCAGAAAAGCTCTCATCAAGGTCAATATACAACTTCACTCCACATGGATGTTCTGTCTCTGCCCGTGTCTGTCTGTCTGTATCTCTCTCACACACATACACACACCATGTTTCTCTCTCTCTCTCTTTTTTTTTAATGAGCTACACCCAACAGTGCTCAGGGGTTACTCCTGGCTTTGTGCTCAGAAAACTCTCCTGGCAGGTTTAGGGGACCATACAGGATGCTAGGGATGGAACCAGGGTCCGCGTGCAAGGCAAACTCCCTACCTATTGTGCTATTGCTCTGGCCCCTCCTGATCTTCTTCCAAACTTCACCTCCAGACAGCTGCTCATGTTGCTTTCAGCAGTGGATTTTCCCTGGTGAAAGGAACTGGCAAAGGGAAAACAAGATGTTCAGTCCCATTGCTCCTCCCCAAAGGTGATGCTAATTTTGTGGTGACCTTAAACTTAAATCACAGTGCATACCATAGAGTAGTGTGTGCGCACATGTCCCATAGAGTATTGTCAATCACAGGCCACTAGTGACTGGATCTAGTGCAACACTGAGTTGGGAAAGTCACAGGGCCCGGCAGGGTCCTGCTTCTAGTCCTGGGACTAGGAGGCAGGCAATGAGGATGGCAAGGTTTCCTGGAATGGCCTCAGAAACCAGCCCCATGGGAATTGCAGGCTGGTGCTGAGAGAAGGAAGCTAAGGTTATGTACTGCACCTGTGTAAGTTCACAGTGGTTCTCCATCTAGGAGGCTGAGCCTGTTGAGCCTTGGGGAGACTAAAGGGTTTTGGCAGAGGCTAGGAATTCTGCTTCACCGCTCCACTATCCAAGGCAGCCTTTCCTAGTGATATTCACCAACTCAGAACGAACTATAGCCATCCTGGGGCTGGAAGGATAGTACAGGCAGGGAGGGTGCTTGCCCTGCATGCAGCCTACAAAGGTTTGATCCTCAGCATTGTATATGGTTCCCCAAGCACTGCCAGGAGTAACCCTTGAATGTTGCAGGATGTGGCCCAAAAAATGAGAGAAGTCTATTTCCTATTTGTCAGCTGTGCCTCAAAATCTGCTTTTTTTTTGGCCCCTGCCAGTCTCCCTCCCCCCCCCCCAAAAAAAAAGAACCCTCATAGTCTGCTCAGGAGAGAGGTTGACCCAAGGTGCAGGCAGCTGAAGAAAAACAAGCGTAGGCTCAGAAATCAGCTGAGCCCAGGAGCCCCTGCCATGCACCGGCCTGTGCCCGGAGTAGATACTGTGCAGGGGGCGTCCAGGCTGCAGTGGGTCCACTGCCCACTGCCTACCAGCCAGGATGGTCAAGAGTCTGGACAAGAAAGGTGCCGAGAGGTGGACCTGGGGAAGTGAACAGCTGCTGGCACCTCTGAGAGCAGCCGAGTCTGCAACTGGCGTTGTTGCTGACCAAGTCAGGACAACAGTCCTTGCTGCCAGAAGGGAGGTGCAGGTTGTAGAAAGTGGGAGACCCCTGCAAATGCAGGTTTGTACAGTTTGCTGAGACTTGTAAACTGGCTCCTGGAAAACTGAACTTTTGTAACCCTTCCCCCACTCTATAAATTTATATTTTTATCAACAAACTTTACTGAGCATTTCTCAAAAGCCTTTGAGTAAGACTTCATTTATGGGCCCAACATTTGGGTAAAGGTACCTTCCCTGGGTGCACTGGAGCTCAATAACTCACTCCCACTGAAACTCATGCTGGTGATTTGATTTCACCAGGGATGCATCAGGCAATGCTGGTGGGATATTGAGGGGGAAGGGGATCAGATGGTGCCAGGAATTGAACTTGGGACTTTTCGCTGCCAGGCAGCTACTCAGCCCTTTGAGTATCCCCTTAGCCCTGCCAACATGTTAGGAGCAGAATCAGACTTTGAAGGCCCGGAGAGATAGCACAGCGGCATTTGCCTTGCAAGCAGCCGATCCAGGACCAAAGGTGGTAGGTTCGAATCCCGGTGTCCCATATGGTCCTCCATGCCTGCCAGGAGCTATTTCTGAGCAGACAGCCAGGAGCAATCCCTGAGCACCGCCGAGTGTGACCCAAAAAACAAAAACAAACAAACAAACAAAAAGAATCAGACTTTGAGATGCACATTCACATAAATAGGTCTGTCCTTTGCTGGCCTTTCAGAGCTGGGACTTGCTTGCTACTTGTCCCAGGAAAGTCCCAGCCTAAGGGAGATGTTAGCTTGGGGTTTCCCAGAGTCCCCAGAGAGAGGGGTTCCCTCTCACCACAGGCTGACTTCCTGCCCTCAGAGCACACACTCCTATAGATAAATGGGGGGGGGGTCATAGAGGGAGCCTGTAAGCGAGGAGGGCAGAGGAGAGCATGAGACCCCATGTCTTCCCCTTGCATTTTTCTTAGCAGACACCGAGAAATTCTTCACCACTGGACAGAAGGAGCTATACCTGGAAGCCTGCAAGCTAGTGGGCGTCGTGCCCATCTCCCGTTTCCTCCACACCATGGAGGACTCTGTGGTGAACCTCAACCACCACGGGTTGGGCCCCAAGGGTATCAAAGCTATTGCTATCACCATGGTGGTGAGCATGGTGGTGGGGACATGGTGCTTGCCGGATGTGGGGGAATGGCCACATGGTGGGGTGGGGAGTTCCCTACACCCCAGAGAATTCTGAAATGCAACTACACTTCTGCCCCATCCTACGTTCTGCTTCGCTGCCCCAGTTTTTCCTCAGTGAGCATGGATTTCCACTTGCTCCTGGGAAAGAGGCTGCTTCGATCCATGGCCTATGAAGTCTGAGCACTTTTTCTTTTTTTCTTTTTTTTTTTTTTTTTTTTGTGTGTGTGTGTGTGTGTGGTTTTTGGGTCTCACCCAGCAGTGCTCAGGGGTTACTCCTGGCTCCAGGCTCAGAAATTGCTTCTGGCAAGCACGGGGGACCATATGGGACGCTGGGATTTGAACTGATGACCTTCTACATGAAAGGCAAACGCCTTACCTCCATGCTATCTCTCTGACCCCAGAGCACTTTTTCTGTAGGCCAGTCTGTGAGGACCTATTCAAGATGGCATCTAGGGCTCCATTTCCAAACAGACTTTTGTCTTGAAGAATATTCCATTGAACTTCATTTAGCGCCTGCTTTCAGAGGATGGACCATATATCTGCTCTGTCTGTCTGCCTGTTTGTCTGTCTCTCCTCTCTTTAATTTGGTTTTGAGGCCACACTCAGCTCAATAGTGCTAGGAGGTCACTTCTGGCATTGCTAAAGGGACTATATGTGGTTCCAGGGATTGAACCAGGGTCTATCATGTGCAAAGCAATCCCTATATTCTCTCTCTTCTCTCTCTCTCACCCACCCCTCTCTTTCTCTCTCTCCTCCCTCTCTGTGCTTGGCATGAGTGAAAATGGACTTGACCTTGAATTCATAACTAAAATTGATTGCATACAAAACAAACTTCCCAAGCAGGGAAAAAAAACACCCATATCATTTCAAACCAAACCAGCCTACTCACACCCCACTGCCTGCTCACTTAGGGACTGCCACGTAAAAAGGGAAAAACACTCACTCATTTCTGGGACACAACGCAGCCTTTGCATTTAGTCCAGGCCCATTCCAAGGTGAGACTGTGCTGCTCTCCAGGGGTGCAGGGGAAGGAGGGAAGGCAGGGAACAAAGCCATGAGTGTGGAGTGTTGAAAGGCAGATTGATGAAGTGTTAGGAACGCATGATTACCTCATGAGTGTGGTGGGGGAAAGTGGATGATGGTGAAATTCTCTCAGGATTGGCCCCTTCCTTCCTCAGTAGCAGTGGTTGGGTTTTTTTTTTGGGGGGGGGGCAGGGGCGTTCCCCTTAGTTCTCAGGAGAACTAGACATGGAGCAGACATGCTGCTTGCCTGAGCATAGTGTGTCTGCTCTGCTGTTTTGATCTGTACATGTGATGGTTCCCTGATAAGAAGGATCATGTTCTGTACTTCGGGAAGTCTCTCCTACACCTGCCCAGTTCATGTCCTGTTCTGGGTGAGAGGCTGCCCCTTGAGAGCTAGGCTGACCTCTGTTCACCCCGTTTCGCCAACAGTTCACTTCCAAGGGAACCTAGACACTCATCCTTGAGGGTGAGCTTGGCTGGAGTTGACCTTGGGGCAGTCCCAAGAGGACTCCGTGTGGTATCTCATCCCCAAAGGCTGAACTCTGCTAGCAAACATGTCGGCTGGAAGGCCATCTGGGCTATTTCACTGCCCTCTGAGCACAAGTGAAAGTTGCCCACCTCAGAGTGCTGAACCTGGACTATGTTGTGAAGAGTGGAGTTGGGGGGTGGGATCACAGAGTACTGACAGAAGTTAGCACTAATTCTCCCATTCATGTCCTGCCAGCTGCTCCCCTCACTGATGGATGTACTGTGAACATCCTCAGATTGCTCAGCTCAACCCTTTCTACCCTGGGACAGGGAGAATGAAAGTCCCACTGAGAACTACCACAGCTATTAGTTCCCAAGTTATTTCCTCATGGTGGGAGGTTACACCCAAGAGAACAGAGACTAGCTTACATGGTATCTAAGGGGTGAAGTCCAGACCCTTCAAACTTAGTGAAGGCTAAGTAACTCCTGCTTCTTTAGAAGCATGCACGGAACAAGCTCAGAAATGTGCTCAGAAATTGCTCCTGGCAGGCTCAGGGTACCATATGGGATGCTGGGGATCGAACATGGGTCAGCCACATGCAAGGCAAACACCCTACCCACTGTTCTATTGCTCTGGCCCATTTTTAAATTTTTATACTTAATTCAATGTCCTTCTTAATTGGCTTAATCTATGTCCTTTTGGGGGGGGGGGGGAAATCATACCCAATGGCACTCAGAAATTACTCCTGGCTCTGTGCTCAGAAATCACTCCTGGCAGGCGCAGGGTAATATATGGAATGCCAGGAATTGAACTCATGTCTGTAAGGTTGGCCACATGCAAGGCAAATGCCCTACCCCTGTGCTATCTCTCTTCCCCCATAGATATGTCCTTTTAATAGTTGAAATCTGTTTAGCGCTACTTTGGGTCTCTTACTTTTCATAATTTTAATTGCTTTAACATTTATCTTGTAACTCCCCTAATCCCTTTAGGTAGAAATGCCCACAATTATATCATGGGGCCAGAGAGGTGGTCAGGGGTAAGGTGCTTATCTTGCAGGCAACCAACCCCACCACTGTATATGGTGCTCGGAATACCACCCAGGGTCACTCCTGAGCTCAGAACAAGTGTAACTCTTGAGCCTCACCAGTGTGATCCCAAACTGCATGCACACACACACACACACACACACACACACACACACACACACGAATAGGTGTCAGGTCCTAGTACAACTAGGGGTGCTGGCTCGCCTTCCACTCCAGTATCTCCTCTCACTCCCAATTCCAGAAGGGCTGGTCATAGCCAAGGCAGGAGTGTTCAGGTAAAGGTACAACTTCTGGGAAAGGGCCCAGGGCCAGGAAGTGAGGTCACCAACCTCTGGTCTTTCTCCTTCCACTCCTCATGGTGGCGACTGAAGTCCAACACGTCTGTGGCTGTATTGGAGGTGGCAGACAATTTCATCACCGACAAAGGCACAAAATACCTGGTGGAGATGCTCCAGGAGAACTACTACCTGCAGGAGCTGGTACTGTGCCACCCCTCGAACCCCACATGCCCACACTGCTCTCATAGTCCATTCATACACCTACAGTCCTGCCCAGCCCACAGCAGCCCCCCACTTGGCTTGGACCTGAGGCAGTTTTTCAGCTTTCTGTGCTACCAGGGCACAACCTGGGAACAGTTTCTGTCTGAACCATAGCAACCCGCTTTAGTGGGACTGAAACTCACTTCCACAGAGTTGCTTAAAGTGAATTTCTTCAACACACTAAAGGCAAGAGATCAGTTCATGAAAGACAGTGTCTATGGTTAGAGAAAGGTGGTAGTTATACCACCATGCTAATATAATATAAGGCAAATGCCATACCACATACCAATCATTTTTCAATGTACAGAGTGATAGCACAGTGTGGTATGGCATTTGCCTTGCAGGTAGCAGGACGAATGGTGGTTCGAATTCTGGCATCCCATATAGTTCCCTATGCCTGCCGGAGCAATTTCTGAGAGCAGAGCCAGGAATAACCCCTGAGCACTGCCGGGTGTGACCCCAAAACCAAAAAAAAAAATGATTGAGGGTCTGAAAAGATATTATAGTAGACGGGACTCTTCTCTTGCTTGTATGATCCCCAGTACCCCCATTTGATTTCCCAGGCACTGCCAAGAGTGATCCATGAGCAAAGAACCAAGATAAACTCTAAAGTACCATCAAGTGTGGTGACCAGCCCCCAAAAATAAAGGATTAAATTAACAAATGCTGTAAGATTTACCCCAACTAAAATGTTGAGGGAGGCTCAGGAGAGACAGTGTAGTGGGTAAGGTACTTGTGTACCTTGCATTCAGCCAATCCCAGTTTGATCTCTGGCACTGCATATGGTCTTCTGAATCCCACCAGGAATGATCTCAGAGCAGAGTCAGAAGTAAGCCCAAGCACTGCTGGGTGTGTCCCAAACAACAAAGACCATTAATAGAAAGCATCTCTCCATACCTAAAAGGACTATGTATATTTCCACCTCTTCCTTCCACAGCAATTCATTTATCAATGTGGAGAATTAGCAATGATTGTTTGCCCAGATCTTATTTTCATTTATTTTGCAACAAACTTCCCTAACAACATCCCCAGACTAACTCATTGTGTTGGCTTGACTCCAATCTACCCCAATCTCCCCTCTCCTCAAAGCTCCCTGTCCTTTCTTCTTCCCTCAGAGCAGGCCTCAGGAAACCCTCTTTCTTTCTATCTTTCTCTCTCACATACTCTACCTTACTCCCTCCCTTTCTCTCTCCCCCGCCTCTCATCCTCTCTTCTCCTCTCCCCTTCTCTCCTCTCCCTTCCCCGCCTCTCCCTTCCTCCTCTCTCTTTTCCCTCTCCCTCTCCCTCTCTCTTCCTCCCTCTCTCTCTCAGCTTTTGTTACTATTCCCCAATGTAATATTGCCAAGCTCAAGTGCTTTCTTGCCTTTTAGAATATCTCTGAGAATGATCTTAATTTTGAGGGAGCCACAATCATCTCCAACTTCTTTCAGAAGAATGCCTCTTCCATCTCCAAGCTCCAGCTTTCAGGTGGGCTGGTGGCGCAGGGAGTGACTATGGAAAAGGAGAGGAGGGTAAGAGCCTGGAGAACTGGGGCCTATGTCTTTCAGACCTAAGTACATCCTGAGACATACCCCAGCCTTTCTCTAATATTTCTGACTCACTCTGAAACATTGCTTTCTCTGCTCCAAGTTTTCCCATTTCTCCACTCAAGCCATCTCCTAGGGTCTAGAGCAATAGCATAGTCGGGAGATAGCATTTGTCTTGTACACAGACAGTCTGAATTCAATGTCTGGCACCCCATATGCCCCCTCTGAACATTACCAGGTATAGCTCAAAACAAAAAGTCATCTCGTCACGTGGGGTGCCTGACCCTCTGATGGGGCCAAGAACCCTTCAATACCATTTCTCTCTATCCTGCATTCTGCTTGCTTTCTTGACTGCATTTCTTTCTTCCTGACTCACAATCTTCCATCTTTTTGAGGGGCCAGGATTGCCCAAGCTGTGCTTTGGGGTGGATGTACTACCAGTTCTCAAGACAACAGAGCTTGCTCAGGTCCTGTAATGTCTGTTGTGAAGTATTATCTGAGATATCAAGGGGGGCTGGGGGCCTCATTGGGGGACCACTCAGTGCTGTTGTAGGAAACTTGTGGTGCCAGGAATAAACCTGTTAGTCACATGCAAAGCTTGTGCCCTAAACACAATAATAATAGTATAATAATTATTATTTTAATTATTTTTATTATTACTATTATTGATCTCTGGCACCACATTCAGAGGAGCATATGTGGTATCAAAGATCAAAAATATAAGGAAGAGAATAGGAAAGGTAAAAGTGGGTAGGATGCTTGCCTGGCACGTGGTTCAGTTTAATCCCCAACACCAAGAATGATCCCCTGAATCTCTCCAGCAGTGATCCCTGAGCACAGAACCAGGAGAAAATGCTAAGCACCTCTGGCTAGAGGGCACTCCTTATCAGGGGTGGCATACAGGATTTTTACCCTCACTCAAAATGGCAAAATGCAATATGTGTTTAACATATTATTGTTAAAATTATATGCTTTTGTGTGTTTGTCTGTTTTAGCAGGTCACTGCATGGTGTGGCTCTCTGACTCTCACAGTTTAAAATTTTGGCTCTTTGATTTTGCCTTAGATTTTGCATGTGTAACAAGTTCCCTCTCATCCCCTCTGGTCCCAGCCAGGCTTTATGGATGTGGTTCTGCAGGATATTCTTTATGACTATAGACTCCAGGCACTAAGGGTGGGTGCTGTCTAAGAAATGATGCACCAACTCCTGCAACTTCCTAGTCAGTAGTGGCTCAGAGCAAAGGGACTAGGTAATACAAAGGTGTGGAGTCACCTCTTTTTCTCCTTTTTCTTCTTCATTCATGTATCTGCTTGTTTTGTTTTGTTTTTGGGTCACACCCGGTGTTGCTCAGGGGTTACTCCTGGCTATCTGCTCAGAAATAGCTCCTAGCAGGCACGGGGGACCATATGGGACACTGGGATTCGAACCAACCACCTTTGGTCCTGGATCGGCTGCTTGCAAGGCAAACGCTGCTGTGCTATCTCTCCGGGCCCTCATGTATCTGCTTTAAGAACACTATCATGGGGGCTGGAGAGATAGCACGGCAGTAGGGTGTCTGTCTTGCACATGGCAAGAGTACTCAGGATGAACCCAGGTTCGATCCCCAGCATCCCATATGGTCCTCTAGCCTGCCAGGAGCAATTTCTGAGCACAGAGCCAGGAGTTACTCCTGGGCACCACCGGGTGTGGCAAAAAACAAACAAACAAACAAAAAGCTACTCACTTTGGGGCCGAAATGACAGCATAGTGGGGAAGGCATTTGCCTTGCACATGGCCAACCTAGGTTTCATCTTCAGCATCTCTTATGGTCCCCCAAGCCTGCCACTAGAGATTTCTTTGTTTTTTTTTTTTGGTTTTTTTTTTTTTTTTTGGTTTTTGGGCCACACCCAGTAACGCTCAAGGGTTACTCCTGGCTATGTGCTCAGAAGTTGCTCCTGGCTTGGGGGACCATATGGGACACCGGGGGATCGAACCGCGGTCCGTCCAAGGTTAGCGCAGGCAAGGCAGGCACCTTACCTTTAGTGCCACCGCCCGGCCCCATCCCACTAGAGATTTCTAAGCACAAAGCCAGGAGTAACCCCTGAGCCCCACCAGGTGTGGCCCCAAAACAAACAAAAACAAACAAACAAAAAAAAAACCCATCACCTTTTCTGTGGCTATTGTCCCAAAGGACAGAGACTGGCAAAGGCAGGCTCTAGAAGGGTGAAGGCGCCTCTTCTGGAAAAGCTGCTAATGCCACCTTCACTGTAGGAAACCACTTCAAAGATGATGCTGCAGAACTGCTCTGCCAATCCCTGGCGGTAAGAAGCAAGGGGTTGGATGCAGACAAGCAGCCTGGAAAAGTTAGGGGAGCATGGAGGCCAGGAGCTTAGAGCACAGGCCATTCCCATGGGAAAGGAAGTGAAGAGTCTGTGGGTTCTGGCAAAAGTCACAGCAAATGACTTTTCAGCCATGGTAAACAGAGACTGACTGTGCAGCTGTCTGGGGTGAAAGAAGCCTAGCCTCCTCTGTTTTGGGGGCTGGGAGTCCTGGAGGCTGGGATCCCTGAGAAAGAAGAAGTATCTGCCATTCCACGGAAGACCTCAATGATCTCTTTCCACTGTTTCTTTCTCTAGTTCAATTACCAGATTAAGGTGCTGGATCTCAGTCACAATGAGTTCTCGGATAAGGCAGGAGAGTACCTGGGACTGATGTTGGGTGAGTGTCCTACAGAGAGGATGATCTGCTTAGGAGAGGGCCGAACACCCTTGCTTATTAGAGTCAGAGCTCCTGTCTTGATTGTCTGAATGTTATGCATAGAAATGGGCCATAGGCATCCCCTGAAAGGGAGTCGAGCATCTGACTGGGTGGGCAGAAAAGCCAGCAAACAAGTGATCCAACAGAAAAAACAAGTGTTGAGGCCGAAGAAATAGCGCATCGGTTGGGCGTTTGCCCATCTCAGGCTGACCTGAGATGAACCCAGGCTTGATTGCCGGGAGTGATTTCTGAGCACAGAGCCAGAAGTAATCCCTGAGTGCTGCCAGGTATAACCCCAAAACAACAACAACAACAACAACAACAACAAAAGAAAAAGTGCTGTGCATACATGGTGGGCACACAGGGTCACAAAATAATTCCTCTACCTGACCCTAAGTTTGAAACTCCCCTATCATAAAAGGTGTTGTGGATCCCACTGAAAGACAGGAATTGGGGCTGGAACAATAACACAGCGGTTGGGCTTTTGCCTTGTATGCTGCTGACCCAGGACAGACCCAGGTTTGATCTCCGGCATCCCATATGGTCCCCTGAGCCTGCCAGGAGTGATTTCTGAGTGCTGAGCCAGGAGTAACCCTAAGCACTACCGTGTATGCCACCCCTCAAAAGAAAACAGCAGCAGTTGTGTAATACAGAAGATAAATATTCAGAATATTGGTTCAAAAGCCTAGGGATTAATTAGACAGTGATATTTCCTCCTCAGAACACTGGTAAAGTCATGTAGACAAAGGAATCTAAATGCTTGAAACTTGAGTCATTAGAAAAGCAAAACAACAAAAACACACTTCTCTCATCTACTGAAACCGGAAGATGTTTTGTTATTGTTGTTATTTTGGGGCCACACCCAGCAGTACTCAAGGCTCTTTGGTTCTTTGCTCATGGATCACTCTTGATGGCACCATATAAGATATCAAGGATCAAACTCCAGTCAGCCATTAGCAGGGCAAGTACCCTACCCATTGTACTATTGCTCCAGCCCCCCAAACTGCAAGATTTTCAACTCAGAGAACAGAGGACAGTGAACACCAGGGGAGAAATGAGAGCATGCGGAAGCCGCTCTGCAGAGGCGCTTTGGAGAGTAATATAATCCGATTTAGTACAACTGAGAATGCATCTACTCCCTGATGTAGCAATTTCTCTCCATAGAAACTCTCACACAGAGAGATGACAGGAGTTTTATTGCAAAACCGTTATGAAAGAGAAAGGAAGAAAGAGACTAAATGTTCCTCTCGGGAGTATATGATTAGAGGAGAGGACTTCTGGGCTGAGGGATGGTGGAGACAGGGAACTCATTTAGATGAGATGATGAGAGGAAGCCCCTCCGGGGAGGTGATTTTCTTCTGACACCTGAGGATCAAAGGAGCAAGAGCCTTCAAAGTTCTGGAATCACAACCATCAGGGCAGCTGAGCCTAAGCTGCCATTTCCGGTTCCTGTTCCCTGTTCTGTGTGGGATCCATGTACCTTACCACAGAGGCCCCCATCACTCTACGCAGAGGAGAGGAGAAGGAAAGGCTTTTGGGGGGAGCAACAATGGACTATTAGGTTTGGCAAGTGTGAATTCTGGGAGTCATACTACATGAAGAGAGTCATGCGGTGTGGCTGGTTCCACTTAGCTGGCAGGTTTAGAAGCATCGCTGTATCTAGATTAGGAAAGCAGGCAGGAGTAAGGGAGACTAGCATGGCTGTCAGAGGAAGTGGGAATGAGATATCTAGAGAGAGGAGTGAAGGGAGCTCTGAGCACATTTTTGAGGGAAAAATAAGGATTTGGCTATGTGAAGAACGAGGGCAGGAAAGAGAGTGAAGCAGGTAGGGCTCGTGTTTGTACCCGACAAACCTGGGTTCAGTCCCTGACACTGCATAAGGTCCCTTTAGCCCTGTCAGCAGTAATCCCTGAGTACAGAGCCAGGAGTAAGGATAAATCCTTATGGCTGTCGATTGTGACTCCAAACAAACACACCAATAAAAGCACAAGAACAGAGCACCAAATTCATGATTATTTATTTAGCTTCTGATAGGAAGAGGTGCTATTTACTATAGTAGGAAAATTCAAGGGGGTCACTGGTATCAGGGTAGGGGCTTAGGGCTAATATTTTCATCAAGTATAATATTTGAGATGTCCACTCCACAGGGTAGCCCTGGAGGCAGAGACAGGCACCCAGTGAGATAGTACAGGCTTAAGTAGAGTCAGAGTTGAGTGGATGGTCTTCATACCAAACCCTGGGTCCTGCCAGCATTTTGAGGTGTGTAATTCAGGAGAAAGAAGAGAACAGAAGGAAAGGTTCATGGGTCAAAATATTCTTTCATGGGCCCGGAGAGATAGCACAGTGATGCTTGCCTTGGAAGCAGCCGATCCAGAACCTAAGGTGGTTGGTTCGAATTCCGGTGTCCCATATGGTCCCCCATGCCTGCCAGGAGCTATTTCTGAGCAGACAGCCAGGAGTAACCCCTGAGCACCACCGGGTATGACCCAAAAACCAAAAAAAAAAAAGATTTTTTTTCCATAAAAATAGGAACATTCTAGTAAGAATAAAATACTTAAGTTATAATTGTTTCAAAGCTACTTAATGTGGGTCAGAATCAAAGAAAGACACACACGTAGCTCTTCGTCAACAGCTCTCAGTTTCTCTCTATCTTTAGTTTTTATAGTTTGTAACATGCATTTCAGCTCACATATAGACCAATCATGCTGAAGCCGCATGTTATGGATGAAATTGGAATTTTTCCCATGGCACAGTGGTTGAAAAACGCTGCTTTAAGGGATGTGCTGGTGTGAGTGTACTGAAGGGGTGGGAGCTGCCACTGCAACTCCTGCATCAGAACTCACTTGCAACTGGGGGTGGGGAGCTGCAAATGAATATGGAAAAATGTCCTGTCAGAGTTTTGCTTTGCTTCTCCATGAAGGACCCCTTTCCCTCAGGCCCTTCACCTCCTGCTGGCTCCAGGGGACAAAGTTTCTGGGATAAGGAAGACACTGAGATGTTCCCTTCCTCTCCCAGGCATCAACATCGGGCTCAAGACTCTGGATCTGAGTTGGAATCACATCCACACCTGGGGATCTGTGGCCTTGTGCAGTGGCCTTCGGGTAAGGGGCTCTCAAGGGTGAGGGAGGAGCCAGGGTGAAATCAGCATCCACCTTCCGACTCATGTCTTGAACCACTGTCTCATGGTCACTGTGGAGAGGGGGGCCTGGGGTCCCTTCTGTGCTCTGCACATGGTAGGTCTGTCTCCTTCCCACAATTCCTTTTGTGGAGATCCTGTCCAGGTAAGTTTGCCTCCATGCCAGTCAAAGTATCCCCCCTAAGGGAGCTTCAAGAGAGCAGTTGAATTAAGAGTTAAAGGATGGCCTGAGATCAAAAGAGAGTGGTGAGGCCAGAGAGATAGCATGGAGGTAGGACATTTGCCTTGGATACAGAAGAATGGTGGTTTGAATCCTGGCATCCCTTATTGTCCCCCCGAGCCTGCCAGGAGCGATTTCTGAGCAGAGAGCCAGGAGTAACCCTGAGCACAGCTGGGTGTGACCCAAGGAGGGAGAGGGAGAGAGAGAGAGAGAGATAGAGAGAGATAGAGAGAGAGAGAGAAAGAGAGAGAGAGAGAGAGAGAGAGAGAGAGGAGAGAGAGAGAGAGGAGAGAGAGGAGAGAGGAGGCCCAGGACCCAGTTTGAGAAACCAGGAACATCTGGGCATCCAAGGAAGTGTGGGGACCCAGGGAGGTCTGGGGACCCACAGGGGTCTAGGGCCTAGGAAGATCTGTTCCATATCTCCTCTCATGGCCCCCCAAAACCCAGTGGGGTGTGGTCCCTGGCCAAACAAGCAGTCCACAATTCTGAGAAGGCTCTGTCCTCCCTCTTCTGGAGACTAACGTAACCCTGGAGAAGCTGTACTACTCCATGAACGGCTTTGGGAATGAGGGAGCCTCAGCTCTCGGGGACATCCTCAGAGTCAACAGCTGCCTCACCTACCTGGATCTCACCAGCAACAACATCAGCAATGACGGGATAAACAGAATCAGCAGAGGACTGGAGGTCAACGAGAGCCTCAAAGTTTTGAAGGTCCTTACCATCTCCACCCACGGGAATAGCCAGTGAGAGAGACAGAGAGACAGAGTCATATCTCCCTGCACGTGTGCCTCTGTGTCTGTCCATGTGTCTGTGTCCATATATGTGTGTCTGCTGCATGTTAGTGTATCTATGTGTGTCCACATTTGTGTGCATGCAAGTGTCCCTGCATCCATATGGGAATGCCTGTATTTGTGTGTTCATGACTGTGTCCACACACACACCCTGTGTGCATATATACATGTGTCATGTCTGTCAAAGTGGAAGCAGCAAGGTGATGGTCTGGATATCACTGGAGAAAATCATTGGGTGAATATGCTCCCTCCACATGCACATCCCCCACTTTCCCTCTGTGAACAACCAAAACCAGAACTACTAAATTCCCCACTGCGTCTCTGAGGCAAACCCTCAGCTCTCCTGCATTACAGTAATTGTTTTCTAATCACCTTTCTACCTACCACCAGTGTCTCTTCTCAGCTCTTCTCTCCACCAGCAGAGTGCTCGCTACACTTGATCTTAGCCAAAAGGCAGAGAAGTGATAGCAGAGTGCTCTTTGAACAAAACTCTGACTTCCATTCCATCTGCTCCCCATACCTTGCTGTCCAGATCCGGGTCCCTTCTCCTAGGCATCCCTAGCCTCATGCCTTTCCATGCCCATCTATGCTCCCAGGCTCTACTTTCACCTTTCTAACAGTTTCTTGACTACTATGTCCTCATTCTCTGCTCCTTTTCTCCCTTGGGAGACCCTGCCTCAGGGCTAAGCTCCAGGGCCTCCCAGAGTTCTGGGCACCCCTCATAATGAAGAGTCAGTAAATGGATGGATCATATAGATGGGTAAGATGAAAAGTTAGATGGACATGTGTTGGGAAATGAATGAATCGTTGAACAGTGAGATGAATAGAAATTGGGTGGATTGGTAGTTCAATGGATGGACATATGAATGGAAAATTGAGCTATGACATGGAAAGGAGATTGAGTGGGTTGGTGGATAGATGGATGAACATGAGATAGACAAAAGGTTGAACAGGTGGTTCAGTAAATGGATGTTGAATAAATGGGTGTATTGATGAACAGGTGAGTTGGTGGTTGAGCAGTTGATGGATGGATAGATGGAAGGATAGATGATAGAGCAATGATATGAACACTGTGATTAGGTGAGTGAGTGGATGACTGGGTAAACAGACAGGTACATATAAACAGGTACAGAGAAGTCTAAAAAGAAGACAGATTGTGATTTTGTGGAAGAAACAGTTGTGCTCTGAGCCAAATTCTCCTATCCATCTCGTTTTCCTGTATTGTTCCTCCTCCCACAGCTTTTCCTGAACCCTATAAATGTGGAAGGGGCTCTTTCACTCATCCAAGCCATCAAAAAGAACCCCAAATCCGTGATGGAAGAGCTTGATATTTCTGTAAGTGATCAAAGGATAATGGCTTGTACCAGGGGAGCCCTCTGTGTGGGCAATTCCCAGCAGCTGCATTCACCCAAGTCTCCTGCATATGTTCTTTATGAAAATAGTCTTGTCCCCTCTAGGGGCCTTTTCAATAGAGCCATCATTCAGTCCTTAGTGTGGGTTCAAGGACCATGTCCCAGCAACTCCAACCCTGAGCACCTGAGCTTGGGAGCAGAGCAGGAAACAAAGGCAGGAGATTCCCATCCCACTCTACCTGCAATCAAATCTGCTAGAGGCACTAGTCCCAGGGCAATCCCAGAACCACAGGTGAGTTAGAAAGTTAAAAATGCAAAAATTTGTATTTCTCTTGACCTCTTTGATTTGGGGGCCACAGCTGGCAGTACTGGGGTTTACTCCTAGTAGTTCTGGGGATTGATCCCAGGGAAGCTATGTGCAAGGCACATGCTCCCTGTGCTGTCTCTAGCAGTCTTTGAGGCTGAAAGTCTCTTGTTTTTTTTTTTTTTTTGTTTTGTTTTGTTTTTTTTTTTAGTTTTTGGGCCACACCCGGTGACGCTCAGGGGTTACTCCTGGCTATGCACTCAGTAGTCGCTCCTGGCTTGGAGGACCATATGGGACGCCGGGGGATCAAACCGCGGTCCGTCCGTCCAAGGCTAGCGCAGGCAAGGCAGACACCTTACCTCTAGCGCCACCGCCCGGCCCCTGAAAGTCTCTTGTTGAAGGAGGAAAGCCTAATAAAGCTCAACTGACTCACTTACTCCAGCCTGAATCAGCATGGAGCTGGGAACTTGTGAATCCAATAACCCTATAATTGTGCACCTCCAAAGTGAGTCCCTTGCTCATCTGAGCCTCCTCAGATGGGGGAATAGATGTTTATGTCCTTGGGTTGTCAGAGCAAAGTACCACCAACAGGTGACTTCAACAAAAGAAATAGCTGGTCTCAGTTCTAAAAGCTAGGAGTAGAGTCCACGATGCAGATGTGGCAGGGCTGGACATGGTGTGACCTGCAGGAGCATTTCTCAGAACTCAGTTGCAGCTGTGTGTGGCCAGTTCCCTGGTGCATGTCTATTTCCATATGATCCTTTCTCATAAAGACATTGGGTTCCACACCCGATTCCTCTCTTTTTTCCTTCCTTCCCTCCTTCTTCCCTCTTCATTCCTTCCCTCTCTCCTTCCTTTCTTCCTATCCACCCTTCCTCCTTCCCTTCCTCCTTCCTATCTTCCTTCCTTGATTCCTTTTTCTTTCTTTCCTTCTTCTTTCTTTTTTCCTTCCTTCCTTTCTTTTCTTCCTCTTTCTTTCTTTCTCCCTTCCTTCCTCTCTCCCTTCCTTCCTCTTTCTCTCTTTCTTCCTTCCTTCCTTCCTTCCTTTTTCTTTCTTTCTTTCTTTCTTTCTTTCTTTCTTTCTTTCTTTCTTTCTTTCTTTCTTTCTTTCTTCTTTCTTCTTTCTTTCTTTCTTTCTTTCTTCTTTCTTTCTTTCTTTCTCTTTCTTCTTTCTTTTCTTTCTTTCTTTCTTTCTTTCTCTCTTTTTTCTTTCTTTCTCTCTTCCCTTCCTTCCTTCCTGCCTTCCTTCCTTCTTCCTTCCTTTCTTTCTTAATTTCTTCTTTCTTTGTAATATTATTTTAGGTATGTAGACTACAATAAAGCTAATGGTGATATATTACATAACATGGGGGAAATACCAAAAGCAAATATCCTTTAATTCTATTTATTTTTTATTATTGATTTGGGGGCCACACCGGACTATGCTCAGATCTTATTCCTGGTTCGGCCCCACTTCTGGCAGTGCTTGGGGAACCATATAAAATTTAACTCAAATCTGCCGTTTGCAAGGCAAGCACCCTACCCTCTGTGCTATCTTTACAGCCCTGTAATTTTAATTTTTTTGACTAGCATCCAATAGAATAAGCTGTTAGGCTCCTCTTGCTTTACAGTAATAGCATTGAAGAAATCTGAAAGGGAACACTTTTGATATTTAAGCAATAATTTTTGAGATTTAGAAAGTTTGAAAGCACACCCATGTTTCTCTTCACCTTGTCTCCATGACCCCTCCCTGTCCTGGACTGCTTCTATTATTTCTTTTTTGGGGTAGGGGCCTCTTTTAGCAATACTCAGGGCTATTTCCAAATGTGCTCTGGAGATCATATGTGGTGACAGGGATGAATCCTGAACTCCAACAGGCAAAGCATGACTCATCCTGTTTCATTCCCTCCAGGCCCCAAACTCCTCATTATCCCCCTGGCTCTCTCTCCCAGAGGCCTCTGCCCTCCCCAGCTCTCATCTTAAACCCAAGTATACCTGAACCCTCACACCACAGCCTCAGTCAGCCACAGGACTGGCTTGGGTGGATATTTAGCGTGGTGTCTCCAGGATGGTTTAGAAGCATGGTCCCTGGCACAGTCTGGGTATATTAGAAAGAAATGAACAATGATGCTGTTGGGGGCTAATGGTGTGGCTCAGTAGGAAACCCCCATGTCTTGCATGCATGAGGTCTTAGGTTTGATCCCTGGCACTATATATAAAAAAATGCATGATATTATTGGTGCCCTGGTGATATATAATCTCTGAGGTCACAGTGTCACTTAACAAGTCTACCAGGGGCTAGAGAGGTAGTACAGTGAGTTAGGCAATTTACTTGCATGCAGCTCACCTGGGTTCAATTCCCAGCATCAGGGCCAGGAAGGTGGCACTAGAGGTAAGGTGTCTGCCTTGCAAGTGCTAGCATAGGACAGACCGCCCATATGGTCCCCCCAAGCCAGGGGCTATTTCTGAGCACATAGCCAGGAGTAACCCCTGAGCATCAAATGGGTGTGGTCCAAAAACAAAAAAGAAATCAATTCCCAGCATCCCATATGGGCCCTTAAGACCCTCTAGAAGTGACCCCTGAGCACAGAGTCCAGAAGTAAGTCTTGAGCATTTATCCTTTTCCTCCCCTTCATCCATAGTTACCCCATTACTCTCAAAGATATTGGCATGTCTTGGTTGGCAGACGTTTCTAGAACTTTAGACAGGCAAGATTAAGATCTTAGCTTTTAAGCATGGATTTTAATCTTTGAAAAGGCAAATGATGGGCCGGGCGGTGGCGCTCGAGGTAAGGTGCCTGCCTTACCTGCGCTAGCCTAGGAGACGGACCGCGGTTCGATCCCCCGGCGTCCCATATGGTCCCCCAAGCCAGGAGCGACTTCTGAGCGCATAGCCAGGAGTAACCCCTGAGCGTCACCGGGTGTGGCCCAAAAACCAAAAAAAAAAAAAAAAAAAAAAAAAAAAAAGAAAAGGCAAATGATGTTCAGAACCTCCTTTGAGGATTGAATCAAATGCTTGAACACCTGTTCAGAGAACACATGTTCTCCAGAACCCTCGAAGGGCTCTGAGGATCCCATGTGCCTTGTGCCAGGATGGGGCAGGCCATAAAAATCCTTTCCATATGCAGGTGTAGACCTGGGTTCTTTACCCCTTCCCCATGCAAGCCTCCTTTATTGCCACAGACAACTCCACTGAGCCTTAGAGCAGATATATATATATATTTCTCGAGGCCGGAGAGATAACATGCCTTTCATGCAGATGGTCATTGGTTCGAATCTTGGCATCGCACATGGTCCCCTGAGCCTGCCAGGAGCGATTTCTGAGCATAGAGCCAGGAGTAACCCCTGAACGCTGCTGGGTGTGACCCAAAAACCAAAAAAAAAAAAAAATCCTACGAAACCACAGAAGTTAAGACTTTTCAGTTCAGAAACCATCAATGTCTGGCCCCACAGGGGTATGCTGCAGAATGTACCAGGAAAGACAACTCACTCTTACTGCGGATCTCTGACCTGGACACTGAGGTATTCCATGGCAGCGCCATTCCCATGATGGATCCCCTCCCCTCCTAACAGAACGTGCTGGTGACCGAGCAGTTCACCAAGATCTTGGAAAGTGTATACTCCATGCACCCACAGCTGGATGTGATATATAAGGCAGTGCAAGGTCAAAACACCAAGAGGAAGGTTTCCCAGTGGAAAAACTGCAAGAAGATAATCCAGGTGAGTCCCTAGGGGCCCCCACAATAGCTGACCCCTCACCCCAAATCAGCATGAGAGCACATGGGTATATATGTGTGTACTTGAGTGTGTTTTCATGTGAGTACATGAGTGAATAAGCACGTGAGAACATGAGGGCCTCAGTCTTGCTGCTTATGAAATGAGCATAAATTAGGAGCACTACTCCCCTAGAAGGCTGTCGTGAAGAGTTTGAGGTTCGGGGAGGGGGGTTGTAAGCACACCCAGAGGCACTTAAAGGCTACTCTAGCATGACGAGGGATGACTCCTCACAGTGCTTAGGGGACTATCCTGTCACAGGAATGAAACTCAAGGATCCTGTAGACAAAACAAGCTCTCAGTCTTTGGAGCCATCTCTCCATCCCTGCCATAAGATTAAACTTTAGGATGTAGGGGCCAGAGAGTATACAGGAGTGAGAAATAATGTCTTGCATGTGGCTGACTCCAGTTCTGTCTATGGCACCACATGCTACCCTAAGCAGTGCCAAGAACAATCCCTGTAGAGACAGAGCCATAATACAGCAGTTAGAGCTATTGCCTTGCATGCAGCTAATCAGGGTTTAATCCCTGGTATTTCAGATGGTCTCTGGGGGCACTGTCAGGAATGAGCACTGAGCACAGAGACAGGAGTGACCCCTGTGTGCTTCCAGGTGTGGTCCCAAAATAAAAATATAAACAATGGTCGGAGCTAAGCTCCAATGAGTGTAGACTCTTCGTAATAGTTGGGGATGCAGCCGGGACCCACCTATGTTGAGGACAAGCCTTAAGCCTTAGTAACAGTCCTGGTTACTAAGTTCATATTGCACCATAGCAGGTTAATCAGAGAAGAATGCATTACCAGAGGTGGACGGTGGGAACATTGGGAGGACCGAAGGTGCACACAGTTGGTTTAGATTCCAGAAACGGCTCCTGACACAGCCCAGTTCAGTGGTTAGGGTGCTTCCCACCGCTACCTTGATCAGGGAGCTGCTCAATCAAGAACCACCCCCAATAGGGCGTGTCTTCAAAGCTGCCCGATTCCATTGGTTTCTCTTTTTGTTTGTTTTTCGGCCACACCCAGTGACGCTCAGGGGTTACTCCTGAGCTATGCACTCAGAAATCCCTCCTCGCTTGGGGGACCATATGGACGCCCAGGGATGGAACCGAGGTCCGTCCTAGGCTAGCGCGCGCAAGGCAGACGTCTTACCGCTTTGCACCACCGCTTCAGCCCCCATGGATGTGTGGTGGTTTTTTTTTTTTAACTTTATAGATTGGTTGGTTGGTTGGTTTTGGGGCCACACCCAGAGGTGCTCTGGGATTACTCCTGGTTTTGCACTCAGAATCACCCCTGGCAGGCTGGGGGACCATATGGGCTGCCAGGAATTGAACCGGGTTCCTCCCAAGTTGGCTGCATGCAAGGCAAATGTGCTACCTCTGTGCTATCTCTCCGGCCCATTGGATGTGTTGAGTTAAGGGGCAGGTGGGCCTGTGCACACGCAGGGTCACACAGGATTTATGATCTGTAAACCCACTGGCCTTCAGTCTGCAGCTCTGGGAGCTGGACTGCCCTTTGCTGGGGAATGGGGGGGGGGGCGGGGCGGGTTTCAGAGTTGTTAACACCATAAAGTCAAATGTTTATTCCTGTGTCTCTGGCTTCTTTCTGATTGTTTGTTTTTGTTTTTGTTTTGGGACCTCACCCATCGGCGGTGCTCAGGGGTTATTCCTGACTCTTTGCTCAGAAATCATTCCTGGGACCCGGAGAGATAGCACAGTGGCGTTTGCCTTGTAAGCAGCCGATTCAGGACCAAAGGTGGTTGGTTCGAATCCCGATGTCCCATATGGTCCCCCGAGCCTGCCAGGAGCTATTTCTGAGCCAGGAGTAACCCCTGAGCAACGCCGGGTATGGCCCAAAAAACAAAAAAAGAAAAAAAGAAAAGAAGTCATTCCTGGAAGACTCAGGGGAGGAGCCCTATGGGATGCCAGGAATTTAACTCAGGTCGGCCGCTTGCTGGGCAAATGCCCTACACACTGTGCAATCACTACAGCACCATCCTGTGTCTCTGGCTTCTTGCAGAAATATGTGGATGAGCAGAAAATCTCGTTGTCCGACTTTTTCTTGCGCTTGAACCCCAAGGGAACCACCATGATGCCCGTAGGTGACTTCCGGAAAGCTCTGCTGCAGGTACGCTGGTCCCAAGCAGGCACTGTGTGAGTACATACATGTTTATGAGTGTCCATCTGTGTAAGTCTGCACGTGAACACAGGAATGCATGCATATGAATTCATGAATAGGCTTGTGAGTGAATTCATGAAGGAGCTTACGTGCATAAGTGTGTGTATTAATTGTGTGCATGGGAGTACATGTATGTTTTTGTCTGTGTGAGTGTATGGATTGGGAGCATAGGAGTGTTTAGAAATGCATGCTGAGTGAGCTCACGTATGCGAAGACACAAGCAGACGTGTGTGAGTGTGTTCAGGAGATGACTGAGAGCCCCGTGCTCCCCTCACTGGGCTGTCCCTGGCTTCTGCAGCAGAACTATGTGTCTCTAAACCGACACAACATCCGGGACCTAATCAAGTTGCTGGAGGACTCATCAGGCAGTGTCGACCTCAGGTCAGCTGGGCCCATGGCCCGCCCCAGCACCTTCTGCCTCCCACGGGACCCAGAAGTCAGCTAGCTGGCTGAGTTGGCCTGAGCTGGGAGACACCTTGTTTTAGTGGCCCTCACTCCTCACCTACCTGGCAGCCTCTAACTGCTATCTCCTGGACCCAAAGCCAGCCCACATTTGAGAGGTGACATAGGGAGCAACGTGAGGCCCTGGTCTGTCAGAGAGGTCATGGGGCTGTGTGCGAGTATCCTGGTGGGCCAAAGAGGGAGGTGCCTATTAGGTAGGGATGGCACACAGACACGGAGGAAAGGCTGGGAGGCCAGACACAGACGTGGGGCCCAAGTGTTCTGCTGGGGAACAGCAAGTGAATTACTTGCCTCTGTTGTAACTCCCAGGCCAGATTTCCTGGAGATCTGGGTAAGGATATGATAAGGGTCATGAAGCTGCCAGCACTCTGGAGCCCTACCATGGGCCCAGGACTCTGCCTTAGTGTGCATGTGCCTGACCATGCTGCCATGAGCACTCAGTTATTCATCAGAACAGCACGCCTTTAGGAAGAGGGCATAATAGAGAAGGGCTTGGAGCCAGCCTGGGGTTCCTCAGACCTGGGGACCCATCTGGGAAGTTCTGGGACCCGACCCACCTCAACTTGGTCTCTCTTGGTCCTGCTGCAGTGCTGTGTCATCCTTAAAGAGAGGAAAGACAGGATTGTCCATCACCCCCAGAGAGCCTGCACATACCCCCCGCACTTCCTATGTAGCTCATATGTTTCTGGCAGGGCCTCCTGCTGGGGGAAGGGAGATAGTGCCCCCAAGCAGCCCAGGAGACCGTCCAAAGGCAGTGAAGTTGTGGCTTTGCAGAGAGCACTGCCTGGTCCTCAGCCTTGGGGAAGCACAAGTGGGTTTTGAGTGTGGGGACCCAAAGGGCAGGAGCTGAGGGTGGGGGTGTCGGGGTGGACTGACTGCCCCTCACATCACACCTTGCACTTTGGTGAGGTCTTGACTAAGGAGCACCATGGCACATGGTTTCCTCGTCGTTTGCCATTCCAAGCAGCAGCCCCTTGTGCAGTGACTCCATGCAGATCAGCAAGGAGACCCGGGGAGCCCCCAGGAATAGTTTCCAGCTTGCTCAGAGCTTTCCGTGTCCCTAAGCATAGTCTGTGCGCAGCAGGTATGGTGATGCTGGCATGGCTGCTGTCCTGGGCATGGGCATGGGCCAGACTGCCAGAGTTCTGGTACTAGCTCCACTTCTGCAAATCTCTGTGCCTCAGTTTCCCTGCTGGATCATAGGGTTGTTAACAACAACAATGATAATAATACCCATGGGATAGATGTTTTTGAAGATGAAGCGAGTCAACTCTGAAGTGCTTAGACACCACCTGGCAGGCAGCAGGCTCAGAAGACACGGTGTTTTATTCTGTGTTGTATTCTGTGTTTTAGCTTTGCGCAGGCACAGCACAGCGCTTCCTCACACTTTATAGAGCATGCCTCCATGATTTCCTTCAGTCTTTTACTGTCATTGTTTTTGTTTTGGGGACACCCCAGTAATGCTCAGGACTTACTCTTGGTTCTGATCTCAGGGATCACTCCTGACAGGGCTCAGGGAACTAGGGTATGATAGGGTATCATGGGTCGAACCCAGATTAGCCAGGTGCAAAGCAAGCACTTTACCTGCTTGCATACAGTCTTTGATTTTGTTTTGTTTTGAGAACACCAAACTGTGTTCAGGGCTTACTCCTGATTCTGTACATAGGGCTCATTCCTAGCAAGGCTCAGTTACCATATGGGATGGTGGGGATTGAACCTGGGTCAGAGCATTTTTTGCACTACCTGCTGTATTATTATTCCAGTCCACTGTCAGTCTATTAAATCCAGCACTTTTACCTTTATTTGGTTCTCTACACCTTATTTCTATGGCAGTTTATACTGATTGTTGGGGCTGGAGTGATAGCACAGGGGTAGGGCATTTGCTTTGCACACAGCAAACCTGAGTCCTCGAGCCTGCCAGGGGTAATTTCTGAGCACAGAGCCAAGAGTAAGCCTGAGTGCTGCTGGGTGTGCCCACCCCCCAAAAAAAGCATTGTTACTACAAATGACACTTTTACTCACATACTTCTATGGATATTGCCTGTATATCCAATATCTCTAAACCTAGATCTATGCATGAGCTTCTGACACATTCTAGAATTTAAATGAAAGGACTAAAGCATTAGTTTAGCAGGTAGGGCACTTATATTGGCCAAGCCAGGTTTGATCAACATCCCATATGGCCTCCCAGATACCACCAGGGAGGATTCCTAAGTGTAGAGCCAATAGGAACCCCTGAATATCACCAGGTATGACCCAAAACCCAAAACAGATATATCAAAAGATTGTCAGTGCCCCACTAACAGTGTCAAGTGCTGAGCTCTTCACGCCTGATGGTCACCTGGGCGAAAAAGAGTTTGCACTTGGTCTGGGTTGGGGGTGAGCCCATCTTCTTACTCCTGACAAACAGCATCCAGCAACTTGTCCCCTTATCTCCCAAACCAGTGCCGTCTCAAAGGAGAGATGGTCACTGCCTGGCATAGAAGAACAGGGCCAAGGAGGCACAGCCAGCCCAGAGGGGCACAGATCAAGAATGTATCTGCATCATTGATGGACAAACACCAAAGCCAATGCAGCAACAGCAAATAAAGTCGGTCTTGGATCATCTTGGCTACTGCTGCCAGTGCTGTGACCTGCCATGGTTGCGTGTGGAGGTGCCACTGGTCCTAGTGACAGACAAAGGGTGCATCCTCAGCAGACTCAAGAACCTTGGAGAGGGGCCAGAGAGATAGATAGCACAGTGGCGTTTGCCTTGCAAGCAGCCAACCCAGGACCCAAGGTGGTTGGTTCAAATCCCGGTGTCCCATATGGTCCCCTGTGCCTGCCAGGAGCTATTTCTGAGCAGACAGCTAGGAGTAACCCTGAGCACTGCGGGTGTGGCCCAAAAACCAAAAAAAAAAAAAAAAGAATTTTGGAGATGGCACATGACTCAGGTGTGAGAGCCTGGGTTCAAATCCCCAGCACCACATGCATTAAAAACAAAAGAAAGGGGGCTGTCGAGGTGGCACTAGAGGTAAGGTGTCTGCCTTGCAAGCGCTAGCCAAGGAAAGACCACAGTTCAATCCCCCGGCATCCTTTATGGTCCCCCCAAGCCAGGGCCAATTTCTGAGCGCTTAGCCAGGAGTAACCACTGAGCATCAAATGGGTGTGGCCTGAAAAAAAAAAAAAAGCAGAGGCCTGGGAATCCGGGGAGACTATTAGGAATGTGAAAGGGCTGCTAGGTGAGGTCTGTGGGTGCAAAAACAGTGCCCTGGTAGATGGTTGTAAACTAAGTCCAGGAGAGGGATAGCTGAGTCCAGGAGAGGGATAGCAGGAGAGGGATAGCTGGATGAACAGGCAGAGGCAGAGATGCTCAGGAAAGGCAAGGACCGGGGCCGGAGAGATAGCATAGAGGTAGGGCATTTGCCTTGCATGCAACAGGACAGTGGTTCGAATCCCAGCATCCCATATGTTCCTCCAAGCCAGCCAGGAGCAATTTCTGAGCATTGAGCCAGGAGTAACCCCTGAGCGCTGCCGGGTGTGACCCAAACACCAAAAAAAAAAAAAAAAAAAAAAAAAGGAAAGGAAAGGCAAAGACCACTGTCATTTGAAGCAATGGCTTTGGAGTCAGGAATAGAGTAGATCTGAGAGGCCAGGCATTGATAGTCATGGACTGTCCCTACCTGGACACCCAACCTTGAAGCTTCTCAGTTTCATGGTAAGGGAAACCTCTGTCTCCTCTAGGAATGTGCCTTCTGCATTTCTGTTGACAGTCCTTGGGAAAAATAAGACCCCAACATGGGCTGGGGTGGGAGCCAGGCTATGGGGGCTGGGGAGGTCCATCTGCTCCTCCTCAACGCTATGAAAGTTGCATGGTTGGTGCTCAATAAATCTTGTGGAGAGGACAAACACATGGTGCCTGGTGATTGTTTGGGGCAGGACTGGGAATGTTGGGGGGCATGCAGGAACCCTACCCTTGGTGCATAGGAGCTTAGTCAACAGTCTTGGGGTTGCTTGGCTTCATCTCTGAGTCCAAATCATTCTTTTCAGCTGGCATACCCCTCCAGTGGCCTTCCTCTCCCCTTTTCCTTCAAGGGCTCAACCCCAACCTGATTTCCACTGAGGCACGTCAAAGTTGGGGTGATGGTAAGGAAGAAATGCAATGAGTGGCTTGTGGGTTGAAATTCACATCTCACCACACATCTACACAGACATCATTGTTCAATTCCCCCCAAAATATTTTCCCCCAAGATATTTTGAAGGGTCTTTTTTAAACTTTATTTACTTATATATTTATTTATTTTGGTTTTTGGGTCACACCCGGCAACGCTCAGGGGTCACTCCTGGCTCTATGCTCAGAAATCACTCCTGGCAGGTTCAGAGGACCATATGGGATGCCAGGATTCGAACCACCATCCTCCTGCATGCAAGGCAAACACCCTACCTCCATACTATCTCTTCGGCTCAACTTTATTTATTAATTGATTGGTTGGTTGGTTTTGGGGCCACACCCAGTGGCGTACAGGGGTTGCTCCTGGCTTTGCACTCAGAAATTGCCCCTGGCAGGCTAGGGGACCATATGGGATGCCAGGAATCAAACTAGGTCCCTCCCAGTGGGCAGCATGCAAAGCAAATGCCCTACTGCTGAGCTATCTCTCCAGCCCCATTTTGAAGGGACTTGAGGTCACACCTGGTGATGATCAGAGTTTATTCCTGGCTCTGCACTCAAGAATCACTACTGGCAGTGCTAGGCAAGAGACTATATAAAATGCTAGGCTTGAGAGACAAAGTAATTGTACATGGGTTCTGTTTTATTTTTCTTAATGTTCTTTGGCTGGAAGTTCAAAGTTAAGATATCAGCAATGGGGCCCGGAGAGATAGCACAGCGGCGTTTGCCTTGCAAGCAGCCGATCCAGGACCAAAGGTGGTTGGTTCGAATCCCGGTGTCCCACATGGTTCCCCGTGCCTGCCAGGAGCTATTTCTGAGCAGACAGCCAGGAGTAACCCCTGAGCACTGCTGGGTGTGGCCCAAAAACCAAAAACCAAAAAAAAAAAGATGTCAGCAATGGGGCCCGGAGAGATAGCACAGCGGTGTTTGCCTTGCAAAAGGACCTAAGGTGGTTGGTTCAAATCCTGGTGTCCCATATGGTCCCCTGTGCCTGCCAGGAGCTATTTCTGAGCAAACAGCCAGGAGTCACCCCTGAGCACTGCCGGGTGTGGCCCAAAAACCAAAAACCAAAAAAAAAAAAAAAAAGATATCAGCAACGGGACTACTGAGAATTCTGTTTATGGGTGATTGTTCTTCCACTGTAACTTTACCTTGTCCTCTTTCTTTGCATCTTTGTTCTCATAATTAAAAATAAAAAATTAATAAAAAAAAATAAATAAATAAATAAATAAATGCTAGGGATCAAACCCAGGTTGGCTACATGCAAGGCAAATCCCCTTTCCATTTTACTAGAGCTCCAGCCTCAAATTCCCCCCAAAATCTAAGCCCTCTGAAGTCAAGGACCAGCTGAACTTTCTCCCTGGCTTTTGTCTCACTATCTTATAATTTTTTTTTATTTTTTTCTTTATTCTTTTTTTTTTCTTTATTCTTTTTCTTTTTCTTCTGTTTGGTGCCATGACTCGGATAATTTTTTAAGACACTGATTTACAAAGTTATTCATAGCTCAGTTTTAGACATACTGAGTTTCAGCACTGATCCCACCCCATGTCAACTTCCCAAGTTTCCCTCCCATACCCCACCCATAGCCAGATTTCTGGACAGGTTCATTTTTAGTTTTGGTGGTAGTAGATTGGGTCCCCTGCTTCAGTGTTTTCAAGTCAGCCTGTGGATATATAACTCTATGTCTCACTTCTCTAACCACCCATGTACCTGAGGCCCTCAACCCTTATTTTATTTTTATTTTTTATTTATTTATTTATTTATTTTGTTTTTTGGGTCACACCCAGCAGCGCTTAGGGGCTATGCCTGGCTCTATGCTCAGAAATCGCTCCTGGCAGGCTCGGGGGACCATATGGTATGCTGGGATTTGAACCACCATCCTTCTGCATGCAAAGTAAATACCTTATCTCCATGCTATCTCTCCGGCCCCCTTCATTTTATTTTTTGATATTTTTACCACATGTGGTGGTGCTCAGGAATTATTCCTGGGAACCATACTTGGTGTTGGGGATTGAGCCCTGTGGGCTCTATGCAGGCAAACACCTTACCCATCATGTCTCTTTCTAGCCTGACTAGGCCTTTTTATTTTATTTTTTTGATTTGGGGTCACACTGAGTGTTATTCAGGAGCTACTCCCAACTCTGCTCAGGAAACCATGTGGTACTGAGATTCAAACCCCAACCTCCTATATATGAAGCGTTTGCTCCAACCTGCTGAACTACTTCCTTGCCTTTTGGGGAGCAGTAGCAGAGGAACTGTCTTTTGAGCCTATTATAAATCATAAAATTCTCTGGCATGTCCCCGGTCACTCCAGCCACAAAGGTTTCTTGGTTTCTGGGACCACACAGTGACAGGATGTCTGTAGGCTGGTGGTTGGAGTTTCACCTCCAAGTTAGTGACAGACACTCAAGCCCCAGAGCTCCCCTGCCTGGCTCAAATGGGGCCACTCCCCGACGTGGAGCAATTCCTACTTAAGACCACTAGATGTCAGGCCTGCTCCAGAAGTCCTCGTCTAGCTCGTGCCTCCGATCTTACAGAAGTTTCCCCCAATGCCACGCAGTGTCGGCCACGCTACCTCTCACCTCCCAAATCATTACCCCCTGAACACCCCTGTATAAGATCAGGGCTCCGAAGGATCCCATCTTGCACCACAGAAGGTAGACATCTCCCTGGCTCAGTGTCCTTGCTGACCACTAAGGTTTCTTTTTTAAAAAAAAAAAAAAAAAAAAAAAAAAAAACTTGTTTCGGGCCTGGAGAGATAGCACAGCGGCGTTTGCCTTGCAAGCAGCCGATCCAGGACCAAAGGTGGTTGGTTCGAATCCCAGTGTCCCATATGGTCCCCCGTGCCTGCCAGGAGCTATTTCTGAGCAGACAGCCAGGAGTAACCCCTGAGCAACGCCGGTGTGGCCCAAAAACAAAAAACAAAAACAAAAACAAACTTGTCTCAAATAAAGGCATGGGGTGAGGAAGGAGATGGGGGTCATTGGTAGTGGAAAGGTTGCATTGGTGAAGGGGGGCATTCCTTTTTATAACTGAAACGCAACTACAAACATGTTTATAATCATTGTGCTTAAATAAATATTTCAATATTTGGGAAATTGGTGGTGGGAATGTTACACTGGTGAAGGGGGTGTTCTTTTCATGACTGTAATCATACAACTATAATCATATTTGTAATCACGGTGTTTAAATAAAGATAATTTAAAAATAAAAATAAATAAATGAAAAAAAAGATTAAAACTAAAAAAATTGGGCCCGGAGAGATAGCATAGCGGCGTTTGCCTTGCAAGCAGCCGATCCAGGACCAAAGGTGGTTGGTTCGAATCCCGGTGTCCCATATGGTCCCCCGTGCCTGCCAGGAGCTATTTCTGGCAGACAGCCAGGAGTAACCCCTGAGCACCGCCGGGTGTGGCCCAAAAACCAAAAAAAAAAAAAAAAAAAAAGAAAGGGGCCCGGAGAGATAGCACAGCGGCTTTTGCCTTGCAAGCAGCCGATCCAGGACCAAAGGTAGTTGGTTCGAATCCTAGTGTCCCATATGGTCCCCCGTGCCTGCCAGGAGCTATTTCTGATCAGACAGCCAGGAGTAACCCCTGAGCACCGCCGGGTGTGACCCAAAAACCAAAAAAAAAAAAAAAAAAAAAAAAAGAAAGAAAGAAAGAAAGAGGGGCTGGAGAGATAACATGGAGGTAAGGCATTTGCCTTGCATGCAGGACAGTGGTTTGAGTCCCAGCATCCCATGTGGTCCCCCGAGCCTGCTAGGAACGACTTCTTAGCATGGAGCCAGGAGTAATCCCTGAGCGATGTTGGGTGTGACCCAAAAAACAAACAAAAAAGGGCTGGAGAAATAGCATGGAGGTAGGGTGTTTGTCTTGCATGCAGAAGGATGGTTGTTTGAATCCCGGCATCCCATATGGTCCCCCGAGCCTGCCAGGAGCAATTTCTGAGTGTAGAGCCAGGAATAACCCCTGAGCATTGTAGGGTCTGACCCAAAAACCAAAATAATAAAAATAAATTAAAAAAAAATGGGGCCGGAGAGATAGCACGGAGGTAGGGTGTTTGCCTTGCATGCAGAAGGACGGTGGTTCTAATCCCGGCATCCCATATGGTCCCCCAAGCCTGCCAGGAGCGATTTCTGATCATGAAGCCAGGATTAACCCCTGAGCGCTGCCAGGTGTGACCCAAAAACAAACAAACAAACAAAATTACTCTTGGATGTATCAGGGACTATACCTCAGACAAAACCCTGGTTGGCCTTCGGCAAGACAAACTTCTTCCCCACTGTCCAAGGCAGGCACATTGAGCCACTGAGCCACCCTTGCCCCCTGGCCCTGTTAAGTCTTTTGCCCAAGTTCACCTGCCAGTAAGTGGCAACAGACTCTGACTCCCAAGGGGTTCTTACCACTGTTGTGCCTCTTCCTCTCCTGCTGCCAGGCAATGGTTTTATCCATAGGGGGATTGGAAGGCACGTGCCTGTTTACATCCTTTCTTACTTACATCCAAGTCTTCACACCAAGCCAGGCTGGATTGGGCAATGGGTAGGACATAGAGGTGCAGTGCTGGTAGTACTGTCCTGGGGCTGAGTTTTCAAGGCTAGAGTGGACTAAGCCACCTTCTGTGACCAGAACTATAAAGTGGTAAACATGCACATTCTGGCTTCACCTTGAGCAAGTTCTTGGGCTTCCTGGAATCTCCGTGTCCTCCTCGGTACATGGAGATGAGCCTGGCACATCCTACCCCAAAGTACTCTGGGTAATACCAGCCTGGATCTAGCATCTACTGAATGTTTAATAGTAGCAGGGCCATGCTAGAGAGGAGGGTATCCCTCATGGGAAGGGACTCGGGGGTTTGGGGGATACAAGCAAGGCACATAAGGGGCCCACTAGACAGTTGGCAGCTTTAAAACATCCCTACATGACCTGAAAGAGAGCAGAGCAGGTAAGTCCTGGTATACAGCCAACTTCAAATGCCCAGCACCACAAAACCAAGAATGATCCTCAAGGTACAGAACCAGAGGTGTCCTCTGAGCACAGCCAGGAGTGGCTCTTAAACCCAAAATAGATAAGGAAATAATCAGATACCCACACATCAGTCTGTGACAGATGCTGGTGAAGCAGGATCTTTTGGGGGGTGCTGGGTGGGTGGCTGGGGCCACACCCAGCTGTGCTCAGGGCTTACTCCTGGCTGTGCTTGTGGATCATTGCTCATGGCTTAAGGCCCACATGCAATGTAAGTCGGCTATTCAAGGCAAGCTGCACTACCTATTTCTCAGGCCAGAGACCAGCTGCAGAACATGAGTACAGAGAACTGCTGGCCTTCCTCACTGCCAGTGTTTGACTTTCCCCCGCGTGACTGAATATGCCCCATAATACATTCTTGGAAGATGCAGCCAGGAACTGAGTGGTACCTACATCAGACACCCACTCTCAGGAGTAGATTCAGAAGCTACTGTCCCAAACGCCCAAAAACCCCAGAGCATTTATTCCTGCTGGAAGCTACAGCTTTGCAGCTAGAGTCCATGGAGCAGGAGGTGGAGATGAGGGTTCCTGGGCTTTTACCTGCCTGTTCTAGGGTATTTGACTGCCTTGCCAATGAGGCGCCAGGGTCAGGGAAAGTGGGAAGTGGGATTAGTAAAATAAAGACAATGATTGGCAGGGCTGCAGATCAGTGGCCTTGAGTAGAAGGATAGGAAGTTTGTGTCTCAGAAAACTGACATCCTCATGGAAGGGAAACACACATGGGGCCAGGCAAGTTCATGGTACCTTTAAAGATAGGATATTGGGGGTGGGGGGGGGGAACTCGTGCATCTTTGCAGACCTCACCACTACCTTGAAGAGTTTGTAGGTTAACTGGCATGAGGTGGGGGTGCCTGCCACGGTGACCAAGATGAATGAGACACAGGCTGGAACATAAGCAGGTTTTTTTTTCTCAAGTTCAAAACTTCAAAACCCCCTTGGAATTTCCCGAGTCACAGGAGCATCCTGGTTATGCTCATGAGGCAGCTAAAGAGGCTATTTCCAGGGATTCTTGAAAGTCCTTTCTGCTTCCTGGGCAGTGCTAGAAAGTTCTGTTCTGGAGCTGCCCTGACTCTTCTCCCATAATAACTCCTTTTGGCAGCGCCCAAATCCTTGGTACAAAACAGGGATCAGACACAAAACCCACACTTGGCTGTAAGAGCCCCAGGTTCCATCCTCAGAAAAGAGGAGCTAGCCCCTAGAGCTGAGACACCAGCACACCAGGAAGGCCCCAACTCCTCCAACTACAGGGAACCCCACAATTGTAGTTGGATGGTCAGAAGGGCAAGGGTTCTGGGATTTCCATCTCAGCTGGCAACTGGAGTGGGGAGATTTCTTGGGGAGCTGAACATCAGAGACTAAGACACACTAAGTTAGTGTCTGGGCTGTTCTCCCAGGACGGGACACTCTACAGCTCACGTCTGAACTTCTGAGATTTGCTGTGTGTGCTTCAATATGTCCATGCCCAGGGAGAGGAGAGGAGAGGAGAGGAGAGGAGGGGAGAGAGGAGAGGGAAGAAGTGGGAGAGAAAGGAGAGGATTGCCAGCCTACCAGCACCCTACCAGGGAGGCTTCTTTGCAACTACACTTCTCCCCACAATTGTAGCTCCCTTTACCAGCAGAGGGCACCCTCGTTCCACATTTCTCCAGCTCAATCAAGCCCAGGGCTTCAGAACCTTAAAGCATGGATGACCCAAACTGACCCAGGAACACCAAATTCTTACCAGTGTCTGGGAGGGAAAAAAGTCTTTCTGCACACCTGTAGCAGGCTTTAACGACCCAGATCCAGGGAATGTATGATGCAGAATGCATCTTGCCTGGAGCAGATCCCGCCACTGTGAGGCCTGAGCACATACATTTCGGACCATTCATTGCTTGGTTTGGTTCTTGGGCTACACCCAATTGTGATGAGAATTTATGTTAGGTTCAGTGCCCAAGGATAACACTTGACAATGCCCAGGGAACAATGCAGGGTTAGGCTCAAACCTGGATATCCCAGCGGCTGGAGAGATAGCACAGTGGGTAGGGCATTTGCTTTGCATGTGACCAACCTGAATTCGATTCCCGGCACCCCGTATGGTCCTCTAAGCAACCCCAGGATTGATTCCTGTGTGCAGTCAAGTGATCCCTGAGCATCACTGGGTGCGGCCTAAAAGCAAACAAAAACATGGTAGAGAGGGAGGGAGTGGATAGGGAGGGATAATGAAATTCTTCCCAGTTACTCCTGGGGTCCCTCCTGTTCCTATCAGTTGGTGCCTCAAAAAAAGGAGCTGGTGGGTAGGGAGGTGGTAGGGCCTAGGAAAAGTGGACCCACTCTGTGTTCTGGGATGCAACGAGAGCCAGGGAAGGAAGACTTAATCATGGGAACCAGCCTGAGGCCCAGCCTGGCTCCCCTCTCAAAAACCAAGCCCAGCAGAGCCTTGTTCCTTGGCAGACAGGGCCTAGCCTGTGCCAGACACTGGGGCGGAACCTGGCCCCAAAGCCTGGACAGGAAGCAGACCGCTAATCCCCACCCCATTAAAATGCAGATGTGAGGGTGAGTCTCCTTAGGCTTTCATTCTCTACCAGACTTACAGTGTGTGGCCAGCCAAGCTGGAGGGAAGGGTGAGGGTGGGTGAGGGACAGAGGCCAGGCTTCTTCTGCAAGCCCTTGTGGGCCCACTTCAGAATTGGGTCTCACCTCCACTCTGTGGCCCAGTGCACAGTGGAGGAGAAGCAGGAGAGAAAATGATGGAGGGGACAGGAGAGATTGTGTGGGGGAAAGTACTGGCCTTGCATTGTGGCTGACCCAGGTTGATTCCCAGCAGTGCATATGGTTTTTTGACCATCACCAGGAGTGATTCCAGAGAACAGAGCCAAGAGTGAAGTCACACTGGGTATGATTTCTCTAAGGAAGGAAGGAAGGAAGGCAGGAAGGAAGGAAGGAAGGAAGGAAGGAAGGAAGGAAGGAAGGAAGGAAGGAAGGAAGGAAGGAAGGAAGGAAGGAAGGAAGAGGGAGGAGGGAGGGAGGGAGGGAGGGAGGGAAGAGAGAGAGGAGAAGAGGAAGAAAGGAAGGAAAAAATAGGAGAAAGAAAGGAAGGAAAGAAAGAAAGAAAGAAAGAAAGAAAAGAAAGAAAGAAAGAAGAGAAAAGAAAGAAAAGAAAGAAAGAAAGAAAGAAAGAAAAGAAAGAAAGAAAGATAAGAAAGAAAGAAAGAAGAAAGAAAGAAGAAAAGAAAGAAGAAAGAAAGAAGAAAGAAAGAAAGAAGAAAGAAAGCAAAGAAAGAAAGAAAGAAGAAAGAAAGAAAGAGAAGAAAGAAAAGAAAGAAAGAAAGAAGAAGAAAGAAAGAAGAAAAGAAAAGAACAAGAAGAAGAAAGAAGAAAGAAAGAAAGAAAGAAAAGAGAAAAAGAAGAAATAAAGAAAGAAAGAAAGAAAGAAAAAAGAAAGAAAAAGAAAGAAAGAAAGAAAAAGAAAGAAAGAAAAAGATAGATGCTAGGGCCTAGGTGACCTGAACAGTGGTGCAGGGTGTAAGGCATCTGCTTGTGCACACTAGCCTAGGATGGACAGCGGTTCGATCCCCCCGGCATCCCATATGGTCCCCCAAGTCAGGAGCTATTCTGAGCACATAGCCAGAAGTAACCCCTGAGCATCACCAGGTGTGGCCCTAAGAACGGAAAAAAGAAAAAAAAAAAAAGAAAGAAGAAAGAAGAAGCTGCAGGCAAACAACTGTGCAGTTTCTCCCTATGTGCTTTTGAGTCCCTACACGCCACCTGGGGACAGCAGAGGCCACTCATCATCCAGGCGTGAGGGGCTGGGCATTTCCTTAGCAGTGACTATAAGGGGTGGGCAGGGAGAGAAGCCACAGAACAAGGCTCCCATCCTAGGTTGGTACAAGGCAGCCTACGTCAGAGCTGCCAGGGCCCACGTCTGAGGCTTGTGGACCTCGACCCTGTTCAGGAGGGTCATTTCTGTAGACACGAATGTGAGGACATGTAGTCCAACGTATGCTCGGGCCTGTGTCAACCTTCACAGGCATCTAGGGAAAGGTTACCTGCCCCCAAATTAAAAGCAGGGCATTGGACCCGAGCAATAGCACAGGGTAGTAGGGAAGTTCACCTTGCACACAGCTGACCAGGCTTGGATCCCCGGAATCCCACCATGGTTTGGTTGGTCTCCTGAGCCTGCCAGGAGTGATTTCTGAAGGCAGAGCCAGGAGTAACCCCTGAGCACAGCTGAAGTTGGCCCCCAAACCCAAAAAATAAAATAAAATAAATAAAATTGGGGTGGCTGCCATAATCTGATCTCAAACCAGTTGCAGAAATAGGTTGGCCTAGTCATTAGTTTTATGCTCCAGGACTTTCTAGACCCCGTGCCCATCCTCAGGAGTAGGACAGTCTCCAGAAGACCTGGTGAGCTTTGAAAATGACCAGGCAGAAGTAGAGTTCCAGAAAGAAACAAATGGAAGGTGCAAGGGATAAAGGGGGGCCCTGAGGAGATGCCCCCACAGGAGGCTCATTCCAAGCAGCCAAACACACTTGGACTGCAGACAGGGGCCCTTGGCGCCTCGGTAGATGGGAGGGTGGGTCCCCCACAAACCGCAGGCTCTGGCCACTGACTCACACACCGTTCATCAGCAGCAAGCCTGGGTTCAGGTAAGGTTGAGAGTGTCCAGTACAGAATGTCCAACAATCAATAGGACTGGTTACATAATAATGTTATTTACAGAATTCTGGGTGCTCATTGACATTTCCTACTAGAGGAATATTTAATGATCTGGAAAGATATATAGTTGGTGGAGGAGCGGTTTATGTGAAAATAGGTTGTGAAAAATATACAGAAAACACTGAGATTTTATTTCCACAGGTGAGGGGGATGGAAATAGTAGCAGGGGCTTTTTTAGGCACCAGGAGGGGGGAGTGATATTCTGAGGCACACCGTGGTCGGTAGCCCAAGGACAAGCTGTTGGTAAAGCCAAGTGGGCCTTACTTGGCTTCTCCAATGGGGTTGAGGCCTCGGAGAAGCACAATAGTTGAGAAGCAGCGTCCAGGGCCCCAACAGTGTGGTGAGGGACGGACTTTTCTAGAGGGGCGGCAGGCAGGCAGGCAAGATGGGCACCTGTGCCAGCTGGGAGCACACTGACCTGACTCCTTCTGCACCCTAACTCAAAGAGACTGACTGGGCAGGTACTGAGTTAACATTGGGTGCATGGAGCAGTTAAAGGGGCGACGTGCTCGTGTTTTGCATTTGTGCCTCGTCTGTATTAAAGGGGTGAAGGTGCCCTTGCTCAGAAATCACAAGCATGCATTCTGTATTCAGTCATCCAGAAACTGTTATTCTCACCCCCTGGAGACCCAAACAATGCTCCTTTGAAGGCTCATTTTTAAATAGTTTTTGATACCCTAACAACCTGGAATGAATTTGTTGTCGATAGAATCTACCTAGAGAGATAATTTTTTTGGTATGTCTTTTTGACCCACAATTGACCATGCTTGAGGTAACATTACTCTGGTTCTGCACTCAGGAACCACTCTTGGCAGGATTCGGGGGACCATATAGGATGCCAGAGATCAATCTTGAGTTGGTTTTGTTTTTGGACAACACAAAGCAGTGCTCAGGGGTTACTCCTAGCTCTGTGCTTAGAAATCGCTCCTAGCAGGCTCATGGGATCATATGGAATGCTGGAGTCGAACCTGGGTAGGTTGCATGAAAGGCAAATGTCCTACCTGCTGTGCTACGCTCCAGCCCCTAAAACCTGACTTGGCTGCCATACTAGGCAAGTAGTGCTTTACCCTGTACTATTGCTTCTGGCCCCAGACATAATTTTTTTTCAGACATACTATTTTAAAATCAGCTTAAAGCCCTACCTGTGTTATCAAAAGCAGACACGTGGGGCCGGAGAGTAGCATGGAGGTAAGGTGTTTGCCTTGCATGCAGAAGGATGGTGGTTCAATTCCCAGCATCCCATATGGTCCCCTGAGCCTGCCAGGAGAGATTTTTGAGCCTAGAGCCAGGAGTAACCCCTGAGCGCTGCCGAGTATGAACCCCCCCCAACAAAAGAAAAAAGAAGCAGACATGTAATATAAAAGAACATCTATTTCTGTGTCTAAATGTCCAGCCTTGAGTACATTAAAAGTCAACCTCTGGAGTCAGAAAGATGAAACAGAGGGAGGTCACTTGCCTTGCATGTGGCTGACCAGGGTTCAATCCCCTCATTCCATATGGTTCCCTCAAGCACTGCCATTAAGTCCATTCAAAGACAACATCTGCCCCCATCCCTACTCCTGCAGACACACACATTTCCACTCTCCCTAGAGACACTCAAGACTAAAAACATCGGGCCCGGAGAGATAGCACAGCGGCGTTTGCCTTGCAAGCAGCAGATCCAGGACCAAAGGTGGTTGGTTCGAATCCCGGTGTCCCATATGGTCCCCCGTGCCTGCCAGGAGCTATTTCTGAGCAGACAGCCAGGAGTAACCCCTGAGCAACGCCGGTGTGGCCCAAAAAAACAAACAAAAAAAAAAGACTAAAAACATCGTATTCCAATCATCATTCCTGGCATATGATAAAGAACCTTCTGTGAGCAGGCGCTGTTTTTGTCCTGAAGCCATCTGACCTGCACAAGGCTTTAAGGTAGGTACTCCTCTTAGCTCTATTTGACAGAAGAGAACCATGAGCCCAGAGAGGTTGAATTAATCACCCTAAATTGCACAGCCTAGGGAGCAGAGAAGTATCATTTCAGCAGGGCAGATGAGCTTCCCTTAGGGAGGAGGCTTCTGGGTGGGACCTGGGTGGCACTGCCACATCTCCGCTTCAAAGCTGTTGGTCTTATAGGTTGTCCATTGTTTTGTGTTTTTGTTTGTGTGTGTGTTTGTCTGTTTAGGATGTTCAGGGGTTACTTCTGGTCCTATATTCAGGAATTACTTCTAGCAGTGCTAGGGGACCATATGGAATACCAGGGCTCAAACCCAGGTAGGACAAACACATTATTTTCTTTCCAACCCTGAGCTGTCAGTTCTTGGATTAGCCTGTGCACATTGGCCTGCACCCCTGACTTCTGCCTGCATTTTGGGAGCCAATAGCACCCCCAAGGTGTCTCCACATGGGCCAGAGAGATACTCCAGGAAGGGGCTAAGTCTTTGCATATAGCTGACCCCAATTCGATCCCCAGCACACTTATGGCCCTTGAGCACCTCCAGGACTGCTCTAATCCCCCTCAAAACATGTCTATGCATTGTCAAATGTCCCTGTGGATTGGGGGATTTAAATCTGAGACCCAAGAGAAGGTATCCCCTAAACTTGATTAGGTGGTTCAGATACAATTCCTAGAGCTAGAGGGGCTGGACAGGTAGCACATCTGCTAAGGTCTGCCTTGCACACAGCTAATCCCTACATGGTCCCTGGTCCACCAGGAGTGATCTCTGAATGCAGCAGAGCCAGGAGTAACCTGAGCCTCACCGAATGTGAGCCTCACCGAATGAGACTCCCCAAAGCAAATACACAAACCAAAAGCCAGCCTTTCTGGAGCTAAGAAAGCTTCCCGGTACCTGGGGGAGCGAGGAGGGGTGCAGGTGAAGGACAGGACTGTAGAGGATGTGGGTGGAGACACCTTGGCACATACCAGGTGCCCCCTGAGGAGAGCCTGGCTCCAGCCCCAAGGGAGAAGCCTTGCTGCAAACATTCCAGAAGTGGGACCCTGTCCCACAAGGTACCCCTTCCACACACCCCAGGGGGCCTGTGTAGCTTCCAGACCCTGGAATGAAGCCCAAGACCCATTTTCTGCTCATTCCTCAGCCCAGCCTTCTGACCTCTCCTTGGCCTCAGCAGGCAGACAAGAAGGGCTCCTGGCCAAGAACCCTGAAAGGAGTGGGGTACAGCAGCCTGAGGCTGGCGGGGTGGGGAAGGCCCTGCTCCCCCCCCACACAAACACACACCCCTGCCCCCACCTCCCAGCTCACGGAGCCTCTCTGGGGAGGCGGGTTCCCAGGCAGGCCTCTGGCCACTGCAAGGCTCTTGGCTGCAGTAAGTGGAGTCCGAGCCAGGGGTGATGTCACACCTCTGCGGAGTGGAGCCAGGGTGACTTTGAACATGGCCTTACCTTGGCTGAGCACACTTGCATTTGGGGGGTTGGGGGTGCACTTGATGAGCTGGAACATTCCTGTGTAGATTTTCTGGCTTGCAGATGAAAGGCCTCTTGGACAAGGCCCCCTGCTGCCCCAGCTCCTTCTGCCCTCAAACTCCATCCAGCGTCTGTCCCTCTCCTGGGGGCCCTAGAGAATGCAGAAGTGGGCCCGCGTCCGAGGCCTCCCCAGAGACCCTTCTATGTTGATTGGCTCGTTATGGACATTTTCTCAGTGGGTCACTTATAAGACCTCTCCGGCTATGAAAGGCAGGACTGACGTACATTTCCAAGAATGGAGCAGGCTAGAAAATTCTGAATCCAAATCTAGTGCCGTCACCTCCAGACACAAAACAAAACCCAGCTTCAGGGGCTGGAGAGATCCCAGCACAGAGAGGAAGATTGTAGAAAGCCTAGGTTTCAATCCCTGGAACCACATGTTGACAGCCCTGCTACAAAATGCAACCGATATACAGAGCAACACAAAGGTGAAGGCTCAAGAGCACAGTTAAGGCCTGGTGCCACTGTTTGAACCCCTGGATTAAACTATTGCCTGAGGGCCACAGAGGTAGTACAGCAACCTTGTACACAACTGACCCAGGTTCTATGCACGCAGCCAACCGTGGATGGACCTTAGTTCTATTCCTGGCATCCTATATGGTCCCCCGAGCCTGCCAGGAGCAACTTCTGAGTTCAGAGCCAGGAGTAACCTCTAAGCACTACCGGGTGTGACCCAACACTCCCCCAAAAGTGACCCCTCAGTCTAGCGTCAAGAATAATCCATAAGCATGGCTGAGTGTGGCCTCCAAACAAAACAAAACAAAACAAAGCCTGGGCAGAGCAATAGCACAGCAGATAGGGCATATGCCTTGCATGCAGTCAACCTGGTTTTGATCACTGACACCCCCCAGATGGTCCCAAGCACTGCCAGGAGTGATTTCTGTGCACAGAGCCAAGAGAAACCTCTGCATGTGGCCCAACTCCCTCCCCCTCCTAAAAAGAAAGAAAACAAAGCAAATAAAAACTGCCTGAATCTCTTTGCAGTAAAAATTCCCTCTTTCCTGAGGTTGTTTAACTGGAGTGTAATTTCCCACTGAATCACTTAATATAACCCGTTAGCAGTAGAGCCATGAGAGGGGGTGCCAAGCTCCTAGATGGGCCCCACATTGCAGAAGCCTTAGTACTTCTCACCTACTTTGTGCCAGTCTCCTAGCCTCAGGCTGTGGGCTGGGGCTTTCCTAACCAACCCAGTATCTGCCAGCTCAGATTTTAAGGCAATCTTTAAATGGTCATCCTGACCCCCAGTACTGGGAGTTCCCTGAACTGCCTACATGCACACGCAGATCACAGCAAACTGCAGTCTGCAGACACTTGTGCTCTGCAGTGTTCCGCTTTGTCTACACTGAAGAGCCTTCTCCTAGATGCATGTGCTGAAGTCCTAACATCATAGGACTGTGTCTATATTTGGGGCCATTAAGAAGGAACTATTTCTGAGCTGGAGGGATAGTACAGCAGGTAACTATTTGCCTTGCACATGGCCAATCTGGATTCGGTCCCCAGCATCGCATATAGACCCTGAGCCCACCAGGATTGATCCCTGAGTGCAGAGTCAGGTGTAAGCCTTGAACACTGCCAGGTGTGGACCTGGGAGGGAGGGAGGGAAGGGAGGGAGAGGAGGAGAAGGGGAGAGGGGGAAAGCGAGAGAGTGAGAGGGAGGGAGAGAGAGAGAGAGAGAGAGAGAGAGAATATTAAGGTTAAATGAGGACATAAGGATTCTATTGGGATCCAAATCCAAATAGATTGCTTTGTGTTTTTGTGTTTTGTTTTGTTTTTGCAAAAGAGGAAAAGAGACATCTCTCCTCTCCTCTCTTTCTCTCTCTCTTCACTCCACCCCTTCTGCCCCCATAACAAGTGCATACATTAAAGGAGGAAGGAAGAAAGAGGGAAGGCGGGAGGAGGGAATGAAGGAAAAGGGAGGGAGGAAGAAAGGAAGGAAGGGAGGGAGAAAGAAAGGGAAGACAGAAGGAAGAAAGGAAGGGAGGAAGGGAAGTAGGGAGGAAAGAAGGAAGGGAGGGAAGAGGGAGGAAGAAAGGAAAGAAGGAAGGGAGGGAGAGAGGGAAGAAGGGAGGGAGAGGAGGAAGGAAGGGAGGAAGGAAGGAAAGAAGGAAGGAAGGAAAGAGGGAAAGGAGAGAGGGATGGAGGGAGGGAAGAAGGAAGGGACATAGAGGCAACTGTAGGAAGGCTGCTGTTTGCACTCCTGGAAGAGGGCCCTTGCAGCAATATAGGTCAGTCTATAGGGTGCTTACCTTTCAATCAACTTAGGTTTGATCTCTGGCACCCCATATGGTCCTCCTCAAGCACCACCAGGAACAATGTAACACACACACCACATCACATTAAACCACCACCACCACCACCACCACCCACACACACACACACACACACACACACCACCCATCCTGGTCCAGTTGGGATGGAAAGGGGGGTGGTCTCCTTTTGATGGAGTCTGAAACCCAGCAGGTGGCGCTGTAGAACCAGCAGGTGGAAGGGTTTCAAGGAAGGACTTTTCTGCTGTGCCAAATGCCCCCCTCTAGGGCCTGGGAAGCAAAATCCAAGAAGGGCAGGGAGGGAGCAGGAGCTGAGAAAGGGCAGGTCATGATCTGTGAGCCTGGGAAGCCAGCATCTCCATCCAAGGCCAGGGAAGGGTGAAAGCAGGCTAGCAGGCTCTGCACTCTGCTGAACACTTCACATCCCAGCAAGCCTCTGGGTGGGCCTGGGGGCTCCCACACCACATCCTCCCCATGCCTCATTCCAGGAGGTCAGTTCTGCTTCCTGGATCACAGAAGGGGTCAGTGAGCTGTGCTGCCAGCACCCACAGGGATAGGTTTCCACCCTTGTCCCGAAGTCAAACCAGTTCTGCAGCACTGAGGGGCTCATGGGGGTTATTTCTCTCCAAGGCCAAATCCCCAAAGGCCTTCAGATGGCTTCCTCCTCATCTTCCTGGGGCCACATCAACTCACCCTTGCTAGGTGCCCAAGCTGGTGGCCATGCCCCAGGTTGACTCTGGGGAACTCAGTATGGGGGGGGGGGGTGGGATGGAGGAGGGACACTTACCTCGAGGCCAAGACAAGCCTCCTGGCCAGTCCTCAGATCTTGTCACTACTGAGTGACCTGAGACTTAGATATAACCTCCATTCTTCCTTGTCCTTCCTTCTGGCCAGCGAGTGACCTTTCCAAGCCCTCAGTTCTCTGCGGCTTTCACCGCTAATCCTCAGCTATGCCTCTCTCCAGGCTCCCTGCATACAAGGCTGTATTTGTTGCAACCTTGCTGGACCAAACACGCACACCCGTGCATACCTAAGCAAATACATACACTCATGGGTGCAAACCCTGGCTCAGGTAGGGTTGCTGGAATTCTTCATGTGAGTCATGGGTTAGTTGGGTTTGCTAAGATAAGGAAGCCTCAATGAACTCAGACAAGCAGACATCTCACACACCCATTGTTCTAGGACCCCTTTGAGAACTAGCTGTGTGCTCATGGTTTTACTTCCAGGCCTGGCCCAGAGGAAACTCAGGTTTGTATTTGTGCATTGATGGGTAAAGAAAAGGTGCTGTGGACCGGAAAGACAGTACAGTATGTAAGGCACTTGCCTTGCGTGTGGCCAACTCTGGTTTGAACCCTGGTACCATATATGGTTCTGTAAGCACTGTCAGAGGTCACTCTTTTTTGTTGTTGTTTTATTTTGTTTTTCTGTCATACCCGGTGGCGCTCAGGGGTTCCTCCTGGCTTTGCACTCAGAAATCACTTTTGGCAGGCTCAGGGGACCATGTAGGATGCCGGGATTCAAACCACCGTTCTTCTGCATCAAGGCAAATGCCCTACTTCCATGTTATCTCTCCAACCCAAACAGAGATCACTCTTGAGCAAAAAGCCAGGAATAGCCTCTGAGCACTGCCAGGTGTTGCCCCCCCAAATCAATTTTTTTTAAAAGATGCTGTGTAAAGTATTCCTGGAATTCCCCTTTCCCTTTTCTTTGTTGTGGCTGTTCCTGCAGTGAGCCGGGTTGCACACTCTGTTGTGGTGGATTGAAAGCGACACACGATCTTGTGGCACAGGGGATCCCAAACAGAATGGCTGGGATTGGACTAGGGCATGTGGGATGGTGTGGAGTTAGAAATGAGCTCTGGAAACAAACCTACAACCTAGTCCTCGAACTCCCATGAAGCTTAACTCTTCTGCTCCTCAGTTTCCCAGGTGGAAAGTAGGAATGCTTTGATGCCACTCTGCTGGGCTATCATAAAAATTAGATGCATCGGTAAGTTCAGTCAGTTTAGAAAGCATCTCTGTCTGCTTTTGTCTTTTCATTCCCATGTCAAGACGCAGCCTCAGAGCCTCCTCTGCCCACACAGCCAGCAGCTGCTAGCAAGCCTGACCCTGCTGGAACCTGCTTTGGGGACACAGAGTGCCGTGGGCACCCAGAAGCTCTACATGTCTCCACCCCAGGGCTTCTGGTTCTAGGGACTCACCCTGAGACTCCCAAAGGTGACTTGTGGGTTCTTTGGAAAGGTTCCAGCCACCTCCCGGTGAAAGTGAGGACAGCTGGCTGGTAGCTGTGGTCAGAGTGCCCAGTGGCTGGAGTTGGGGCATGGGTGGCCATGTAATGGAAACTGGTCAGCTGGTGTCTCCTCCTGTAGCCCCTCCTGCCTGGGGAGTGTGGGCTCTGCTGCTCCTCAGAGCACCAAAGAGATTTTCTCTAACAAAAAAGTGCAACCATCTGGTGACCAGAAAGGTGACCCACAAACCATGGTTTTTTTGAGCAGCTTATTTTTATTTTTTTTAAAACTTTATTGATTGAATGATTGATTGGTTTGGGGTCCACACCCAGTGGTGCTCAGCGATCACTCCTGGCTCTGTACTTAGAAATCACCTCTGAAGCAGCTGATCCAGGACCAAAGGTGGTTGATTCGAATCCCGGTGTCCCATATGGTCCCCCGTGCCTACAAGGAGCTATTTCTGGGGCTGGGTGGTGGCGCTAAAGGTAAGGTGCCTGCCTTGCCTGCGCTAGCCTTGGACGGACCGCGGTTCGATCCCCCGGTGTCCCATATGGTCCCCCAAGCCAGGAGCAACTTCTGAGCACATAGCCAGGAGTAACCCCTGAGCGTTACCGGGTGTGGCCCAAAAACCAAAAAAAAAAAAAAAAAAAAGATTAAAAAAAAAAACAAGGAGCTATTTCTGAGCAGACAGCCAGGAGTAACCCCTGAGCACCGCCGGGTGTGGCCCAAAAAGCAAAAAAAAAAAAAAAAAGAGAGAGAGAAAGAAAGAAAGAAAGAAAGAAAGAAAGAAAGAAAGAAAGAAAGAAAGAAAGAAAGAAAGAAAGAAAGAAAGAAAGAAAGAAAGAAAGAAAGAAAGAAAGAAAGAAAGAAAGAAAAGAAATCACCTCTGACAGGCTAGGGGACCATATGGGATGCCGGGAATAGAACAGGGTCCCTTCCAGATCAGCCACATGCAAGGCAAATGCCCTACCACTGTGCTATCTCTCTGGCCCCGCTTATTTTTATTTTTAAATTTAAAAACGAAAAAAAATTATTTTGCCAAACTCAAAAAAGATTTTATTGAAGAGAAGGAACTGATTTTATTTTTGTCCTGTGCTCTCTTTGCGTCATGGCATGTCAGAGCCAGCAGGAAGTAGGAAAACTGCCCTGTCTTCATTTCAGGAACCAGGCCCAGAGCATAGAGCTCTTGCTGGTAGCTTGAGTGCACTGAGCTGGGTGAGTCTGCAGTAGGGACACTGGCCTCTGCCCCTGCCTAGAGGGACCAAGTCTTGCCTAGCAATCCCACCCTCTCAATCCCAGCAGAGCTGGCCCTAAGGGCGCGCCCATTTCTAGAGGCGACACTTGAGCCTGCCTGCTTGCCTGGCAGAACTACTACAGCCAAGGCAGAGACTAGGATTCAAACTGGTACAGGGCTGTTGGCCCCTCTGCCCTTTCAAGAACCCGTGACAAACAACCCTGCCTGTTGCCCAAGTGCCTGCCAACCCCTGTCACAGTGAAACCCTGGCAGACTCAGCAAGGAGTCCAATTTCAGCCTAGCGGGAGGGGAAACCAAGGCCCAACACGATCAAGGTCACACACCTCCCTGCCAGCTGGGCCCTGGAATCAGAACAGACCTTTTCCAAAAAATAAATGGTCAGAGCCCAAGAAAGTCCAGACTTTCCATCCAAGTGCTCATGGGGACCGCCCACCCTCTCCCTCTCTCCAGCTCTTCAGGGCACTCAGGGCAGGCCAGGCCAGGAATCTGGCTCCAGAGGACCCCCAACTCCAGCTGAGTGGCTGGAATCACCAGACATCAAACCCCTGGCAGGCAGAGGGAGTGGGGAGATGAGATCATTACAGCAGAATGAAGAAAGCCGAGGGAGGAGGGAGGGTGGGAGGGGGGAGGAGGAAGGCAGCAATGGGGCCAAGAATGCTTCAAGACAACTTAAAAACTACACATGAAAGCAGGCCCGGACACCAGCTGCCTGACTCTTCCACTGGAAAAGCTGGCATGTCCCGTTGTCAGAGGGGGTAAAAGGGAAGGGAGTGGGCTGTTCCCTTTGCACGCCTAAGAGTTTGTGTGCCTGTGTGTCTGCGTGTGTGCAACACACACACACACACACACACACACACACACACACACACACTGCATACCTGAGGGCTGGGAAAGTGCTGGAAAGAACCAGCATGTTTTGGACATGCTTGGACCCCCCCCCCCACACGCATGTACAGGTATTTGGGCTGGGCGTGCGAGCCCACAGGACTGTCTGCGTGTGTTTGCATGCAGCCTACAAACATGTTTTCACCGAGCTCTGGGAGAAGCAATCAGTCATCTCCGAGGAATCTTAGCAACAGCCATCCCAGGAAAGGCGGCTGCCAGCTGGAGCAGCCGTGAGTCAGCAGAGACGACGAGGGAGGCGCTTCACCCGGAGCCGCCGCCGCCTCGCCCTCTCCCAGCCTGGCCGCCTTGCCTTGCCTTGCCTTGCCGTGACGTGCCAGGGTCACTGCTTTGGCATCCATAGCCCAGAACACATTCCTGGAACCGGCCCACTCAGGGCAGCTGAGGGTTTTTCACTCCTCCTCCTTCTCTCTGCCTCCACCCCACCCCACCCCACACCACCCATTTATTTTGTCCTTCTTGCTGCAAAACCCAAAACAGTGCATTCACGAGGTTTGGGAGCTGCAGCCAAATGGCAGAGCTGTAGTGAAGGGGTGGGGACAGCAGAAGCTGCTGCCTGGGCCCAAGCAGGCCAGAGGAGCCAGCGGGCAGTTCTGGCCAGACACAGAAAGGGGCCCTCAGGGGACTGCGGAGGGACGACAGGACTGGGAACTAAGATCATAGAAGGGGCTCAGGGCTGCTGGCCTGCTCTGTCTGACCAGGGCAGACAGCCTGAAGTGGCCAGTGGGGCAGGCACCAAGATCAACCAGGGCTCCCGGGGCCACGAGTGAGCCCACACGGTTTCCTGCAACCTGGGGAGGAGATGAGTTTCTTTTCTTTTTGTGATCAGGGGTTACTCCTGGCTCTACTTCTCCTGCCCTGTGATGAGTTTCTTGTGTGTGTGTGTGTGTGTGTGTGTGTGGTTTTTGGGTCACACCTGGCAGTGCTCAGGGGTTATTCCTGGCTCCAGGTTCAGAAATTGCTCCTGGCAAGCACGGGGGACCATATGGGGCGCCGGGATTCGAACCGATGACCTCCTGCATGAAAGGCCCCGTGATGAGTTTCTTTTAAGAGATGAGGAGGAGACACAGGACACAGAGACGGGGCAGGGTATGGGAAGAAGGTGGGTGATGCAACTCTGAACCACGGAGGAAATGAACCAGGCCAGGTTCTCCAGCTGCTGAATGGCACCTCTATAGGGTAGAATAAACTTAAAAACACAGTCAGGCTCTGTGGGTCCCATCGCTTGGCCTGTCCAGGAGAAGCTCCATCTGCATCTTCAGCGCGTGCAGGGACAGGGCCCTCCCGGCCTCGTTACTGCAGGCAGGAAATGAATACAAGCTAAATGAGTTTGAAAATGCCAGAAGGCAGTGTTTATCCCGACCCCCCCTCCCCCTGGCAAGGCCGGCGTATAGTTACAGTTTAATCTTGGAAATGCCAGACAGCTGTTCCGGTTGCTAGGAGACCGGCCACATTATGCAGATGTCAGAGGCCTCAAATGTCTGCCGGAAATTACAGATCATGTCACAGGAGCACAGGGGCCTTCTCTTGGCTGGGGAAGCGCAGCGGGAGACCCCGGAGAAGGGGAGGGCCGAATGAGGGGTCCCCCCCTCCCCAAACTCGCAGTATCTTCTCTAGCTTCTGCTTTGCTATCTCCGCTGCCTGGGCTCCCTCCTCCCTGGCCCCCAGCTCCCACCCCACATCCCGTCTCCCAGCTTTGATGCTGCCAGGCTCTGCCCACCCCCTGCAGCTTTTCTTCTGGAGCTCTGGAGTCCCTGTCCCTTAGCAGGCGGCTGAGCTGGCGCTTCGTCGAGGGGCTGGCCCCACCCTTGGCTCTCACCCCCAAAACCCCTCGCCTGCAACTGGGATGAACAAGCTTGCCCCCCAGCACCACACACACAGGTACAAACTGTGCCCCCCACCACCCCAGCAAGGGCCATCACCACGGTAATGACAGGCTGCCCTGTTCCCGGGGGTGGGAAGCAGCCATCTGGGTGAGGGGCACACAGAGGAAGAGGGAAGCCCTTTCCATGCTCCTGTCACCAGGATGCTGATTGAAGGAGGGGAACTCCAGGCCCCAGGCAGGGCAGGCAGGAGGGTCCCAGAGGCTCCAGGTGGTGCCCAGGCATTGGCACAAAACAGGGCGCAGCAGAGTAGCTGGACCTGCTGTATCTCTAAGCACTTACTCTCCCTGCTGCAGTGGGCGACCTTGCTTTCTACAGCCTGAAGGCTGTGTGCTCTGGACCTGAACACAAACAGGGGCTACATACGAGCAGGTATTTGCCTCACAGCCATGAGAGCCAACCTGGGATCACAAAGCTGCCCCTTTCTCCAGCCTCCCAAGCAGGAAACTATGCCTTCATAGCCTTCCAGCACCTCCCTGCTGTGGCCATGATGTCAGGTAGGGAAATGAAGGCAGAGTCCAGCTCAGACCTAAGACTAATATGGGATCCAGAGCTTCCACCTTGCAGGTCAATACATGTGATGGGACCTGAGCAATCTGTTGCATGTCACATAGTGGCCAGATGTGTGTGTGGTCCCCCCCCCACAAAAGGGACTGTGACACCACCCCCCCAGCACCACCACTAAAAAGAGTGAGAACCACAGCCAGGAGTCTCAGGAGCACTGTGTGAACAGAACAATCATTGCAGCAACATCAGAAAGGAATAGGATAGATAACTAGGACAGCAGGTAGGATGCTGGCCTGGAGCCAGACAATACGGATTTGATCGCCCGGCATCCCAAATGGTCCTCCCCAACCCCACCAGGAGTGATCCCTGAGCACAGAGCCAAGAGAAAGCCCTGAGCACCACAGGGTGTGGCACTCTCAAGTCCCCGTAAATAAGGAGCCATAAATAAGCACCCAAGCAGTATAGAGTATTATTTGGCTTCCTTGCCTGACCCCCCCAATCCTCAGTCCTGGCATGGAGTTTAGAGAGCACCTGACCTTAGCGTCCACACCCCTCCACTCTTATTGTGCCTTAGGCGGGGAAGCCAGAGCAGGACCCAGGATGGCTGTCAGAGGAGGCCGGACAGGGCTCTCCAGGCTTCCTCTCTCTCTCTTCCTCCCCTGAAGGGGAAAGACTGCTCCTGGGTGTGGCTTCTTCCCAGGCTTCCCAGCTCAGCTCTGAAGAGAGGAATTCCTCTGGGCTGCAAGCACACACCCTCCCACGCCGGCCCGGGCCACTGGGTGTTGCCTCTTTGGAAGGTTCTAGAAAGATTTTCCAGGACAGTGCCCTGGGGAGCACTCTGGGGACTGGCTCTGGCTTTGGAGACCTGGAAGGTGGGAGATGGGAACATACCAGGGAGCTGGAGAAGACACTACACCTTCTGAGGGGTGTCTGGGGGAGCTCATGCAAACTGCTTTGCTTGTGCAAAGGCAGGGGGTGGCAGGTAGGAGCACCCCCAAATTGAATCATGCTGGCCCGAGTCCCTGTAGCTGCGTGCTGGTCTTCCAGAGGTAGAGGGAGACCCCAGATGGTGGCACTTTCTCCCTCTTTGTTCCCTTCTCCAACCCTGGCCTAGCCCTCCTCCTTCCCTTCCCTTCTTTCCCCTCCCCTGCCCTCCCCTCTTCTTCCTTTCCCTTCCCTTCCCTTCCCCCAGTTCACTCTCTCTCATTCACTCTCTCCCGCCTCTCTCCCTGGCTCCCACCTACCTCGCTTCCCTCCCCCTCTCAGCCTCCCCTGAAAGCTGATTTCTTGCTTTCTCATCCTTTCTTCTTCGCAGAGCTCAGAATCACACTCGGCAGCCTGCCCTCCATCCCTCCCTCGCTGGTCGTCCTTCCCTCTTCTCTCTCTCCTGCAGTACTTTCTCCTCCCCTTCCCTCTCCTCCCCTCTTCTTGCCTCCTGCTTCTCTCCCCTCCTCCTCCCGCTCTCCCTCCCTCTGTCCCTGCTGGAGAGACTTCAAGTCCCCAAATTCAATGCCCAAACTAAGCCAGGGCAAGGTCAACCCCAACCAGGAAACCCTGTGCTGGGAGATTGGGGTCCTGCGCCAAGGTCAGAGCCCAGCTGAGATGCTGAGTCTCAGCGTCCCCACATACCCACCCCATGGCCTGATCTGGGGATTTCTATGCTAAATCACTAGCTTTTCCCCCCAGTCTATAAACTCTCCTTCATGGATCTGGAGTTGGGGTCCCTTTGCAGAATGCCCTGGGGATCCTCCTCCGTATTCATATCTGCAAAAGAAGATGATAAAGGACAAAAGGCTCACCTGATAGGGTGGCATGGTGGAAGATTAACAGGGGGAGCCCCCTTCAGTCCCCTAGGACTCCCCTTGCTGGGAGGGGGGAAGGAATGCAGAGAATCCACCTGTGTCCCCAGTGTGAGCCCATTGGGCCATGCTCTCCTTACACCCCAGAATATGCAGGCAGGTTTTCCCCCAAAAGTTTAGGCTCAGGGACCAGAGACAGACACAGCAGGTCAGGCACTTGGCCTGTACCAATGACCAGATTTGCTCTCTTGCATCACATACAGTCCCCTGAGCCCACCCCATCAGGAGAGATTCCAATTGCAGAGTCAGGAGTAAGTCAAGACCAGCACCCCCAGGTGTGGCCTCCCCACAAAAGAAGCCGAGGGCCTCCCAGGTTAGGGAATCTGCCCCAAATCACACAGTCAGATGAAGAAACCCCTTGTTTTTGTTGTTGTTGGGGGATGAAGGGGCCAGGTTGGCATTTTGAAGATTATCCAGAGGTCTACAGGGACCAACTACAACTATAGGTTGGGGGTCCAATCTGGGGGTCCTGCATGTAAATCCCATTCTTTGGCCCACCTGCCCATCCCTGAAACTACTTCTTACCTTCTCTGCTGGACTGGGCGGGGTGGGTGGCAGCCCTGAGTATTTGCCTGAATGACTAGACCCAGGAGAGGGTGGGGTGGGAGACAAGCCCCTCGCCCCTCACCCCTTGCCCCTGTCAGAGTCAGAAACAGTTCAGACTTATCTGAATTCTCTCTCACGGTGGAGCCCAGGGTGGAAGGAGGCACAAGAGGTCTCTAACGCCCTATTTTGGAGCTTATACACTTCCCTCCAGATCAGTCCCCAAACCCACTCTCACCCCATGTGGCCTAAAGGACTCCTCTGGGCATAGTTGAAGAGGGAACCCACCCTTCCTCTGAGGAGTTTGGACCAGAACTGTCTACAGTGACAAAAGGCCGTGGATGTGGGGCTGTGGGAAGTTCTCCCTGAAAACCCCAAGATCTGGTGAAAAAAGTGAGCCTCCAGTGGCCTGTGGCCTCCTGGATGCCCAGCCCCCCATGCTGGTCGGTTGACAGACCCACAGCTCTGCAGTTTCCATGGCAACCCCCATGTGGTGAGAGCCTTAGAGCTGGCTGGTGAAGGGCAGTTTCTGAGGCTGGGGATCCCGGAAGTTGAGGGTACAGCCCCAACCTCCTGGCCTCCTGTGGCTCCTCGAAGTCTTTCACCCACTTCTTCTGGGCCCCAGCAGCACAGCTCTCTCCCCTGCCACACCCCAGGAGAGAGATAAGGGCAGAGAAAACCGCAAAATCATATCCCTCAAATGTGCCCTGCCAGTCTCTGGGGTCTGGGGTAGCCCTTCCTGCCTCTGAGCTCTTCTGGGGGATTCTGAGAGGAAAAACACCTTCGAAAGGGCTTGTTTCCCCTTGCTCTGAAATGGGTTTCTGGGTGCTGTGTGTGAGCATGGCTGGGGTGGGTTTCACTTCTTTGCCACTGTCCCCTCTCCTGGACCATGGCTGCATAAGGTGTCATTTGGGGGCTGAGCTTGGTGGTAGCAAAAGCACATCAAGAAATCTAAAGCAGGGCCCGGAGAGATAGCACAGCGACGTTTGCCTTGCAAGCAGCCGATCCAGGACCAAAGGTGGTTGGTTCGAATCCCGGTGTCCCATATGGTCCCCCGTGCCTGCCAGGAGCTATTTCTGAGCAGACAGCCAGGAGTAACCCCTGAGCAATGCCGGGTGTGACCCCCCCCCAAAAAAAAAAAAAAAAGAAATCTAAAGCAGGGTCTGGAGCCATAAATACAGCTGGTGATAGGATTCTTGCCTAGCATGTTGCCCACCCGGGTTCGATCCCCTGAGGCCCCACCAGGAATGATTTCTGATCTCAGAATCAGGAGTAAGCCCTGAGTACCATTAGGTGTGGCCCTGAAAGCCTATAAAAGGAAAACAAAAAAAGAAAGAAAAGGAAAGAGTTGTACCACCTGAGCCTGCCTGTGGGTATCTGAACACACACACACACACACACACACACACACACACACACACACACACACACACACACACACACACACCTCAGTCGAGCACCATCTCACACACAATGGGCAGCCCTGCCTGAGAGCCTGCCCTCCTCTCCTGCTTCCTGGTTCACCTCCCCTGGAGAGCAGCTCTTTCTACAGAGCCTCACCAAGAACCCAGAGTCCTAGGCACCTGCCTGCCTGCATCCCACAGACTCTGGCTCTGGCCATGTCTGGGTGACCTATGGACCGTCCTCTCCTGCCCTGTCCTCACACAGCTCCGTTCTGGACTCTGGCAGTTTCTCTCCTGCCCTGCTAGCAGGCACTCCTCTGGACTGCCGCCAAGGGCCAGCCGAAGCTCTGGGAAAGCAGAAGGAAGAAGGCTGGAATGGGGGATGGCCCCCCTGCACACCCGCTCCATGAAGGGGGTCCCCTCTCTTCCCTCCCCCTTTTCCCCCAGGCCTCTGGGCTTCCCTGAGCCTCTTCCTATCTGGGGACCCTGAGTAAGCAACTTACCTCTGCCCTAGGCCTCCCTCCCTCCATCATCCATCAAGTGGGGTGATTTCCAAGGCCCTGTCAACTATGAAACCCTGACGAGGCATTTCCCAGCCCTGCAGCCCCCTCCCCTATGCAGCCCAGCCTCCCCCTCTCCTTTGTCACTTCACTCGGTGCCCCCAGAATCCCAGAGAGCATGGCTTTCATTATTTTTTTTATCAAAGGCTATATGTGTATATATATAAAAAGAATTTTTTTGGTCAAAAATTGTGTCTCCCCTGAGACAGCTCAGCCTCTGAACAGGCTCCCCTTGTTTCCATGGCGACAGCAGCTGGTTCCCCAGTGTGGTTGCCATGGTAACCGGGCTGGTGCTCCTCTCCTCCCTCTCACTTTCCCTTCCTTGCCACCCCCTCCTCCTTCACCTCTCTTGGGCTGCCAGGAAGGGCAACGGGAGACCCAGGAAGAACACTAGGGGTGGGGTTAGCACCCCTGTGCCAACCTGGACCTTTCCATGACTGGGGTTTTAGGGAGCTCTATAGAGTCTTTCTGCAATGTCACTTCTGAGAGAAGGCGTCAGGCATGTGCAGCCTGAGATTAAAGACAAGGACGCCGCGGCAGGTTCTGCTTCTGATACTAATGAATTGTCTCCTCCCAGCCCCCACCCAGCGCAAAGCCTGGCACCAAGGTTGCATCCAGAATCTTTTCCTGCCAAATCCTGGAACTGCAAAGGAAAAGGAAGATTGTTGGGAGGAAACTAAAAGCAAGAGAGGGTGGGTGGAGGCCAGGCAGAGCTATGGGCGTTGGTAGATGTTTGGATTCTAGGTTATTCTCCTTGCTGACACAGAAACACTTGAGGGTGTCCGAGAGTTCTTTTCTGTGTCTCAGTAGAGAGAGAAGAAATAGAACCAGGGGAAGAATTCAAAAGGCTGAAGTTTTGTGTATAAGATTTCAGGTTCAGTTCCTGGCACTACACGGTCCCCCAGCACCACCCTGAGTGGATTCCAAGCATCACCAGGTACAGCCCCAAGAAGGGAAGAAGGAAGGAAGGAAGGAAGGAAGGAAGGAAGGAAGGAAGGAAGGAAGGAAGGAAGGAAGGAAGGAAGGGAGAGAGGGAGAGAAGAAGGGAGGGAGGGAGGAAGGGAGGGAGGGGAGGAAGGGAGGGAGGGGAGGGAGGGAGGAAGGGAGGGAGGGAAAGAGGGAGGAAGGGAGGGAGGGAGGAAGGGAGGGAGGGAAAGAGGGAGGGAGGGAGGGAGGAAGGGAGGGAGGAAAGGAGGGAGGGAAAGGAGGGAGGGAGGGAGGGAAGGAAGGAAGGAAGGAAGGAAGGAAGGAAGGAAGGAAGGAAGGAAGGAAGGGGGAAGGGAGAGAGGGAGAGAAGAAGGGAGGGAGGGAGGAAGGGAGGGAGGGGAGGGAGGGAGGAAGGGAGGGAGGGAAAGAGGAAGGAAGGGAGGGAGGGAGGAAGGGAGGGAGGGAAAGAGGGAGGAAGGGAGGGAGGGAGGGAGGAAGGAAGGGAGGGAGGGAGGGAAAGGAGGGAGGGAGGGAAGGAAGGAAGGAAGGAAGGAAGGAAGGAAGGAAGGAAGGAAGGAAGGAAGGGGGAAGGGAAAGAGGGAGAGAAGAAGGAAGGGAGGGAGGGAGGAAGGGAGGGAGGGGAGGAAGGGAGGGAGGGGAGGGAGGGAGGGAGGAAGGAAGGGAGGAAGGGAGGGAGGGAGGGAAGGAAGGGAGGAAGGAAGGGAGGAAGAGAGGAAGGGAAGAAGGAAGAGAAGGAGAGAGGGAGGGAGGAAGGAAGGGAGGGAGAGAGGGAGGGAGGGAGGAAGGAAGGAAGGGAAAGAGGGAGGAAGGAAGGCAGGGAGGGAGGAAGGAAGGAAGGAAGGAAGGAAGGAAGGAAGGAAGGAAGGAAGGAAGGAAGGAAGGAAGGAAGGAAGGAAGGAAGGCTAGAGAGATGATTGTTCAGGTAATAATGGCAGGTAAAAATGTTCAGGTAAAAATGGCAGTCTCAAGAAACCATATGGGATGTCCAGGATTGAACCCAGGCCGACCACATGCAAGGCATATGCCCTACCTGCTGTACTATTGCTCCAGCCCCAGTAATTCTTTTTTTTTGTTTGTTTTGTTTTGAGGCAATACACAGCAGTGCTGTGGGCTACTCCTGGCTCAATGTCTGGGCATCACTCCTGACTCTGCTCAGGGGGTGATGTGGCTCCAGGGATCAAACCTGGCACTCCAGGGGCAAGAGGAATAATAGTCCAGTAAGTTGAGCACTTGTCCTGCATGTGGCTAACTGTATTCTAACCTGACACCTCAGACCCCTGAACACAGAGCCAGGATTAAACCCTAAACACCTCTAGATTAGCCTTTCTAAAACAGCAGCGACAACTGGGGCTCCTAAAGGCAAAAGCCTATGCTCCAGCCCACGAAGCCATTTGTCTAGCCTACAGTAGTCCCAGGCCATTCTCTTAGAGTCTTTGCTCTTTTGCTTTTGCAAATATGTATTCTATGGACAAACAGGGTAAATGGCATGTTTATTTGTTTGATTGTTTGATCTAGAGGTGAAGGGAAGAGAATTTGAAAGAGGCCAGACGGTGGCTGGCGGAAGCAGGCTGACTCAGAGTGGCCTCCAGGACACCCTGGGGCCCACAGACACGAGGCTTCTCTACTCAGAGAGATACAAAGTGTGTCAGCTTGGACTTAGAGGAAGCTGGTCAAGGGTGAGACTCTGGCATGGTCCACCGACCACAGCAGCACCAGCAGCCTGGAGAGTGGGGTCCCCCCAACCCCAAAGAAGGACCCCACCATCTCCTTCCCCACACCCAATGCCCTGTCTCTCCAACCTGAGTGAGAATTTGGCTTCAGTTGTGCTGAGGAAGATGCCAAAGCTGCAGAGCAGAGCGGCTGGTTCCAGCTGAGTCTCCAGAGAGTCAGGGAGCTGAGCCATCCTCAAGGTCAGAGCAGATTCCTGCCCTCAGCAAAGGGACTTGTGTGTGTCCTCCCCCCACCTGCAACCAGAGAGTGAGCCCAGACCTCAAGGAGCATGGGGCTTTGGGGGAACATGCAGCCAGAATTGGGGTGAAGCAGGGGTTGGGAGCACTAGGCTGATGATTGCACATTAGCCCGTTTGACAAACAGATGGAAAGAAGAGAGCTCGGCTTAGCCTGCAGACAGCAGTACCAGCAGCAGGGCTGGGAGTGAGAGAGCAGAGGCAGAGGAGGGGGGTTGAAGCTGGATCTGACAACACAGACACTTGTCTGGATATTTATTTATTTATTTGGTTTTGGGGCCAGACCCTGTGGTGCTCAGGGGTTACTCCTGGCTCTGCGCTCAGATATTGCTCCTGGTAGGCTCAAGGACCATATGGGATGCCGGGGATCAAACCCAAGTCTGTCCTGGTTTGGCCTTGTACAAGGCAAAGGCTCTACCACTGTGCTATCACTCTGGCCCCGAAGCCTGCTTTAATAAATAGGGAAGGTAGAGAGGCTAGAAGCATTTATGACATACCCGAAGGCCAGGAGAAGGAAAAAGAGAAAGAGAGAGCTGGGTTGAAGATCAAGATAAGGTCAGATTGAGGGCCAGGAACAGGTAAACAGATCAAAGGACAAACCATCTAGGAAAATACGACTGAGTCCTGTTGAAATCAGAGAAAAAGCTGCAGCCAGGAGTAGAAGCTGTTCCCCAGTCCTCACTCCTCAAACTGCCACCACCTCCAACTCCCACTTCGCAAGTCCCACCTTCAAGTCCCACACTCAACTCCCACCCCAAGCCTCATTCAGGACTGGGTTTTATACCCCAGCCAAACTGCAGTTGATTAAGGTCTTTCTTAAAGGGGCGGACCCCTTTTATGGCTGGTGTTACAGGGGTTATACAGTAAGTAATGTAGGACAAGAGGGGGCCATATAGGGTGCTAAGATCAAAGCCAGATTGACCTCATGCAAGGCAAGTGTCCTGCTCTGCTGTACTATTGCTCCAACCCCAGTTTTGTTTTCATTATAAAACAATAGCTCATTATCAGCTCTCTTGACCATCTCCTATTTCATGCCTACCTTTAGGCCTCTTCCATCTCCCCACCTTGCCCCTTCCCCCCTCCCCTGGCTCCCATAGGCAGACCTAAGGTATCTCCTCTTTCTCCTCCTCTACCCCTTCCTTTCCCGTGGGTATCCTCCCTCCCTCACCCTCATCTTTGATTTACTCTTCTCTCTCATCCCCACTGCTCCCCAGAAGTCTGATTCTTTCTCCCTTACATGCTGCCAGCTCCTCCCCCCAGCCCAGTCTGTGAGGTCCACAGAGATTTTGAGGCCCATTTGAGATCTGGCCTCTGTGATTAAATTTAGGGACTTGGAGGCTGGTGAGATAGCACAGCAGTAGGGCGTTTGCCTCACACGCAGCCAAAACAGGACCCGCGCAGAGCCAGGAGTATTTCTTGAGCACCACTGGGTGTGACCCAAGAACCAAAAAAAAAAGAAAAAGAAAAAAGATATAGGGACTTGGGGGGGTCTCTGGAACTCTGGGCCACCATTGTTGCCTGATCTGCAAAATGGGGATAAGAATAGTATTGCTTTTAGGGACTGGCACCCAGGGACTTGGTGCTTGTCTTGTAAGTTTGAGGCTCTGGCTTTGATGAGTGCTGGGACTGAACAGTAGTAGAAATGTTGAGGGGCCAGAGTGATAGCACAGTGGGTAGGGCCTTGCATGCAGCCTATCTGGTTCAATCCCTGGCATCCCATATAGTCCCTCGAGCCTGCCAGGAATGATTTCTGGGTTTGTTTGTTTGTATGTATGTTTTTGGTTTGGGGGCCACACCTGGAAGTACTGAGAAGTTACTCCTGGCTCTGTGCTCAGAAGTCACTCCTGGCAGGCTCGGAGGACCATATGGGATGCCAGGAATCAAACCTGGGTCCATCCCAGGTCGACCCTGTGCAAGGCAAACACCCTACTGTTGTGCTATTGCTCTGGTTCCTCAGGAGTGATTTCTGAGTGCTGAGCCAGTAGTAACCCCTAAGCACCACTGTGTGTGGTTCCAAAACCAACCAACCAAACAACAACAAAAAATCCTGAAAGGTTGAGGTGTTTGCCTAGCATGCTGCTTAGCTGTGATGCAGGTTCTATCCTCAGCACAGACCCAAAAAACAAAATGGTGGTGGTATCTCTGACACAGGAAATCAGAATGAGGAAGGTCTCTGCAAATGGGGCAACAGAGCAGTGACTGGCACAGACAAAAAGCAGAGCAAGGGTCATGCCAGGCCTCCTCCCTCCCTCCCTCTCTGAGGCTCATTCACTCCTCCACACCCCAACCTGTCCTCTACATGCTCTCACCGTGTTCATTTGTTGGTTGTTTGTTTTTGGTTTTTGGGCCACACCCAGCGGCACTCAGGGGTTACTCCTGGCTGTCTGCTCAGAAATAGCTCCTGGTGAGAACGGGGGACCAAATGGGACACCGGGATTCGAACCAACCACCTTAGGTCCTGGATCGGCTGCTTGCAAGGCAAACATCGCTGTGCTATCTCTCCGTTCCCTCTCTCACCGTGTTCTTTCCTGTCATCTACAAGTGCTCTGATTCTTGGGTCATGGTTTGGGGGAACTTGTGGGCCACATAGGCCTCAGGCAAGGCAGCTGGTCCCTACCTATGCAGCCTTGCTGCATACTCTGTCCTGAGCATGCAGGCACATGCACATTCTCACACACAAGCATGCACCCACGTTAGCAAACAAAGACACACATAGGCACACACACCAACACACACACCCTTTCCCATTTCATGGGACCCCAGCTTGTTTTCCTTTACCACATCTACCCAGAACCTCCCTTTGTTCCAGGCCCCACTATTCTAAGCCACTGCCTCCTTTCTGGGCTCCCTCCTTGCTGGCCAGACCACCTCCCTTCAGGCTAGCAGACGCTTGCTTCAGTCATTGGATAGTGTTTAGGGAAGGCTGGTGTTTTCCATGATGTATTGTGTTGATTTGGGGGCTATCAGGGGAGACTTGGAAGCCCTTTGGGAGCTAGAGGAAGCAGATAGGAGTAAACATCCCCCTTCGAGCTTGCATCGAATCACCCAGCCCTGGGTCTCCCTGCTCCCACTCCCACTGGTGCAGCTGCCAGAAGGCATGGTGGAAGCCTTTCTCCAGGTGTGACTAGGTAACTAGCCTCCCAGGGTGGCCCCAGGGCCTAGCTGGAAACTGAGAGAAGAAAGGCTTGAGGCCACTGGATGTCTGAGGTCCTGAGGAGGCCCCCTATCAGCAGGGACTGAATCACCTGAAGCAGAGCTCCAGGTCTTCACTAAAGGGCATTTAACAGAGCTTCAGCTCTTGATCCCTTTCTCTGTGTATATGGGGTGGGGTGGGGTGGGAGCAGGATGACCTGGTCTGCTCACAGAACTCTCAAGGTCAGTGTCTGTGGAGCCTCAGGACTCCCTGTATGGGGCCAGAGAGATAGCACAGTGGGTAGGGCTTTTTGCCTTGCATGCAGCCGATCCAGGAGGGACGGTGGTTCAAATCCTGGCATCCCATATGGTCCCCATGCCTGCCAGGAGCAATTTCTGAGCACAGAACCAGGAGTAACACCTGAATGACATCGGGTGTGACCCCCCAAAAAAGGACTTCCTGTATGAAAGGTTCCCCATCTACTAGCACCCAGTTTCCCACCAGAAACTTGGAATTTCTAGGAGCCTCTTTGGCTCCTGAGAACATTGAGCTATATTATTCTCTAAACGCAGGCAGACCACTTCAACCTTTTAGAAAGCCTCGGTTCCTTCTCTCCCCATAGGAGGTCACCATGGTCCCACAAAAGCTCAGTGATTGCATTTTCATCTTGCAGGTTAGAACTAGGCATGAAAAGAGGCTCCCCTCCTATGGCCACCCCATCCTGAGATGGCCACAGCCCCTCCATTTCTGTTTCTGATCAGAAGGTTGGTGCTGCACCCTGCTCCACCCCCAGCTACTTGATTGGTTTAGGCCTTTTGGGGAGACAGGGTTTTTCTTTTTTGTTTGTTTGTTTGTTTTTGTTTTTTGGGCAGTGCTGCTTAGGGGTTACTCCTGGCTCTATGCTCAGAAATCACTCCTGGCAGGCTCGGGGGACCATATGGGATGCCAGGATTTGAACCATTGTCCTTCTACATGCAAGGCAAATGCTCTGCTTCCATGCTATCTCTTTGGCCCTGGGACAGGGTTTTTCTTTTTGGTATTTGGACCATATCTGGAGGTGCTCAGGGGTTACTCCTGGCTCTGCACTCAGAAATTACTCCTGACAGGCTCAGGGGACTATACGAGATGCCAAAAATCGAACTGGGTCTTTCACTGGCTTGGGGGACATATAGGATGCCAGAAACCTAACCCAGGTCTGTCCCTGCAAGGCAAATGCCCTATTGCTGTGCTATCGCTCAGGCCCCAGGGCTCAGGGTTTTTTCTATGAATACCCTCCCTATGCATGACTTTAGGCAGGCATCCAGCCCTGGCCTTTCCTCAGGACTGGCCTGGTATCCTCCACCAAGCTTCCATTCTTCAAAGCTGCCAGCTGTGGACTAACTCCGGACACACTCACAGAGCACACTCTGGGCCAGAACATTCCTGCCCTCCTCGAAGATCTCTGAATGACATGGAAAGCTTGACCCCACTTACTCCTGCCTTTCTACTCTTCTCTCTTGGACTTTCTTTGTCTCTCTCTTTGGTTTGTTTGTTTGTTTGATTGCTTTGGGGCCACACCCAGGGCTTACTCCTTGCTCTGTGCTTAGGGATCACGGGACCCTATGGGATGCCAGAGTAAGTTGCATAAAAGGCAAGTGCCCTGCCTACTGTATTATCTCTCGAACCCCTGGTCTCTCTCTGTCTCCTGTCTCTCTGACTCTCTGTCTCTTGGTCTCTCTGTCTCTGTCTCTACTTCTCTCTCTCTCTCTCTCTCTCTCTCCCCCCCCCCCCCCACTGCGTCTGTCTCTATCTTTGTTTCTCACTGTCAGTCTCTCCTCCCCAAGAGGTTCTTATGAAGGAGGCTGGAAGCAGAGCTGTCATGTCCCTGGCGAGAAGTGCTAGCGAGTCCCCACACTCCCACCCCTTTTCTTGTTGCAACCCCAGCTGCCTCCCTGTCTCCAAGGCCTAGGCTCCAGAAACAGGGTGGCAGGAAGTGTCCAGAAGCAAGCCCCCTCCTCAACAGCCAGCAGGTGGCTCTGCTCTGTGTCCCTCTTGGTTCAACCTCTGCAAAGGAAGAGGAGGAGGAGCTGGTGAGTGAAGCCCCCCATTTGGAGCAAAACCTCCTCTACAGCAGCTCCAGGTCTCCTGGACACTCAGCCTCAAAGGATTATGGGACCCACTGCTCACTCGGACTGACATCTGAGGGGCTGTCCCAGTGGGGTCACTGCACTAAATCTTGTCAACCCCAGGAGGTCTCCATAGCTTGGGGGGGTCACATGCCCCAGCACGCTGAGCCATCCTCCCTAATTTATCGCACTGCTGTGTCCCACCCAGCGTGAAATAAAGGGCACTAAAGCAAGATAAACAGCATAACAAGGATTGATTGGGAGGAGTGTATTCTAGAGCTAAAAATAACAGGGTCAGATGGGCCTGCCCCCCTACTTCCCTGTACCGTGGCCCCCAGCCAGTCCTCTCTTCTCTCTTCTCCCCTTCCACAGGGCCACCAATCTGGAAATCAGAAACACTATTGCCAGAGTGATAGCACAGCAGTAGGGCATTTGCCTACACGCAACTGACCTGGAACGGACCTGGGTTCAGTTCCCAGCATCCCATATGGTCCCCTGAGTCTACCAGGAGTGATTTCTGAGTGCAGAGTCAGGAGTAACCCCTGAGCACCTTCGGGTATGGCCCAAATACCAAACAGCAGTAAGCTGGTGCAGTGTGTGTGTGGGGGGGGAGGGCAATAGGATCAGGAAGTTCTCTTCCCTGACTCTTCCCAGTAGGCCCCCTTAGGCCCCCTTCCAACCCTTCACGAGAAAGTCTGGGTGCCCACCCCTCCTCCTGCCTTTTCATGTTCTTTTTTTTTTTTTTTTTTTGGTTTTTGGGCCACACCCAGCGGTGCTCAGGGGTTACTCCTAGCTGTCTGCTCAGAAATAGCTCCTGGCAGGCACGGGGGACCATATGGGACACCAGGATTCGAACCAACCACCTTATGTCCTGGATCGGTTGCTTGCAAGGCAAACACCTCTGTGCTATCTCTCCGGGCCCTCATGTTCTTTTTTATTTGGATGAAATACAAGCCCTCAGTCCTATCATGCAAGCTGGGGATCTGCAAACAGGAGCATCTTATTCTCCCTGCAAGCGCCCAGCCCCCCTTAGTAAGCAATTCTGTTCCTAGATGATCAGCGAGAGGTGACATGGAGAAAAACAAATTTCCAGGCAGAAACTCATTAGCAAGCACCAAGTAAATAGGTGTCAGGTTCAGGGCCACGGAAGGAGGCCTGGCACCATCCTATTTGCAGCCCAGATTGCCCTGCACCTTATCTCTAGCATTGAGGTCACCTGGGGAAGGTAGGAAACTGGCCTAGACTCTAGTACCTTGGAGACCCACAATCATGCCTACCCCAATTCAGAGCTTTCTTCTGCAAGTGTTAGAGCACTCCAGGTCTGCCAGACTGGGAGAGGAGCTTGATCCCTGCAGACATGGCCAGAATCTTCTCCATTAGGCTCCCAGGAGAATGTCCTCCTCATACCCACCCCACATTCTTGGGGGTGAGATTAGAGGTACTGGAGGACTCACATCTGGCTCTAGGTACCCCCCAGATATGAGGTCAACCTTTCCTGAAAAGCAGGACCAGGCCAGTGGCCATGTCTTTTGGGATCCATGGGGTGGGTGTACATAGGTTTCAGGGGGCAAGCACTTCACTTCCAGAGTAATGCATGTCCTTCACCTTCAGAGCAATGTAATGTTTTTCTGGACTGGCTCCCAGGTTAGGGATGGCACAGCCTCTGGCCAGCCTGGTGGCTGATGGCAGAAGTCAACTCTGCTGCCTAGCAAGCTCCTCCTTGCTGCACTAAGCTAGTCTCCACCCCCCCTAAGGCTGGCATGGGTCACTGTGTGCTTGGTCCTTCAGAGGTGCTGCTGCATCCATCCCCCAGAGCATTCAAAAAGGTGACAGAGGAGAGCACGAGGCAGACTCTGACTGATCTTCTGTGCTCCCATCATCATCAACTAAATCTTCCGGCTTAAAGCAAGGGGTGCCTATACATCTGTAACCTCACATGTCACTGTGTTTGGGGGTTCCTGCATATCACATCCTCCCGGGGACTCACATTTTGTGTGGCCTGGAACTCCAACTTGTACCCTGATACTGCCTGTAAAATAAACTGCAGCAAATGAAAACAAAGTAAAACTTCAAGACGTGGGGTGGGAGCGAGAGCCCATCAGATAGGGCATTTTTCTTGCACGCAGCTGACTCAGGTTTGATTCTCTGGCATCCCATATGGTTCACCAAGCCTGCCAGGAGTACTGACTGCAGAGCCAAGAGCAGTCCCTGAGCCCTGACAGGTGTCAAAGTCCAAAAACAAAACAAATAAAACAGAACAAAATAAAAACTTCAAGACCTGATTGGGATACTACAATGTCAAAAGTGGTCAAAATGATAGTACAGCAAGTAGACTACTTATCCAGGGTCCAATCCACAGTACCCCATATGGTCCCTTGAGTACCCTCTCAGGATTGATACCTAAACACAGCGCCAGAAATAAGTCCTTAGTGCCTTTAGGTGTGATCCCCTAAAAAAATAAAAGAAAGGTACAGTGGTATCCTTCATTCAAGCATCTCAACAGCATCCATTCTGACTCAGCCCATCTGAAAGGCACCTTGGAGGGGCTGGGAAAATGTTACCAAGAGCTTGTTGGGACCAGAGCAGTAGTACAGTGGGTAGAATGCTGTCTAATTTGGTTTAGATCTCCGGCATCCCATAAGGTCCCCAGGGCACTTCCAGGAGTATTTCCTGAAAGCAGAGCCAGGAGTAAACTCAAATCATCTCTGGATATGACCCAAAATTAAAAAAAAAATTTTTTTTGCAGTGGTATTTCAGGTTCAACTCCACATACCATATTGTCTGTCCCCTGAGTACCACTAAGTGTGAGTACTGCCTCCCAAAAAAGAAAAGCCCAGGGGAAATAACATTTCAGTGGTCTAGAGTACTTGCCCTGCTAGCATATGGTCATGAGTTCAAACCCCTATCGTTTCACCTAAGCTGACATGGCCCTGGCAGCTCTGCTCTCTGTAATTTTCGGCACTACAATTTCCAGGCATATTATAGCTGGCTGTCTGTGGAAGCACCCACATAAAGACCCGGATGCCCTGCAAACCCTGCAACTGACATGGGGTGTACCTGAGCCCCATGGCCAGGAAGGGCATCTCCTAACCAGTTTCTGTGCAGGCACCACAAGTGAAGAAGCACAGAGCTCAGAGAGCACTGTGGTTGAGTGTGTGAGCATGGTCATCCGATGTGTGACTCTAGATCCATCATTGCTAAACTGTGTGAGCGGCACAGCCAGGCGTGAGGGCGTCATCATCATCAACAACAATAATAATGACAGGAAGGGGAAAAGGAAGGGGAAGGAATCCAAAGGCAGCAGCAGGGCCAGGAAGATTATTCAGCAAGCAGGGCACTTTCTTGCCTTGCACGCCCTGGCACCCCATACGATTTCCTGAGCCCCCCCTCCCCAGAAGTAATCCCTGAGCTCAGAGCCAGGAGTAACCTCTGCGCACTGCTAAGTGTGGCCCCAGACCAAAAAAAATTTAAAAAAGTAAAAATAAAATTCAAAAATGTAATGCATTAAATTTATCTATTTATTTATGTTAGAAACAGCAGCGCTGATGGAATATCCCAGACCTACCCTGCACCTTCCTCCTCCTGGCACCAGAAATAGCAGGACTCTGCCAAGGGTTCCAGGTCACATAGCACTGGTCTCTCTGTCCCCATCCTGGCCGCTGTCACTGCCCTCTGCTGCCTGTGTCACAGTCTCAGCCTCATGGACCCTCCGGAATCACAGTTGCCTTTTTTCTTTGTTTTGAGGCCACACCTGGTAATGCTCAAGGCTTATCCCTGGCTCTGTGTTCTGAGGTCACTCCTGGCAGTTCTGAGGACCCTAGGGGTGCCGGAGATTGGACCCAGGTTTCAGCTACATGAACAGCAAGACAAGTGAACGCCTTACCTGCAGTTCTTTTTTGTTTGTTTGTTTGTTTGTTTTTTTGGTCACACCTGTCATCGCTTAGGAATCACTCCTAGCTCTGTGCTCATAAATCACTCTTAGCAGGCTCGGGGTACCATATGGGATGCTGGGGATCGAACCCCGGTCCGTCCTGTCCTGGGTCAGCAACATGCAAGGCAAATGCCTTACCGCTGTGCTATCCCTCCAGTCCCTTACCTACAGTTCTAAAGCTCCTGCCTAACACAGCTGCCTTTAGCAGACAGACACACCTGGCCTAGCCATTTCTCATGAAGGTCTCCAGGCCTCAGAGAAGCAGTTCCATCTCCTAGGGGGCCTGTGAAGCAGCCCCTACCTTCACTGTAGATTGGGGAACAGTCTATCTGCTTCTAGAAGTTTGCCTGGGCCCCTGGGCCCCTTTCAGAACGCAGCAGCACGGCGTCTTCAACACCTTGGCACTCGCTGGCTGGTGACATACTGGGCCATGGCGACCCATCAGATTTTTTCCTGCTCGCTGAGCTGGGGAACCATGTGGTGGCAGACAAGGCCCCGCCAAGGAGCCAGCCAGCACCAGGGCAGGCAGCAGCTGGTGTCACCATAGCAACCGTTCACAGCGCCCCACGGGGCGGCCTTTGCGCTCTGCCTTTTTGGCAGGTTTCTGAAGCCACTCTGGAACCATTCACGAAGAGCGAAAGCAAGCAGTCTCACCCCTGCACCTCCTCTCCTAACCCCCACCCCACGGCCCCTCCTGTCCCACCCCCCCAAAAGGCCCTTCTGTCCCCTTTGGCCAGCTCTTCGCTCCCTCCCCCTCTGCTTCCTCCCCTTCTGCTGCTTTGCCAAAGCGCTGGGAGGGGAGGAGTGCTGGGCCATAGAAGGACTCCAATTTTCAATTCTAAGCAGATTTCCCCTCCGCAGGCAGCGAGCCCTTTCATGCATTTTCCCCCTATTATCATAAACGCAGGAACTTGCATTAGGATGAATGAGCAGAAACTCCTGTCTTTGTCAGAGCCTTGGCAGAATGCCAGGCATAGGAATAAACCTAAAACACTCAGAGAACTAAATGGAGCTGGAGAGGAGGTGGAGATCCCTTGTCAGCGAGACTGGAAGGGGGTGGGGGCTGTTCTCTAATGATAATTAGAATGGGGCTCACTCCGTGCCCAGACGCCGAGGCTTTGCACAGAGACTCAGACCTCAGAGAATGCCTATGTTTTAGTTATCTCAACACACACACACACACACACACACACACACACACACACACACACACACACACACACACACGCTTCTAATAGATGCAGAACCAGAATTGAGTTGAAGAACAAGATTATGTGCCTCGTGGGGTGCCAGAGAGAGAATCTAGCAGGTAGGCTCCTTGCTTTGCAGGGGACCATTCTGAATTCGATCCCTGGCATCCCATATAGACCCCCAAGTCTTGCCAGGAGCGATCCTGGAGTGCAGAGCCGGAAGTAGGAAGTAAGCCCTGTGCTCCACTGAGTGTGGGCCCTCCCTAAAAATAAAAAAAATAAATAAACTCTCATGAGTGAAGGTGGGTTGGAACTTGTCACTCTCTGACTGAACCCACAACTTCAAGGTTAGCTTCCTACAACCAGTTTCTACCCACCAAATGCTGGAAGCCTCTACCTGCCACTTTCCATCCACGCACCAGCCTTTTTCTTCACTAGCCCTCCCTCACTTCCACTGACAATCTCTCCGATTGCTCTACTTGTTCTTCCCAAAGCATAGAGCAAAGGAGAGCCCCAGCAGGGCAGACCTGGCTTGCAGTAGCTCCACAGCTGCAGCCCAGAGACCTACATCCTTCTGTGATCTGCCCTGGGCTCTCCCTCTTTCTTTTGCTTTCTTCTTCCCTCATCTTCACAGGAGGAGAGACAGTACAACTCAGAAATCCCTTGTTGCTGGATTGCTGTTGAGGGCACAGAGCACACTGTTCCTTCCATTCCTGCAGACCACTGCAAGCTCCCCGCCCAGGCCCAGCCCAGCCCACTCTCCTGCCCCACTTGTAGGTGGCAGGGGATGGAGTCGTGAACAAGGATGTGAAAAGCCCATAAAGCTGGGCTTCCTGAAGCTGGCAAAGAGACGAAAGACAGAGCCTGCTGCCATGTCAGGAAGTGATGGGCGCTATGAATGAATGAGCACACAGATGAAGGAATAAGGATCTGCTGTTACTAAGACGTCATACCTAGACTTTAGGGAAGAGCCACTCCCTGCCTCCCACTTCCCTAATGAAGGAAGGGAGGCCCAGACAGGAGGCTCAAGGTCACATATGGTAAATTTTCAGTAAAAGCCAGGCGGGATTCCAGCTCTCCTGGACTCAAGAGCAAGTCAGAGGGGAAGGGTGGGGTGGAATTTTCTTCTGGTTCTTTCTCTTTTTGAAGGACAATCATTGCCCAGCATGAATGAGCCAGGGGAGTGTCTCTTCCACCACTTGTGGGCCCCTTCTGTGCATCCAGGCAGAGCCACTAGCAGGGCCAGTAGCAGGGATTCCTGGGAGTGAAGGGGTCTAACCCCAAGAGCACATGAGAGGTGGGAGTTGAGCTGCTGCTGGCAAAAACATTTTTGTGCTGCCACTCAACCCACATGCCGGGCTTGGCTGGGAACCAGTCTCTGGCCCGGTTCATTGGGCTGCGTGTTTCCCAAGCCCCACATTCTTCTCGAGACACCCCCCACGCTGCCCCCGGTGCCCTGCCAGGCAGAGGAAATAGCAATCACCATTTTTGGAGTCTGCAACAAGTCAAGCACAATTCATGCATTATCTCAGCCCTGGTTCTTTGTGCCCACCCTGGGATGTACCTTGTATGCCCCATTTCATAGACTGGGAAAATGCCCAGGGCCAGGCATGCCCAACAGGAAAGCCTGTGTTTTTTATTCATGTGGGGACTCCCTAGAAACCTCTAACCTGCCTCTCGCTGGACCTGAACCCCAGGCTGTGGGCCATCTCTCATTCCTTTCCACTGTCCCCCTGGGCCTGGGTCCCTGCCGAGGGCAGCATCTCTGCCACCCCACGTGACCTTGCATCAGTATCTTGGCTCAGAGGCCAGGCTGGTGTTGCCATGGCAATGCCTTCCACCTGTACAGCCTCTGGGCCCCCCCAAAATCCTCCCAGAATGCCTCCAAAAAAAAAAAAAAAAAACCACACACACACAAAACAAGGGGCCGTCGAGGTGGCGCTAGAGGTAAGGTGTCTGACCTGCAAGCGCTAGCCAAGGAAGGACCTCGGTTTGATCCCCCGGCATCCCACATGGTCCCCCCAAGCCAGGGACAATTCCAGAGCGTCTAGCCAGGAGTAACCCCTTAGCATCAAATGGGTGTGGCCCCCCCAAAAAAAACACAAAACAAAAAACAAAAACCACTCCTTCGGGCCACGTTCCAAGCTGCCTCTCCCAGACAGCCGCTCTCTTATGTGCAACAGGAGCCTCTTTTCAGATCTGTCGTGATTCTCAGTTTGAAAAACAGATGGCCACCAGCAATGCGAGCACCCTGACCCCACCCTGTCACTCGGCTTCCCCTTCCTCTCTGCCTGTCCCCTGCACCCTGTTCACACAGACCCTGAGCCCTGATGTCACTCTTCTACTTCCCAGATGTTTGACCTTGAACTTGTCCTTGGAGCTTGCTTCTCTTGTCCTTCACAGGGATGATAATAATCACCTCTGCAGTCTCCCTTTCAGCATAGATTAAAGAGGATTGTGGGGTCAGAATTTTCTTCACTGAAAATCCAAGCCTGGCCCTATCCTGGTTACCCTGCCCCCATCTCTGTTTTTCCACCTAACACCACCGTCTGGAAGACTCCTTCCCTGATTTATTTTGGCTGTGCAAGGCTTTCTCTCCACTAGGATCTAAGTTCCAGGATGATAGGGAATTTTCCTCTTCCTTTTTCCCCAGTTTGTTTCTAGGTCAGGGAGATGGCTCAAAGGACATATGCAAACTTTGCATGTTCAATTCCTGGCATCTCATGGCCCCCAACCATTGAGAACATCCCACGCACTGAGCTGGGAGTAGACCTTGAACAACTATGGGTGACTTCTCATTTCCCAGAAACAAGTTTTGTTTTTCTAGGACTGAATCAATAGTACAGAGGGCAGGGCACTTGTCTTGTATCAGCCAATCCGGGTTCAATCCCCAGCACCCCATAATGTCCCCAGAACCCACTAGAAATGATCCCTAAGTGCAGAGCTAGGATTAAGTCCTGAACACCTCTGGTGTGGCCCCAAAACAAACAAAGAAAATTCTGTTTCCATGGCTCGCTGCCTAGTATTTAGAACAATGCTGGAACACATATAATGGTAGAGTAAGTAGTGAATGGAGAGAGGCCCAGGGTACCGGCATTTCACAGGCTGTGGTTCTGAGGTCCACGGTCCCTCCTTCCTTTACACACACACACACACACACACACACACACACACACACACACACACACACACCTCTCCCAGTGGCACTCCTGCAGCCTGTTGGGAGAAGCTGTGGCCAAGGCTCCATCCTGCCCTGGGAGCTAAAATTTCTGCCTGCCTTCCTCCCTATGGGGCTAAGCTCAGGCTGCCAGGCCTCCTCTGGCACCCCATCCACAGGAAGACAGGGAACCAATGCCCCAGGGTTTGAGTCACAAACACGGAGCAAGCTGGGACAGTGGATGGCATAGAACAGGTAGCTAGAGGTGAGGAACTGCCTTTTCTTACTGGGGTCCCCTCATGGGCAGCTGTAAGCTGGGCTCCCCTAAGTCATTTCTACCCAGAGGCCACATATTTCCTCTCTTATCCCCAAAGCAAGTTGTGAGAATGCAGAGTTGTGAGACGCAGAGTCCTGAGTATTTGTCCACCCCTCAGACCATCCGGGCCTAGGGATAAAACAAACTGATTAGATCTTGGAGATCCACACTCTATTAGCAGATCTGAGCAGAAAACAAGCACTGGGGCCAGAGCAATAGCACAGCAGGTAGAGCATTCACCTTGCATGTGGCCAACCACGGTTTGATTCCCAGCATCCCATATGGTCCCCCGAGCCTGCCAGGAGTGATTTCTGAGTACAGAGCCAGGAGTAACCCCTGAGAGCCTTCTGGGTGCCAAAAAAAAAATGCCAAAAAAAAAAATAATAATAATAAATAAATAAATAAATAAATAAATAAATAAAATTAAAAAGCATAGCAGACTCTCCCAGATAGAAAGTGCTGCTCAAAGGGGGTATCCGGCATTTGGGGGTTGGGGCCTAACTAGATCATCCCTCAAGGGGGCAGGGCCAGAAGAGACAAATGAAAACACAACATCAGAGGCAGGAGATGTGGCATATGCAGGAGGGCATTAGGTTAAATTCCCAGCACTCATCTCTCTGCACCATAGTGTTTGTCCCTGCTAGGTTTGGGCCTAGTGATACCCCAGGTATGGTCCCTAGCCCCCAAAAATAAATACACAAGCCCCAGAGTTAGGGGCCAAATGCCCAAAGCTTTTATTTTGTTGTTGTTGTTGTTTGTTTGGGGCCCATACCTCAGGGGTTACTTCTAATGAGATGCAGGAGACCATAGGGGGAACCAGAAAACATACCCAGGTTGACCTTATTTTTAAAATATTATTTAAAATTGTATTTATTTATTTTTGGTTTTGGGGCCACACCTAGTGGCACTCAGGGGTTACTCCTGGCTCTGCACTCAGAAATCGCTCCAGGCAAGCTTGGGGGACTATATAGGATGCCAGGGATCAAACCTGGGCCCATCCCAGGTTGGCCATATGCAAGGCAAATACCTTACCATGGTGCTATCACCCAGGTCCCCAAGGTGTTGTACTCTCACTCCAGCCCCAACTCTCTTTTTGCCTGGGAATCTCTTTATTGCCAGAGTTCTACCTCAGAGCAGAGTCCCGTTCAATCCTGCCTACCTGGAGGAAGCTGGCCTGGCACAGCCTGGACTGAAAACCTGGCTGATGCCTCTATGATGCTGGGAAGGAAAAGAATTCTTCACTGTCTGAGCACTGCCCTGCAGAGCTAAGTGTGACTTAGGAGCTGGCTTGGAGAGGAAGTGACCTCTGCAAGGCTGGGAGGCTGAGTCACACACCCTTCCAGGCAGAGGGTAACTGACAGAGCCAGCCCCAGAGAGTGAAAACCGTTTTGGGGTAGGAACGGGAAGGGACACAGAGCCTGCCGCATACATGCCACATGTCCATGTGGGCACTGTCCCCATCTAGCCTGTGTTTCCCAAGTCTTCCCCTTGAGGTCTAGGCTCCCTCAGTGTCAGGATGGGGACGAGAGACGGGACCGGGATGGGAATAGGGCAATTTAGCCGATGCTCTCCATAGCCCATGTCCAGGGTCTTAGCATGTCTTTAAAGGATCATGAAGAAATCCTGTGGGTCAGGGGAGCTAGTACAGGGGTGAGGAGTAAGTTTGCATGGAACCCTCCCTGGGTTGCATAACCAGCATGATATGGTCTCTGAACACTGCTGGGTGTAGTCTTGAAGGCCCCCAATGCAGCATCAGGGTGGCCCTGTTACTAGGCCTGTTCTTGGACCTTGGATCGGTGAGCTGAGAATTGTTAGGAGTAGCTCCAGAGTCCCCTAAGAAAAGGTTTGGGACACCCCTTCCCTATCTCCAGCCAAACCCAACCCAGTCATGAAGAAGGAAAAAGAAGAAGAAGAAAGGAGAAGAAGAAGAAGAAGAAGAAGAAGAAGAAGAAGAAGAAGAAGAAGAAGAAGAAGAAGAAGAAGAAGAAGAAGAAGAAGAAGAGGAGGAGGAGGAGAAGGAGGAATAAGAGTAAGGGGAGGGGGAGGAGGAGGAAAGAAAAAAAAGAAAGAGAGAGAAAAAAAAAAGAAAGAAAGAAAGAAAGAAAGAAAGAAAGAAAGAAAGAAAGAAAGAAAGAAAGAAAGAAAGAAAGAAAGAAAGAAAGAAAGAAAGAAAGGAAGGAAGGAAGGAAGGAAGGAAGGAAGGAAGGAAGGAAGGAAGGAGGGAAGGAAGAAAGAAAGAAAGAAAGAAAGAAAGAAAGAAAGAAAGAAAGAAAGAAAGAAAGAAAGAAAGAAAGAAAGAAAAGAAAGAAAGAAAGAAAGAAAGAAAGAAAGAAAGAAAGAAAGAAAGAAAGAAAGAAAGAAAGAAAGAAAGAAAGAAAGAAAGAAAGAAAGAAAGAAAGAAAGAAAGAAAGAAAGAAAGAAAGAAAGAAATCTATTTGCTCTGCATACTAAACAAAACAAAACAACTATTTAACAGGAGGGGAGACAAAAGGAAAGAAACCAGGGAGCAAGGTAGAAGATAAGTGGGGGTGCAGGCCAGAGGTTGTGGGGTATCTGATAGGGAAGGAACATTCTGAAGATGGGGCGGGGTGAGGCGCAGATATAGGGAAACCTCGGAATGTCCCAGGTTGCTCCCTGCATCCCGTGTCCTTTTGAACGGTCCTTCAGGGCCAGGAGAGAGCAGCCCTTTGGAACGCGGCCCTCTGCGCCAGGAGGGCTTGGATGAATTCTGATGCGGCAGGAAGCGCTGCAGGAAATCATGTGATCGTGCCTTGAAAAGGTCTCCTGGCTGCTCCCCGAGGAATAAAAGAGGGGGGCCAGGAGGGCACAAGAGCCAGGGCAAGGGCAGCTGCCGTCACCTAGGCAAGCTGGAAGGTGCTGGGAACTGGGTTCCAGCAGGGTCTTGGGGAGAAGAGAAGGACTCTAAGGAGTACCCCACCAACCCAGACCCCCTGACCTCCCACCTCCCTGGGCAGTTAGAGGAGACCCCTAAGGACTCAGGGGCCAGCCAGGAAGGCCCCCCCCACCCCACTCCTGCCAGGCTGGGACTCAGCAGCAGCCTCCAGCCGGAGCTCTCTGGAAAGACTACTGCTGACCTTGGGCTGCAAAGTCAAAGTGAGTCATTTCCTCCCTAAGGCCCACCACACACACACACACACACACACACACACACACACACACACACACACACACACACACACACACACACACGCCCCAGGGGGTGGCTGCCAGCAGCTCCCAGCCCCCTCCACCCGCCAGGCGGGTGCTGGCACGGATGCGCTCAGCATGCTAAGTTCTCTCCACCGGCCGCCCCAGGCTCATCTGTCACTTGCTGCTGACTCAGCACTTGTGGGCCGGCCTCTTTCCAGCACCAGGGAGGGGGCTGGGGCAGGAGGCGGTGCTGGCGCTTCCTTCCCTCCAGGATGGTGGGGGGGGGGGGTGAGCTGGGAGAGCTGGGGGCCAGGCTCCTGGTCTGTGACCCAGGGTGTGAGTGTGTGACTATGCTGTGCAGAGCTGGCTCTGTCTGTCCTTGTGTCTTTCTTTGACTGTCTTCTCTTGTATTGTGCAGTTTTACTTCTATAACATTTTTTTAAAGACTGTCTTCTCTTATATGCCTGTCTGGTGGGTCTTTTCATCCATTTGTGGGTGTTTATGTTGGCCTCTGCTGGGTGTTGGGGGATGGTGGGTTTGGCCTAGGACTGTTTTGTGTATGTGTGTAAGACATGTCTGGCTACATGTATGTGCTTCCCTTCTGGTCCTAGAACCCTCCTCTTAGATCTTTCCTTCTCTAGATCCCCAATCTTTCCTGTCCCATTAGTCCTCTACCAGGGAGGACCTGAGATAGACACTCAACTGGGTTTGGGCTGGGCTCCTCTGGAATCCCAGGGATCTCAGGGCCAGTCTGGGCTTCACTGTGCCCTTGGCTCAGACCCTTAGGTTTCTCTGGAGTCTTTGTTCCCTCACTTATCCAGGAGAACAGTTGCCATCGCCCTAAAAGGCTCCTGTCCTTCCTCCTTTCAGTGTGGGCCCCAGAGTCCAGATGGTGCAGCTGAGCTGCACGGCTCCCACACACAGAGCCTGTGCATCTGCTCTCAGGGTGCAGGGGGCGATGGACACTGGAGTTCGGACCCGGCTGAGGACTGGCCAGGGAGCGCATGCTTAATAATTGGAGCAAAAAGAACACAAAATGACCTGGTCCAGCGTTCATCTACATAGCCCAGGAAGCAAGAATGGAAATCATATGCACGGAATTGCTGCCCTGGACTCCCGAGTATTGCTGGGCACCCCAGTACAACTGCCCATGAACCCCAGCCCCAGAGCATCTTGGGAGATCTCGGAAAAGGGAATCCTGAGTCTTCTCTGCTCTATTTTGCATAAAAAGCATTGAGGTTCTGGAGGGTAAGTTCTGAGGCTGCAGTCTTTCCTCCACTCAGCACTCCATGACTATCTGCCTTCCCTCTCCTCTTCCTCCCCAGACAGACACAGCCATATCTGGTCATCAATTCTTTCTGGAACAAGATAACCTCTGCTGCCCTGACTTATCTGTCACCTGGGTAGGGCTGTGGTGTAGACCCTTCCTTGAGCTCCATCTAGCAGGAGAGGGTAGTTTGATGTATGAAGTTACTGTTACCTCACTGCCCCATCGAAGTGCCCATGAACCTCTCTACTGCTGTCCTGGTAGTAAAATCATTATCATCTAGAAGAGGGATCATTTCCAACTGTCATTATTATATGGGCCCTTCTCTGCCCTAACTACACTCTCCTGATCTTTTTTTGGGGAGGGGGGTCACACCCAGTGGCACTCAGGGATTACTCCTGGCTCTATGCTCAGAAGTCACTCCTGGTAGGCTTGGGGGACCATATAGGATGCCGGGCTTCGAACTGGGGTCCTGTCTTCGGTTGGCTACGTACAAGGCAAATGCCTTACCGCCGTGCTATTGCTCTGACCCCAACACTCTCCTGATTTTTGTGAGAAGCTTCTTACCATGGACTGGTCTTCCTAGCCCTCATATGTTTTGTCTTTGAATATTATTACCATATTATATTTTATATTTATATCCCACAAATGAATGCAATTATTATATGTCCATTCCTCCCCTTCTGACTCATTTCACCCAGCATAATGCTCTCCACGTCCATCCATGTATAAGCAAATTTTATGACTTCATTTGTCCTTACAGCTGTGTAGTTATTCTATTGTGTATCTCATGGTGATTCAATTAAAATTTTTATTAAAAAATCATTTTTGTCCTCATAAAAAATTGAATTCAGAATGTTCCCAACAAGATCCCAGGATGACTCTGGGTGCTGACTACCAAGAAGGGGCACAGTGCCTCAGGTAGGGATTGGGACAGAGGCACTGGAATAATCTGCCTCTTCCACATAACAATCTTTGTAGTTGGAAGAGAAAGCTCCTTGTGGTGGGTCTTTGCATGTATTTGCGGGTATTTGTGTTGTTGGCCTGTGTGTGCGTGTACAGGCAGTGTCTGGGTGTTCTGACTTTCCATCTAGCAGGTAAGGTTTTGTGGGAGGGCTGGGTGTGGAGCCAAGCCGGGTGAATCCCAGTGGGTAAGAGTCATAAAAAGGGGGTTTGAGGGACCCTTAGAGATGGCATAGTGTTAGGGCATTTGCCTGGCATGTGGCCAACCCGGGACGGGTCCGAGTCCAATTCTCAACATCCCATATGGTTCCCTGAGTCCCCCAAGCCTACCAGAAGCAATTTCTGAACACAGAGCCAAGAGTAACCCCTGAGTACTGTCAGGTATGGCCCAAAAGCAAACAAAAAATGGGGGGATTTGAAGGACAGGCTGGGGCACTAAGTTCTTCCCTCACTGCTCTCTAGCTGTCTGTCCAGTGACCCCTCGAGGAGCTGAGAGAAGCTACTCTCAGGTGCCTGTAGCCACACCCCATCTCAGAAGCCACTGGGACTCACCAGGGCTCAATCTGGAGACACTGCAAGAGGTCACATGCCTATCCCCACATGCCCAACCAATAGCAGGCCTGGAGCAGGGTACTTGGGAAAGCCCACAACAGACGGGGTCACAGGTCACTGGAGCTGCTTCCAGTGCTCTTAGTCTATTCCTATTCCTGGACACCAGCTGGATGTGCGAACCAGGCAGAAGTCTCTGCTCAGCTCACCCCTGAATCTGTCACTTTTCTGTCACATTTCTGCTGAGGGAAGTGGGCATGATGGAAGCTGAAAGGGGCTGATAAGCATTTCTAGTCTCCCTGATTCACTGGGTTCTCTGGGCTTGAGGAATATGGGGTGTGGCTGCTGCAGGGCAGACATGCCCATTTCTGTCCAGACACAGTCGGGGCGGGCAGTGGGCGGCCAGAGCCTGCCCTTACATGGGTCTGTAGGGGCTCAGTCACCCAGTGACTCACCACCGGCCCAGCCAGCTGAAACCCCGCCTCACCCTTTCTGCTACCCACAAAAGCCCCTGAACACAGCAGCGCTCCTAACACGGAAACGCAGGAGAGAGTGCCAGAGGCTGGCGGCTAAGACGGGAAATAAACAGCGGGCCACGTGATGGTGCTCGCCTAGCCAACTCTGGAACCCCTCCCAGCTTTCTGACCTGTTTCCTGATTAACTCTTTACATATTCTCCATATTGTATTTGGGGGGGTGGTGGTTTGGGCCGCACCTGGGCATTCAAGGATTACTCCTGACTGCACTCAGAAATTGCTCCTGAAAAAAAAAAAAAAAGAAAAAAGAAAAAAGAAAAAAGAAATTGCTCCTGGCAGGCTTGGGGACCATATGGGATGCTGGGAATGGAACCCGGGTCTGTCCTGGGTCAGCAGCATGCAAGGCAAATGCCCTACTGCTGTGCTATCTCTCCGGCCTCATGTTTTAGAGGTGTGTGTGTGTGTGTGTGTGTGAGAGAGAGAGAGAGGGGGGGGGGACAAGGTGGTGCTGAAAGACCATACAAAGCTGGAATTAAACCTGGGGCTCCTACATGCAAAGCACACACTCCAGGCAATCATACAGCAGGGAGGGCTCTTGCCTTGCATGTAATCAACCAGGGTTTGATACCATCCCAGGAACCCCAAGAGTCCCCCCAGCCCCACTAGGAGTGACCTCTGAGCACAGAGCCAGAAGTAAGCACTGAGCACCACTGGGTGTGGCCCACAAACAAAATAAACCCACGTACTCCAGCTCTTAGAACCAACTCTCTCCCTGACATTGTATATCCTTGCAACAGAAAGGAGCCAGGCAATATGAACATGGTGGACTTCCTAGACTTCAATCCATATCCTAGTCAGGCATCTTCCTGAAGATCTAGAGTTCCCAGAGGTGCAGGGACTAATGGGTACTAATGGGTGAAGGAGAATGAAGATGAACTCCAGGATAAGCAGGTGTCTGCTATGCATTCTATTTGGGGTGGGGGGAGTCAAGTCCAGTGCTCAGGGCTTTTTTCTGGCTTCGCACTTTGCACTTTCCTGGCAGTGCTTAGGAAACCATATGGATTGCTGGGGTCACCCTCACGGAAAGCAAACAACCTCCTGACTCGCTATATTATCACTCTGGCCTCTGTGATTTTATTTATTCTAAGGCAGAAAAACCCCAGTCAGAGTCTAGCTTTCAGGACTTAAGATGCCAGCCTAGAGTCAGCTCCCTTTAAGCTGGTTTGCCTGAATCAGTGGGTGAGACTCTGCAGTAGGTCCTGAAAGTCACAGTCTGCCTTGCAAGCAGGATCAAAGAAAAGAAAGGTATAGCATGGGAGTGTGGGATGTGGCTCAGCATAGAATACATACCTAGGCTTCAGGAGGCCCTGGGTTCAATCCCTGGCTCTGCAAAAACAAAAAGAACAGATGGGGACATGTCAGAGAAGGTTTCTTTTTTTCTTTTCTTTTCTTTTCTTTTCTTTTTTTCAGAGAATATCTCTGATGGTGAAAGGTGACAGGTTATCGCCAAACTTTCGTTTCTGTGTGTGCAAACAAACCATCTCCTGAGTAACAGCAGACGTGTTTCCTTCGAGAGCCCTTCCTGGGTCTATATGATTTCCAGCCAAGACTCTGGAAAAACAGGGGCCTGAGCGATAGGGGTACAGCATTTGCCTTGCACACGGCTGCCCAGTATGGACCTGGGTTCAATCCCCGGCGTCCCATATGGTCCCCCAAGCCAGGAGCAATTTCTGAGCACATAGCCAGGAGTAACCCCTGAGTGTCACTGGGTGTGATGGAAACACACACACACACACACACACACACACACACACACACACACAGACTCTGGAAAACAAAAGTGTGACTATCCTGGCAGCTGATTCCAGGGGCCCCAGGTGTCTCAGTAAAGTGGGGAGTGAGGGAGATAGAATCAAGGAAAAGCTTCCATTCTCTCTGCTCTGCCCACCTCCACCCACCTCGGACACCTGCACTGGGGTGGGGGTGGGGGACAGGGGGATTCCTGGCTTGTGTCAGGACCTGTAAAATCTACTGCCAGCACCTACAAGGCACAGAAGTCAATGAGGCAGCCTCTAGCTGTCCTGAAGTTCACTTGTTCTGCACAGCAGGGGAGATGATTCTTGCCTTCAGGGATCCCATTACTCGGGGAGCCAGGAACTCAGGCCAGATCAAGGAATTGCTTGACAGGAAAGTCAGCCCTAATCTCAGCACAGGCATTATTACAGGTCTGTTACCTTTTCTTACAGAAAAGAATTTCTAGACGAGGGAATTAGTGAAGCAAAATGAAATTTACTTAGGAAGACATGAGAGGGAGAAAGAGAGCGGAAAACGTGTTCAAGAGAGAACACAGACTTCTCCCAAGTGGGAAAAGAAAGCAATCTAGCACGGATACATGTTCAAAGGAGAACGCAGACTTGGGGGAGCAAGCAATGATACACGTTTGAGAGGGAGCATTAGTTTGAGAAAGCAAGCAGAAAGCAAGGGGAATAGAGACAAGCAAGAGAGAGACATATTGGAAAGGAAACATGGGTTTGAGAGAGCAAAGCCTGAATGGTTTTCTTCCGAAGATAGTTTTATACAACTGCTCCAAATGTTTAAACTTTTTCCTGGAATTCCGCAAATATGAAAGTTAATCTGGCATTGTCACTGAGAAAGCCTTGTGCAGTGATGGTTTTTTCAAAATCTCGTTCTTATGCTATTGACAGTTCCTTCATGGTAATTTCTCCTTTTCTGAGGGGTTGACCCTTCTCCTGGTAAGGCCTTGGATTTCTACGTCTGGGTGATGCCTCAGTTTCTCCTTCCCAAAGAGCTCAGTATTTTCCTATCAAAGGTCTTTGTTCCTTTGACCTACCTAGGTCTCTTCTTTAATAGTATTATTTCCCAGGGTCCCCTTTTTATCTGCACCCAGAAAGCTGTAAGTAGGCCCTTGAGCAGGACTCCTGTCCTTCCTGCTTTCTTGGCAGAAGGTTGGCAAGGCCCCTCATCTTACAGTGTTCTTCCACTGCCCAGCCCAGTCTACATGGAGATCTTTGGGCATGAGGTCCTGGGCTCTGCACTCAAGTGACCACCATGTCTTCAAGTCCTGTAAACCTGTGGTAGACATGGAGGCACTAGAAAGGTGAAAAGGCCGATTTGGGCCTGGGACAGGCTTTCCTCAGTGCCTCGGCTCCAGATTACCCCAGTTGGCACACTATTCTCTCTCTCTCTCTCTCTCTCTCTCTCTCTCTCTCTCTCTCTCTCTCTCTCTCTCTCTCTCTCTCTGTTTGTTTTTGGGACACACCCAGTGATGCTCAGGGGTTATTCCTGGCTATGCGCTCCTGGCTTAGGGGATCACATGGGATGCGGGGGGATCGAACCATGGTCCATCCTAGGTTAGCACATGCAAGTCAAACGCCCTACTGCTTGCACCACCGCTCCAGCCCCTATATTTCTCTCTCTCTCTCTCTCTCTCTCTCTCTCTCTCTCTCTCTCTCTCTCTCTCTCTCTCTCTTTTGTTTTTTGTTTTTTTTTTGTTTTTTTGGGCCACACCCGGCAGTGTCAGGGGTTACTCCTGGCTGTCTGCTCAGAAATAGCTCCTGGCAGGCACAGGGAACCATATGGGACACCGGGATTCAAACCAACCACCTTTGGTCCTGGATCAGCTGCTTGCAAGGCTGTGCTATCTCTCCGGGCCTTTCTCTCTCTTTTTTAATTGTACTGGGGTAGCTGAGAAAAACTAGAAAAGTTAGAAAGCTGGACTCTGCCACCTGAGCGGAAGCCCCACTGTGGTGTCAGCCGGTGGTTAGTCCCTCATATCATTTTGCAAATCTGGTCTCCCACCAGGGTGAAAACTCCCAGCCTGGCGCTATGACTAATTACCAAAGTTTCTCGGTCTTTCTGGTGACCACTCACTTCCTGTCAGCAGGAAGGCTTCCCGGAGGCAGCCTCCCCTCTGATGCCCACTGACAGCCTGGTTGAGTGAACTCTTGGCCTGCCCCTCCCCAGACATCCCCTCTGGGCTTTTTCCTTTCACTTTCTGCTAGCTCTCAGGCCTCTATTGACTTCTTCCCCTGTAGAGTTGAGCTCCTGTGGCCCTTTCTCTAGTTCAGGGCCCAGGTAGCCCCGGGCTGCACCCACATAGCCAAGACTCAATTCCAGGAGCCCACAAACACTCCTCCAACACAGTCCATGCCAGGTGTCGGGGTGCAGCAGGAGCGACTCCTTGGTGAGGTGTTGGTACACAGCTTCCAGGTACCTTATCACACAATTTTGGGGGATTTGTTTGTTTTGGTTTTTGGTTTTTGGGTCACACCCGGTGTCGGTGCTCAGGTGTTACTCCTGGCTCTGCACTCTGAAATCGCTCCTGGCAGGCTCAGAGGACCATATGAGATGCCAGGAATCAAATCTGGGTCTGTCCTGGGTTAGCTGCATCCAAAGTCTTAGCGCTGTGCGACCTCTTCAGCCCCCACAATTGTTTCTGAACAGTGGATAAAGTTCCTGGCCTGATGCCTATTATTACAGAGGCCACGTGTATAGGAGAAATATCATGTAAGAAATGTAGCCCCAGGGCCAGAGCAGTGGTGCAATCAGTAAGGCCTTGCCTTCGCTAGCCTAGGATGGACTGCGGTTTGATCCCCCGGCGTCCCATATGGTCCCTCAAGCCAGGAGCGATTTCTGAATGCAGAGCCAGGAGTAACCCCCGAGCATCACTGGGTGGCCCAAAAACAGAAACAAAAAAAAGGGGGCCGGAGAGATAGCACGAAGATGGGGCATTTGCCTTGCATGCAGAGGAACCATGGTTCGAATCCCGGAATCCCAACATCCCATATGGCTCCCAGAGCCTCTCAAGAGCGATTTCTGAGTGTAGAGCCAGGAGTAACCCCTGAGTACTGCCGGGTGTGACCCCAAAACAAAAACAAAAACAAAAAGAAATGTAGGTCCTACAATTTTTTTAAATTAAAAAAATAAAAGAATACAGCCCCTAGATCCCTCTTTACCCACTTGCAATCTCTCAAGTCCATAAATAAATAATTTAAAAGTCATAAAACTGGGTCCGGAGAGATAGTATGGAGGTAGGGCATTTGCCTTGCACGCAGAAGGACGGTGGTTCAAATCCCGGCATCCCATATGGTCCCCCAAGCCTGCCAGGAGTGATTTCTGAGCGTAGAACCAGGAGTAACCCCTGAGCACTGCCAGGTGTGACCCCCCCCAAAAAAAAAAAACAACAACAACAAAAGTCATAAAACTACAGGAGCCAGAGAGATAGTACAACAATTAGGATGCTTTTTGCCTTGCAAGTGGTTAACTAGGGTTCAATCCTTGGCACCCAATGTGGTCTCCTGAGCAACTCCAGGAGTGATTCCCTGAGTTCAGAACCAGAAGTATGTCCTGAGCACCTTCAGAGGAGGTATCAAAACAAAAAAGAAAAAGAAATCGTAAAACTGGACCAGAGATATAGCACAGCGGTAGGGCATTTGCCTTGCACATAGCCCACCCAGGATGGACGGTGGTTCAAATCGCAGCACCCCATATGATTCCCTGAGCCTGCCAAGAGCAATTTCTGAGCACAGAGCCAGGAGTAACCCCCGAACGCTGCTGGGTGTGACCCCAAAACCAAAATAAAAATCATAAACTACTATGTAGAATATATTGGAATCTTACTTTAGTCATTTACGTTTGTAGTGTTAGGGATCAAACCCAGGGCTTCAACACAGCAAGTCTGTGCTTCACAACTGAGACACATTGCCCTGACTGTTTTGGTTTGTGTTTTGTTTTGGGGAACACATCTATCAGGGCCGAAGATTAGACTTGGGCTTAATTCAGTCCTTTGAACTATTTATCTGGCTACTCAAATACATTCTTTTCTTGTTTGTTTGCAGTGCCCAGGATTGAACCCAGTTTTTGTGAATGTCTAACTCATTTTTTTAAAAAAACAAAAGAACATGCACAAAAGGCTCAAACAACATGGTTCAAGAGGCTCTCTACAGGGGCCAGAGATAGCACAGTGGGTAGAGGATTTGTCTTGCATGCTACCAACCCGGAATGAACCCAGGTTTGATCCCTGACATCCCATATAGTCCCCTGAGCCTGCCAGGAGAGATTTCTGAGCGCAACTGGGTGTGGCCCCAAAACAAACAAAAAGAAGCTCTATACAAAAATGGAGCTGATGGCTGAGGTACGCAACCTTGCATGCAATCAACCTGGGCTTGATCTCCAGTATCCCATATGATACCCAAGCCTGCCAGGAGTGATTTCTGAGCACAGAGCCAGGAGTAACCCCCAAGCACGGTCGGGAGTGGTATAACTAAATAAATAAAAATTAAAAATAAAATGGTGCTGGTGGCAAGTGAAACTAAGAAAGGAATGGAGGAGAAGAAGGAGCTTTTCATGTATGTGCTTTGTAGTTTCCGGGAGTGAACCCACCCAGAGCCTCACACATGCAAGGCATGTGCTCTACCACGAAACCACATCTTTGTTCCAGGATTTTTCCTTTTCTGTATGCTTCTGCATGATTCAACTGTTTGATGACAGGGACGTCTAGGTTTTGTACTTAAACTTTTTTTTGAGAAATCAGTTTTCCACGGCCAGGAGTCAACTTACCAACTCTTCCTTTGCATCCAGCCTTGTCTGCCCTTTCAAACACCTGAATTGACTACAAAACTCCAAAGCCCCCTCTTTATTTTTTGTTTGTTTGTTTTTGGGCCACAGCTGGCATCGCTCAAGGGTTACTCCTGGCTCTGTGCTCAGAAATTGCTACTGGCAGGCTTGGTGGACCATATGGGATGCTAGGGATCTCCAAAGCCCCTCTAAACCCCCTTAACTAATCTCTGCCTAATCCTGCTTCACAGGGATCTGGCCAGCTGTTCTCTGCTCCCATGGAAGGTGAACTCAAGTAACCAGATGTATCCCCATTGTAAAAAATGAAGCTGTGGGGCCGGAGAGAGAGCAAGGAGGTAAGGTATTTGCCTTGCATGCAGAAGGTCAGTGGTTCGAATCCCAGCATCCCATATGGTCCCCCGAGCCTGCCAGGAGCAATTTCTGAGCGTAGAGCCAGGTGCAACCCTTGAGCACTGCCGGGTGTGACCCAAAAAACAAAAAACAAACAAGAAATGAAGCTGTGACCCCTTGGATGCTCAGGACTCCAGGATGTGTCAACCTGTACAGCAGGACTCCCATGGTTCTCCAATCCTTCCTGGACCATTGCAGCTAAAGCGTTCACCAACAAGTGGGCGGACTCCAGAGAGCATTGTCCAATAGTTCCACTTTAAGTTAGGTAGTGCCAGAGATCAAATCCAGGGCCTCAAACCTACAAGGCTAGTACTCTACCACTGAGCCAGTCTTGGTCCTAATGACTTCATTTTGCACTTTGAAGGTGACAACAGTTCACACAAGTTAAACCTTGGGTGCCTGCTTCTCTCCAACACCAGCCTCCAAACATTTACAGATTCTGAAAGTTCACTCTAGTTAGCTGCTCAGAAATGGAATTCCAGTTCAGTCAGCAGAGCTGCCATCTGCATGGGTGTTTCTCAGCTGGGAAGCGCATTGCAAATCACCTGGGGAGATCTGGCAGTTCCTCACAGCCCTGTCCTGTGCCAGAGGTTCGGGTTTACTTTGGCTCCAGGGTGGGGAGTCAGGGTTGAGCCCTGGCAGCCTGTTATTCCTGGGTGTTGCCAACACACAGCCTCATTTGAGAGCAGCTCTACAATGAAATGGGTGTAGTTGAAAGTGTGAGTTATGGGTGCAGGGGATGTACATGCCTGATGCATATGTAAGCCATGCCTGGAAACCTTTACATAAACAGGCCAAGCTGGCTTGCCTAATACCCAGACTCATATGACTGCTGAGGTTACGAGAAGATCAATTCACTGACAGGAGAAAAGGGGGGAAAATTAGGACCCAGAGATTAATTCAGTGGTTTACTGTACTTGCCTGGCAAGCATGAAACATTGAGTTTAAAACCCAGGGCTCAGGGACCAGAGTGATAGCACAGTGGGTAGGGTGCTTGTCTTTCATGTGGACTATCTGGGCTCTATCCCCAGCAAACCATATGGTCCCCTGAACCTGTCAGGACTGATTTCTGAGTGCAGAACCAGGAGTAATCCCTGAGCACCACCAAGTGTGGCTCAAAATACCATAATCAAAAAAAAATTTTTTTTGAATTCAGGCCCCAGCGAAACAGCTCAATGGGAAAGCACAGGTGTCAGAGAGATGGTACCAAGATGAGACGAGGGCACTTGCCTTGCATGCTCTCATCTGAGTTCAATCTTTAGTGCCTCAAATGTGGAGTTCAGAGGTTAATCCTGTGTTTGCCCTCAGAAATTACTCCTAGCGGGTCCGGAGATATAGCACAGTGGCATTTGCCTTGCAAGCAGCCGATCCAGGACCAAAGGTGGTTGGTTCAAATCCCGGTGTCCCATCTGGTCCCCCGTGCCTGCCAGGAGCTATTTCTGAGCAGACAGCCAGGAGTAACCCCTGAGCAACGCCGGGTGTGGCCCAAAAAAAAAAAAAAAAAAAGGAAAGAAAGAAATTACTCCTAGCAGGCTCCAGGGACCATATGGGATCCTGGGGATAGAACCTGGGTCGCCCACATGCAAAGTAAATGCCCTATCCATTGTGATATCACTCTGGCCCCCATTAGTTGGTTTTCTTTCGGCAATCAGAGAAGGCTTTGTGGAGGAGAGGAACTAAATGATGATTTAAATTTTAAAGGAGCAGGATTTAAGAGGGAAGTGTAGGAAGGACAGAGCTGTCTATCCTTTCATCGTCATCTCCTTGACCTAGGATCCAGCTCTGCCTGAGCCCTCAGCTAAGAGCCAAAGGGCTGAGGAAGAAAGCTGGAAAAGAGGTCCCAAGTCTCCCAGGCTGCTGAGCTCAGTCTTGGTTCCTCTAAACGCGCGCGCGCACACACACACACACACACACACACACACACACACCATTCCCCCCCCCCCCCCCCCCCCCCCCGCAATGACTGGAGGAGGACCTGGAGTGCCTACCCCAGGCCAGGTGCTAGGTCCACAGCTGCAGAATCTTTGCCTTGGGAAGGTGCTCGAAGGTTTCAGCACTCCAGTCCCAAAGGGAAGAGGTGAGGGAGGCAGGCAAGATGCAAGGGTCAGCCTAGAGAGAGTCAGAAATTTGGGGATATGGCCCAGCCCCTACGTCTGTTCCCCAGGCCTGCAGGGCAGGACATCTATTCAGCAAAGCCCAGAAGATAGTCTCCTTCAGGTCCCTGCCTGCCTTGGCCTGCCCCTGCCTGCAACACCACAGATCCATCAGAAGGCAAGCTGGGCTCAGCTGTGTATGTATGTTTGTGTGTCTGTGTGTTTGTGTGTGTACATATGTGTTGTATTTGTGTGTGTGTGTGTGTGTGTGTGTTTGCAGGGGAACTGAGGGAGGGTCATGGCTTCATTTCATTGCTGCCAGACAGGAACCAGCCTTGCCTTTGGGCAAGTTCTATGTTTGTGGGCAGCACAGGATCTGCTTTGTGTTAAGAGGCCTCTTGGAGTGGAGCACTGAGAGATAGTACATTTTTCTTTGCATATGGCAGGCCCAGGTTTGAATTCATAAGGTCCCCCACAAAATCACTGCCAGAAGCGATCCCTGAAGGCAAAACCTGGTATAAGGTCTGAGAGCACTGCCAGATTGCAATTCCCCAATTTGGGGGGGGGGGGTGTGGACTACACTCACTCAGGGGATACTTCCAGCTCTGTGCTCAGAAATCACTCCTGGCAGGCATGGGGGACCATATTGTGTAGGCCAAGTGCAAGGTAAATGCCCTACCTGCTGTGCTATCACTCTGCCCTCCTTTTTTAAATTAAAATAGTAATATAGGTGCCGGAGTAATAACACAGCAGTAGTGTATTTGCCTTGCATGCAGCTGACCCTGGACGAACATGGATTCGATTCCTGGCATTCCATATGGTCCCCTTAACCTCCCAGGAGCGATTTCTGAGCACAAAGCCAGAAGTAACCCCTGAGTGCTGACGGGTGTGGCTCAAAAATCACACACACACACACACACACACACACACAATTTAGAGGCCAAAGCAATAATACAGCTGGTAGAATATTTGTCTTGTACATGGCCAACCCAGGTTTGATCCCTGGCATCCCCTATGATCCTATGGTCCTCCAGGAATGACAACCCCTGAACACTATCCAGTGTGGCCCCAATACAATGAATTAATTAAAATAAAAATTGTAAATTGATGGGGCCAGAAAGATAGCATGGAGGTAGGGCTTTTGCCTTGCATGCAGAAGGACAGTGGTTCAAATCCTGGCATCCCATATGGTCCCCCGAGCCTGTCAGGAGCAATTTCTGAACATAGAGCCAGGAATAATCCATGAGTGCTGTCAGGTGTGACCAAAAAAAACAAAAAAAAAATTGTAAATTGGAAGCCATGAAAAATAGTACAGTGGAAAAGAAATGTCCCTTGCACATGACTAATCCCCAATTTCATCCCTAGCACCCCATATGGTCTCCAAATCACCACCAGGAGTGTTCCCAGAGCAACAAGCCAAGAGTAAGCTCTGAACACCAATAGGTATGGGCTCAAAAACAAGAAAAATAAAGAAGGCCAAGAGTCCAAGCGATAGAACAGACAGTAGAACAACTTGCCTTGCATGTGGCCAACCTGGGTTACACCCTCAGCATCTCATATGGTCCCTGAACACCTGGAGTGATACCTGAGTGCAGAGCCAGGCATAAGTCCTGAGCACAAACCTGATATGATCCCCAAACAAAACAAACAAAAGCTTTTGGAACTCACCAGTCCCTCCATATTCCTTTTTGCTTCTGTCTGGTATCCAGCATCAGTAGGTTGGTTGGGGCCTGAACACCCTCAAAGCAAACAGGAGGGGAGGAGTCAGTAGCCCCACCCTCTTTCACATGAGGCAGTCCTGGGAGCTGGTGTTTGCTTTCCAGAAGAGAGGAGAGATCGGGATGAAATGCAGGCAAGCACAAAGGTTGGACCTGAAGAGTATTATGCATAGTGAAAGACAGAGGAAATGAAGGCAGAGACCAGTGGAGCGGCTCCTAGGAAGAGTTAAAGCAAACAGGGCTGGGTGACAGTTCTGGCATATAATTGGGGTTTGATCCCTAAGACCACAAGTTACCCTCAAGCACTGCTCCCAGGACCACCAGAATGGCTAGAATGGCTAGGTAATCTCTGGTATGTTGAGGCCCAAGTAGATCACATTTTTCAAGCCCAGATTCTCTGAGCACCTCTAGGAACTCACCCCCACAAAGCACACAAAAATAGCTTATAGAGTCTGGAAAAACTCCACAGCTGGCTATAAGTGTGAGGCCAGGAGCATGATGCCCCTAGACCCCTGTGTTGTGTGTGTGTGTGTGTGTGTGTGTGTGTGTGTGTGTGTGTGTGTGTGTGTGTGTGTGTGTGCTTCTTAGTGTACCCATAGCCAGGATGTGAACTCCACCACTTAGTGAGGAAGCCTCCCCCCAGCCATTACCACTCTAGCAAAGAGGAGGGAAGCAGACCTAATCTCAATCACTCTGAAAACTAAGGGGGTCCCCAGCAGGAAGGAATATCAAAGGGAACAGAACTGATGTCCCTGCAACTTTGCCAGTGCAATTGGTGAGTCTTGTTCTCAAATAAAAGTAGGAAGCTGACCTGCTCCTCCAACCCCACCAATTCCAAAATATTGTAAAAAAAAACCTATAAATTAGTAAGAGGAATAGGGAGATGGCTCCAAGACACCTGTGTTTTGTCTATTTGAGGTCTGGTAGTCTCCTGGTGCCAACTAGTCTCCTTAATTCCAAACTGGGTACAGCCCCTGAGCTCTGCCAGGTCTACCGTCCCAACAAAAGAAAAATTAACAATAAGGATGTTGTTATATTTAAAGGACTAAAGGAATGGAGGAAAGTTAAAGAGCTTTCTATGGGATAAGTTGGGAATAATTTGAGCAGAGAATACATAATGAGAGCTATAGATTATAACCCAAAGAATAAAATAAACATTCATGGTGGGAACCAAAAGATTCTACAGCAGGTAAGCTGCTTGTCTTGCATCAGTCGACCCCAATTACACCCCCAGCAACACATAGGTCCTTGAGTACTAACCTCTGAGCACCACCAGGTGTGGCCCAAATCCAACCCCTACTCATCCTCTAGAAAGAAGGAATCCATTGATAGGCCTGAGAGAAGGTTCAAAAGACTGAGAAGCTTCAGTCTGATCTCCAGCGTGGCAATTCTCCTGCGACACCCCCCTCCATCCCAGTCTCTGGGACTGACCACAAAACAGGGTGCAGAGTAACCCCAGCACAATGCCCCCCCTTTCCGAAATCTGATTGCTCCTCCTTAGCAAAGAATCTGGAGAACAAATGGAGAAAGGGATAGAATGGGAAGGTTTTCATTTTCCAACCACCTCTACATTGTTCTGGGAAAGAGCCATTACTGGATGCCACATCTAGTGGAGAAAAGAAGAAATGAGCTCTTGGGTGGGGCCAGAGCGATAGCACAGTGGGTAGAGCATTTGCCTTACAAACAGCTGACCCAGGTTTAGTCTCCTGCATCCCTTACAGTCCCCTGAGCCTGCCAGGAATGATTTCTGAGAGCAAAGCCAGCAGTAATTCCTGAGCACTGATGTGTGAAGAAGATCATCGACTTTCAAACAGGTTAGAAAAAAATATAGGATGGGGCCAGCAAGGTGACGCTAGAGGTTACTAAGGTCTCTGCCTTGTAAGCGCTAGCCAAGGAAGGACCGCGATTCCATCCACCCGGCATCCCATATGGTCCTCCCAAGCCAGGGGCAATTTCTGAGCACTTAGCCAGGAGTAACCCCTGGGCATCAACGGGTGTAGCCCGAAAAACAAAACAACAACAACAAAAAAATATATAGGTACCTAGAATTGACAAGACAGCTCACAGGGGTGGGGGTGGGGTGGGGGGGGGCAGAGCGATAGCACAGCATTAGGGCATTTGCTTTGCACGAGGCAGATCCAGGACAGACCTGGGTTCGATTCCTAGCATCCCATATGGTCTTCTGAGCCTGCCAGGAGTGATTTTTGAGCGCAGAGCCAGGAGTAACCCCTGAGCATCATGGGTGTGACCCAAAAACAAACAAAAACAAACAAAAAACAGTGACCATCTGAGGGAGGAGAAATTAGAACTGGGACAAACAGCACAGTACCTTAAGCCCTGTGCTCTCTCTCCTTCTCCTGGCCATTTCCTAGGGTTCCCCATCTCTGCGGGATAGATGCAGTCTGGGAGCTGGGAGCAGAGTGATGATAACCCTATACCAGAGCAAACAGATGAGATGACAGCAAGGAAGCTCTCTCTGCGGAAAGGCAGAGCAAAGGGCAGATGGATAGATCTGTGTCATTCTGGGCCAGGTTGATGGAATCAGACATTATATCAGAGTAAAACCTCGTCGCTGTGCATATCTTATACTTGATAAAAGACAGAAAATGAGCCGGGGACAGCCAGGCCCAGTTCCTGGGGGGGATGAACACTCTTGGAAGGCAGTGGCCTGCACACCCAGGCTGGAGGAGCGGAGAAGCAGAAAGCAGAGACCTGAGGGAGAGGAGGCACAGGAGCCAGGACCCTCCGGGTTCTGGGGGGTCAGCGCTTGAAGCGGGGAGGCTTTTGTTGTTTTTACACTCTGCCTCCTGTCATTGATTTAATCAAGGATGTTCTAGACACACTAAACTGGGGGTGGTCCTGGGGCCTTTAATGCTGCAAAGTCAGCTCAGCTGTTCTCTCCTCCCCAGGAGCCTTTTTGCTCTGAGTGAGTTTGACAGGTCACAGGCCTCCAAGTTGACAGGCAGCTTCCAAACCATCTTCTTTCCTGCCCCCCTTCCCCTGACCTCTCTGCTCCATCTACATCCTCTGCTGTCTTTTTGTTTATTTGGGTCACACCCTGTGGCGGTGCTCAGGGGTTACTTCTGGCTCTACTCAGACACTCAGAAATCTCTCCTGGCAGGCACAGGGGACCATATGGGATGCCAGGATTCGAACCACGTCCCTCCTGCATTGGCTACTCGAAAGGCAAATGCCCTACCACTGTGCTCTCTCTTCGGCCCCTGTTTTGTTTTGTTTTGAGTCATATTTGGAGATGCTCAGGGATTACACTTGGCTCTGCACTCAGGAATCACTTCTGGGGTGTTCAGGGGACAATATGGGGTGCTGGAGATTGAACCCAGACTGGCAGCATACAAGGCAAATGCTCTAATCACTGTGCTAGCTCTACAGCTCCTTCCTCTGCACTTTGGGGGGGTGGGGCATTGGACCACACCTGGTGATGCTCAGGGGTTACTCCTGGCCATGCGCTCAGAAGTTGCTCCTGGCTTGGGGGACTATATGGGACACTGGGGGATGGAACCACGGTCTGTCCTAGCTTAGCACATGCAAGGCAAACACCCTACCACTTGTGCCACCGCTCTGGCCCTCCTTTGTAGTCTTGACTTCTAGGCTGGGAGTTCCCATGCCCGGGGTGAGGATGGAGAGCCCTTCTTCAGGTCAGGGTTTATGCTGTTTGATGATGGAGTCTCTCAGGGCAGCATCCAGGCCCTCAACCTCCAACATCTGTGTGGCTTTGGGCTTCCTTTTTTTCTAGTTGAGTCACACTCTGTCTGATGATTGGGCCCTTCTGCTGGGATGCCCTGGCCCTGCAGTCAAAGTGGGCAGTTAGAGACTGGAGAGATAGCACAGTGGTAAGGCATTTGCCTTGCTTGCAGAAGGATGGTGGTTCAAATCCCGGCATTCCATATGGTCCCCCGAGCCTGCCAGGAGCGATTTCTGAGCGTAGAGCCAGGAGTAGCCCCTGAGTGCTGCTGGGTGTGACCCAAAAACCAAAACCAAACAAACAAACAAACAAAAAAAATGAGCAGTTCCTCTTGGGAAGTGTATCCAGCCTAGCATACCCTGGACCAAGTACCTGACCATAAGGCTTGGCTGAGCCTTACAGGCCTCTCCAAAGAGCAGAGGCGTCAGCAGTAGCAGCATTGCAGATGGCTTGGAAAGAAAGAGCTCTACAAGGGATCCCCAGCCCTCTGATCCCTGAGGCCGCCACTTCCACCCACAGGTCATCCCATCATTTCTGGGCTCTTGTCAACATTATGGCAGCCAGCAATGTGGGTACCCCCTGCTGCGCCAGGACGGGGTTAAGGAGGATGCCCTCTGCAAGCTCTGCTGTGGGAGGCTGGTTGCCATGACAACCATGAGGGTTTTTTGGGGAGGTGGGGGTAGAGGCCTGCAGCAATATCTTTGAATCCTGGCGGTGTTCCTGCATTATTATTCTGCACAGAACTCCTTGCAGCCTCCTGGAGGGTGCAGGGGGAGGCCTCCAGAATAGGGGTTCAAAGATAGGGTGGTCCAGGTTCCCTTGAGCAGGGCCTAAGAGATAAGAAAAGCCACACTGAGGAGCTCTGTGTCAGTGTGGGAATTGCAAGAGCTCTTCTATCCTTTTTTGCCTGTTTGTAATAAAGTGAGGTTGGGGGATCCCCTACACCAGCTGGAAGTAGTGTTCTTTTGTTGTGTTTTGTTTGGAGGGTCACACCTTGAAAACTCAGGGGTTACCCCTAACTCTGCACTCAGGAATCACTCCTGGAGGTGCTGGAGGACCATATGGGATGCCAGGAATCAAACCCAGGTCAACAGCATGCAAAGAGAACACCCTCCCTGCTGTGTGATCACTAAGACTCTTGGAGGTAATGTTGTTACTATTATTATTTTTATTTATTTATTGGTTTTTGGGTCACACCCAGCAACACTCAGGGTTTACTCCTGGCTCTATGCTCAGAAATCGCTCCTGGCAGGCTCAGAGGACAATATGGGATGCCGGGATTTGAACCACAGACCTTCTGCATGCAAGGCAAATGCTTTACCTCCATGCTATCTCTCCAGCCCCTATTGTTTATTTTTTCAGTTTTGGGTCACACCCGGTGGCGCTTGGGAGTTACTTCTGGCTCTGAGCTCAGAAGTCGCTCCTGGTAGAATCGAGGGACTATATGGGATGCTGGGATTTGAGCCACCGTCAGTCGTGGATAGACTGTGTGCAAGGCAAATGCCTTACTACTGTGCTGTCTCTCCAGCCCTAGAGGCAATGTTCTTGAGCTGACAAACAGCACCCCTGTGCCAACCTGACCATTTGGTTCTACCATCTTGAGCAGCCCCTAGGTGAAAAGAACTCCAGGTCACTTCCCCCAGACACACATACATATACACAGAAATATCTCCTGGTGAAGCTGGAGCAATAGCACAGTGGTAGGACATTTGCCTTGCACTCTGCCGACCCAGGACGAACCTGGATTCCATCCCTGGCATCTCATATGGTTCCCCGAGCCTGCCCGAAGTGATTTCTGAGCATAGAGCCAGGAGTAACCCCTGAGTACCACTCAGTATGGCCCAAAATCCAAAAAGAAAAAAGGAAAAAAAGAAATCTCTCCTAGCAAGCTTCTGCTGATCATGGAATTCTGGGATTGATCCTGGGTCTGCCACTTGTAAGACAAAACCCCTACCCATTCTACTATCTGTCCAGCCCTGGTTTTTGGTTTTATTTTTGCACCACACCTCATAGTGCTCAGGGCTTATTCCTGACTCTGTGCTCAGGGTTTACTCATGGCAGTGCTAAAGGACCATATAGGATTCTGGGAATTGACCCAGATCGGCCACATGAAAGGAAAGTACCCTACCCACTGTACAATCTCTTAGGCCCCACTTATGTTTTTTCATGGGGTGCAGAGGATATTGGGTGACTTCTGGCAGTGACTAGGAGCTATTTCTGGGTCTATGCTCAGGAGTGAACCCCAGACAAGCTCCTGTAATAGGTGGTGCCATAGATTCGAACCAAAGTCAAAGCTGTCCTTGCAGCATACAAAATAAGTGTTTTATTTCTGTGCAATCTCTCCAGCTCATATTTTCTCTTTTCTTGGGGAGAGGACTCCCAATGGTGCACCGGGATCATGGGTTATTCCCAGAGATACTCAGTCAACCAAGCCTGAGGATGGGGCACTGCCGGAGCCCTGCAGTGCTGGGTGCCTCCTGGGCCATACCCAATGGTATATGGACCATACCCATACTGTGACCTCCAGGGCTGCCATCAGCAGTACACAAAGCAGTGTACACAAAAGCAGCAGTACACAAAAAATTGGACATATGGGTCCAATTTCCAAACTCTGGGCACTGTGGGCCAGAACAATAGCCCAGTGGATAGGACACTCACTTTGCATGTGGTTGACTGGATTTGATTCCAACATTCCATATGATCTCCCAAAGCACCACCAGGAGTGATTCTGGAGTGCAGAGCCAAGAGTAACCACTAAGCATCAATGGGTATGGCCCCAAAGCAAAAACAAACAAACTCTGAACACTTTGTCCCATGACCAGTCATGAGCAGTGAGCCATGTTCTCAGCTCCAGAAGGACCCTGAGTCCCACCGGCAGTAAGTGCCCTGTGCTGCCTCTATTCAGAACAGACATAGTGATGGAGCAGAGGAACACAGCTGGAAAAGAGAATCATCTAACAAGCACCAAAGCACATCTGGAGACCCAGCAAAGAAGTAGAAAGACATAGTCAACATCCCATTTGACGTTTCAAAGCCTGTGAACCTTCAGGGAAGTTATCACAGGAGCGTGCAAGGCCCGGAGGACTTCTTCACATGGACTCATGTGCTCAGGGGTTACTCCTGGCTGTCTGCTCAGAAATAGCTCCTGGCAGGCACGGGGGACATATGGGACACCAGGGGATTCGAACCAACCACCTTTTGGTCCTGGATCGGCTGCTTGCAAGGCAAACGCCGCTGTGCTATCTCTCCGGGCACTGGACTTTGTCTCTTAGGACCAATTTTATTTGGGTCTGCTCTGGGATGAGGCAGAACCTTTTTTTTTTTTTTTCAGGGGCTGGGGGGGGGCACACCTGGCAGTGCTCAGGAATTACTCCTGGTTCTGTACTCAGAAATAACTCCTGGCAGAATCAGGGGACCATATGGGATGTCAGGAATCAAACCGGAATCAATCCTGGGTCAGCTGCATGCAAAGCAAATGCCCTACCACTATGTTACCATTCCAGCTTCAGATCACATCCATTTTCTAAATTACTATTTTTAGTGGCGGTGGTCTTTGGGGGCCACACCTGATGGGGCTCATGGGCTATTCCTGGCTCTGGGCTCAGAGTGACCTCTGGTGGTGCTCAGGAACCATCTGTGGTGCTGGGGATTTGAACCAGACTAGGGGCTGACAAAACTGCAGACAAGGCAAAAAAGTACCTGACCTCCTGTACTCTTTCTCCAAATGTGGGAAGACCAATCTTGTCAGAGCTTCATGCAGGGAGATTTCTAATCAACAGCCAGACGCTGGAAGTGGGGCTCACAGTCTGTGGGTGCCCCCTCAGTCTCCCTCCCTGCGGGAGGGGAAGGGGCACTAAGAGGGAAAATGTTGGCCACTCATATCTGACTGACCCTGGGGAACATAGAGGGGAGGGAAGCTTGAGCTGGCACTGCTAAATGCACTCTCAGGACTTTCTTCTCTCTCCAGTCTGGAAGCGCCTTTTGGCTGTCAGGGTAGGATTCCATGACGGGGCTTTCAGAGCAGATAGGAGCTGTCACGTGCATGCGAAATTCTTTCCAGAAGGTCAGCGAGCTGGGAAGAAGCTGGTGTGGGGCGCTGCAAGATTGGCAGAGAAAATGCAGAGAGGAAGGAGCTCCCAACCAGACCAGCCCCAGGGCTGGAAAAGCTTTAACAAAGGATTCTGGGAAGCCTAGGAGAGGAGGACAGGCAGACAGACACAGACAGGCCTGCTCAGCATCCTCGGGTGGGGGTGCAGAAAACAGCAGAAGGGTAGAGCTGGGAGACAGCAACTCTAAGGGTTTCACTTCTCTCCAGCTTCCTTCTTTTGTTGTTGTTTTTGTTTTGAGCTTTACCCTGCAGTAATCTGGGGTTATTCGTGTCTGTGCTCAGGAATTACTTTTGACAGGTTCAGGCTACTGTGGGGGTACTGGGGATCAAATCCAGATAGGCCACATGCAAGGCAAATGCCCAACTGCTGTGTTATCCCTCTTTCCTTCTCTCCTATCCCTCCCACCTTCCACTCTCTTCTCTATCCTCTCTATCCCTTTCCTCTATCCTCCCCCTCTCCCACCCTACCCCCCTCCCTCTCTCTTTTCTACCATCCCTCCCTCTCTTCCTTTTTATTTATTTTGTTTTTGGTGGACCACACTTGGTGATGGTCAAGGGTTATTCATGACTGTACACTTAGAAATCACTCCCAGTGGTGTTTGGAGGACCCTATGGGATGCTGGGGATTAAACCAGCTTGGCTGAGTGCAAGGCCAGAGCCCTACCTGCTGTACTATCTATGATTCTGGTCTCTCCTCCCTTTCTCTTTTCAGTTCATTTTGTTTTGTTTCATTTTGTTTGTTTGTTTGCTTGTTTTTGTGCCACACCTGGTGGTACTCAGTGGTTACTCCTGACTCTGTACTCAGGAATCACTCCTGGCAGACTCTGGGACTATTGGGATGACCGGAATCAAACACTAGTCAGCATTGTGCAAAGCAAACGTCCTACCTGCTTTGTTTCAGCCCCCTCCCTTCCTTTTAAAATGGACTTTATGGGGCCGGAGAGATAGCATGGAGGTAAGGCATTTGCCTTTCATGAAGAAGGACGGTGGTTCGAATCCCGGTATCCCATATGGTTCCCTGTGCCTGCCAGGGGCGATTTCTGAGCATAGAGCCAGGAGTAACCCCTAAGAGCTGCCGGGTGTGACCCAACCCCCCCCACAAAAAATAAATAAATACCACCCCCCAAAAAAAAAGGGAACCGGGCGGTGGGCTAGAGGTAAGGTGCCTGCCTTGCCTACGCTAACCTTGGACGGACTGCGGTTCGATCCCCCGGAGTCCCATATGGTCCCCCAAACCAGGAGCAACTTCTGAGCGCATAGCCAGGAGTAACCCCTGAGCGTTACCGGGTGTGGCCCAAAAACCAAAATAAATAAATAAATAAACAAACAAATAAGTAAATAAAATGGACTTTATGTTCAACATTTTTAGGTTCCCAGCAAAAGGGAATAGGAAGTATACAGTTCCCCTAAACCACAGCCCCACTGTCACACAGCCTTCTTCACTGTCAGCAAAGGCCCTCAGGGAAGGAACCGGGTGATGGTGAGTGACCCCAAAAGTGCCACATCATTGTGACCCGAAATCCTAGTTTACAGCAGGGTTCACATTTCCTGTTGTCTGTTCTCTAGACTTGAACAAATGAGTAACAACATATACCCATTCTCATAGAATGCTTCCCTGCCCTGAAAATTCTCTGTCTGCATGGCACCCACTCAGCCTTCCTCCCAGCAACCCCAGAAAACATTGCTCTTTTCATCGCCCCTAGAGTTTTGGCTTTTTTCAGTAGTCATAGAACTGAACTCAAGCACTTTGTAGTCTTCCAGGTTGGCTGTTTATACCTACTCAAGTGCATTTTGGGTTCTTTGAAGTCTTTTTTTGACTTACTCTTTTTTTTTTTTTTTTTTGGTGATTTTTGGGTCACACCCGGTGGTGCTCAGGGGTTATTCCTGGCTCCATGCTCAGAAATTGCTCCTGGCAGGCAAGGGGGACCATATGGGACGCCGGGATTCGAACCGATGACCTCCTGCATGAAAGGCAAACGCCTTACCTCCATACTATCTCTCCGGCCCCCCTTTTTTTTTTTTTTTTAAGAGCTTAAAGATATTCCATTGTTTGTTGTGCCACAGTTTATTTGTTCATTCACTACTAAAGGCCAGTTTGGTTGCTTCCAAGTTTGACAATTAGGAATAAAGCTGCTATAAACATCCAAGGGTATAAATTGCTGGATTGTACAATCAGACTGTTTCATTTTGTAAGAAACTGCCAAATGGTCTACCAATGTGTCTGTTCCATTTTGCTTCCCCACCAACAGTGAATGAGCATTCCTGTGGCTCCATTACCTCTGCCATTGCTGGTGTCACAACTCTGGATTTTGGCTTTTCTAATAGGTGTGTTGTGATGCCTCACTGTTGTTAGTTTTGGATTGTGAACTGCTGATGCCATGACACGAGAGAATCTTTTTTTTTTGTTGTTTTTTTTGTTTTTTTGGGCCACACCCGTTTGATGCTCAGGGGTTACTCCTGGCTATGCGCTCAGAAATCACCCCTGGCTTGGGGGGGACCATATAGGACGCCAGGGGATCGAACCGTGGTCCGTCCTACACTAGCGCTTGCAAGGCAGACACCTTACCTCTAGCGCCACCTTCCCGGCCCCAAGAGAGAGAGAGAATCTTTTTTTTTTTGGATCATACTCAACAGTGCTCAGGGGTTACTTCTGGCTCTACACTCAGAAATTGCTCCTGGCAGGCTCGGGAGACCATATGGAATGCTGGGATTCAAACCACTGTCCTTCTGCATGCAAGGCAAACACCCTACCTCCATGCTATCTCTCCGGCCCCAAGACAATCTTTTTTTTTTGTTTGTTTGTTTTTTGTTTTTTGTTTTTGGGCCACACCCGGCGGTACTCAAGGGTTACTCCTGGCTGTCTGCTCAGAAATAGCTCCTGGCAGGCACGGGGGACCATATGGGACACCGGGATTCGAACCAACCACCGTAGGTCCTGGATCAGCTGCTTGCAAGGCAAACACCACTGTGCTATCTCTCCGGGCCTGACAATCTTTTTTTTGTTTTTAATACCCATTTTTTATACCTATTGTTCATTACTAAGTCTTCTGTGGTGTGGGGTTTTTTGTTTGTTTTGTTTTGGGGCCACATCCAGTGGCACTCATGAATTACTCCTGGCTCTGTGCTCAGAAATCTCTCCTGGCAGGCTTGGGACACCATGTGGGATACTGGGAAATGAACCCAGTTTGTCCCAGGTAGTCCACATGCAAGGCAAAGGCCCTACCACTGTGCTATCTCTCTGGGGCCACACCCAGCAATGCTTAGGGCTTACTCCTGACTCTGCTCAGGGATCGCTCCTGGGAGGGTTTGAGAAACATTATGGGCTCAAACCTGTATAGGCCGCTACAAGACAAGCACCTTCCCTACTGACCTTTTCTCTGTCTTTTGATGATCAGATCTTTGAACCTACTTTTTTTTCTTGAGGGGGTCACACCAGGTAGCACTTGGGTTACTCCTGGCTCTCTGCTCAGAGATTGCTCTTGACAAGTACGGGGGACCATATGGGATGCCGGGATTCGAACCACCATCCTTCTGCATGCAAGGCAAACGCCCACCTCCATGCTATCTCTCCAGCCCCTAAACCTACTTTTTTTGATAGTGGCATACCTGGCAGAGATCTGGAGCTTTTCCTAGCTCAGTGCTCAGGGAACCATGTGTTCCTAGAAACAAATAGTTCCTAGGGGTGGAACCAGAACCTCCTGTATACAAAGCCTGTGCTCCAGCCCTTTGGCTCATTTCCCAGGCTCCTTGATTTTTTTTTTTCTTTTGGCCACACCCAGCAGTACTCAGGGGTTACTCCTGAGTACTCTGTACTCAGGAATTACTCCTGCTGGTGCTCAAGTTGACCATATGGGATGCCATAATCAAACCCAGGTCAGTTGTGTGCAAGGCAAATGCTCTATTCACTGTACTATCGCTCTGTATTTGCTTTTTTTTTTTTTTTTTTTTTTTTTTTTGGTTTTTGGGCCACACCCGGCGGTGCTCAGGGGTTACTCCTGGCTGTCTGCTCAGAAATAGCTCCTGGCAGGCACGGGGGACCATGTGGGACACCGGGATTCGAACCAATCATCTTTGGTCCTGGATCGGCTGCTTTGCAAGGCAAAGGCCTCTGTGCTATCTCTCCAGGCCCAACTGTTTGCCTTTTTAAAGCTTCCACTCACTGCCGCTAGAGCACAGAGGAATCAGCAAGGAGGCCAGTTTGGGATTTTATTGTTCAGGTTAATTTTACTTTCCCCATTCAACTGATTCTTTTCTGCAAAGATAGTCATAGTGGCCAGGGTGGCACAGAATCCAGTGCATGCCTGCGCGTGCGCACTCGAATACACACACACACACACACACACACACACACACACACATTCCCAACCCCATGCCCACCCACACACCATACTCACCCTGAGGCATGGCAGCTGTGTTCCTACCTCCACATGGCTGAGTCCCCTGCATGGGTACCCTGCACACATGATCCAGCTGAGTTTCAGGCATATGTGGGGACACTTTCCCCACTTATCTGTGACACTCTTTCCTGCACACACACACAAAACACACACACACACACAACAACACAGATCTGCACACACTGCTAGACCCATGCATACACAATTCCTCATTTTTTCAAAAAGAAGCAGGTCTGAGCAGCAGAGGGGGAAGGGGAGGAGATGTCCAGGGTTTTGTTTGAGAGGAAGACGTCATTGCAAACCTCTGTGGTGCCTGCTTTCCTGAGGTGCACCTGGTGGCCAAACAGCATTAGAGCATCAGGTGGGCCGGCCTCTCCCTCCCTCCCTGCAGCTTTTCTCTCCTCCCTTCACTAGCATAATGGCTCTCCCGGTGATTGCAAAGCATGGGAGGGTGGGGGGCAGGTGGTTCCACAGGCTGGTCTGTTAAGGCCTTGCAGCTGACTGGAGAAGAGCCAGAGTGGATGGAGGGCTTCCTTTTAGAGATCCCTTTCCCAGATAGAAAACAGGCAAGGACAAAGGGGAGTTGGTTTACTTTAAGAAAATCTGGAAAATGCAGAATGGCTATTTTCTTTTATTATTCTTTCTTACATTCCTTTCTTCCTTCTTTCTTATTTATTTTATTTGTTTTGAAAGCACAACCAGCAACACTCAAGGGTTACTCCTGGCTCTGCACCCAGGAATTACTCGTGCAGGCTCAGGGACCATGGGGGTGCCAGATACCAAAGCTAAATTAGCCACATGCAAGGCAAATGCCCTACCCCTGTGCTATTGCTCCAACCTTTCTTTCTTTCTTTCTTTCTTTCTTTCTTTCTTTCTTTCTTTCTTTCTTTCTTTCTTTCTTTCTTTCTTTCTTTCTTTCTTTCTTTCTTCCTTCCTTCCTTCCTTCCTTTCCTTTCTTTCTTTCTCTCTCTCTCTCTCTCTCTTTCTTTCTTTCTTTCTTTCTTTCTTTCTTTCTTTTCTTTCTCCTTTATTTTTTCATTCTTTTTTTTTCTTTCTTCCTTTTTTCTATCTTTCTCTACATTTTGATGTGCTCAGGACTTATTCCTGCCTCTGTGTTCAGGGATCATTCCTAGCGGGGCTCAGGGAACTATATGGGATGCCAGGGATCAAACCCAGGTAGGCTATTTGCAAGACAAGTATCTTACCTACACAATGTTTGATCTCTTCAACTCAGAAAGGCTCTGTAGGACCTTCTGTGTCCTCCCTCTTACTCCACCCCTAGCCCCTACTTAGGCTCTTTTCCAGTACTTTCTCCCTCCAGCTCTGGTCCAGTCAGTGACAGCTAGGACCAACTATTCTTCCAATAGTTCCTTTAGTTCTCTGCCCCCCAATGCTGGGGGGGGGCAGAGCTCCTTTGCCTTCCACATTGTACTCAGACGCCTCCTCTGGGAAGTCCATTTTGACAACTACCTTAGACCATGACGGAGAGTGTCAGCTCCTCTTTCCTTTCTAACACCCAAGAATCCTGTCTCCATACTAATTTTCTGCTCCCTCCATTTAGGGGGGTGGTGGCAGTGCTCGGAGGCTATTCTTGGCTCTGCTCAGAAGTGACCCCTGGCAATGTTACAGAAACCATATGAAGGATTGGGGATGAAACCCAGATCAGACATGTATTTGCTCTGAATTAGATGGAAAACAAAGCAGAAACCTATAAAGGGTGACAACCCTGGTGCCTGGTGTTTGGGGGCGCCAGGAAAGTCTCAGCCCAGGACATCTCTGAAGGTAGCAGGAGAGAGAGCCCAGGTATATCCCACCCAGCCAGCAGGTTCATGGTCCCCCCTCTCAGGAATAACCCCCCTACCCTCTGTGGGGAATCCAGCCAGATCCACAGTGAGGAGCAGAGGGTATAGAAGCATCTGGATCAGTTCCTCTCCTTCTGAGACCCTCCAGCCTCCCCTTCCTCCAAGGCTGAGATTCTGGAAAGCCCAGGGCTTTCTTCCTGTCTCCCCCTCCATCTTTCTCACAACAGGGCTGGTGACAGTCCTTAGGACATGATTTGAGGACATCAGGCAGTCTCCTTCCAACTCTCTTTCCCCTGACACATGGGGTGACCCAGTTCTAGCCAGTTGTCTTCAAATGATAGCAAAATGGCCCCTTCCCAAGCCAGCAGGGGATACCCCCTCTCCCTGGGTCTTCCAGGGCATGGTGACATTGCAGAAATGGCACAAAGCAAAGCTGAGTTGGTGGGGAGAAAAGCAAGAAGCATAGTCCTAGCTCCAGAAACCTGGGAAAGACTTCATTCTCTCTCTCTCTCTCTCTCTCTCTCTCTCTCTCTCTCTCTCTCTCTCTCTCTCTCTCTCTCTCTCTCTCTCTCTCTCTCTCTCTCACACACACACACACACACACACACACCTCTTTTTTCTCTCACTCTTCTATCACTCTCTCTCCTCTCCTTTGGGTCAGTAGGGAGGGAGGCAGCAGAGCCTCCCTGCCTTTCATCTCCGCTTTGTGAAACCCCCCAAGCCTTAGCTGGCTGGCATGGGCACGCGCCATAAATCTCCAGGCTGCTGCAGCTGTGACTGGATTATTTATAGCTGGGTCTTACATTTCTAACAGGAAAGTATCACACAAAAGGAAAGGTAATGAAATCTCACCTCTCCTGCCTGCCCGCCTCACTCCAAGCGGGGCTTTCCAGAAGCCCTTGCAGCTGAAGGAGGAATGAGTAAGGGAGGAGGCCCCCCTTTTCCTGTCAGTCACACATTCTCCTCGGCTTCTTCGCCGGCTCACACACTGCAGACCCCGCTGTTCTGGTCCCTGCCTGAGCCCTGTGGTCCCCAGACACAACCCGCACCTCCTGCCTGCCCCCAACATTCTCTGCTTCCTTCTAGGCCAGTTGCCTTCGGCTTTGTCAACAGGATGCAGGCTGGAGAATTCCCAGGCCTGTCTTCTGTGTAAGCAACAGCCCCGTGATAATGGCTGCCTCTTAGCCAACATCTATCTCGATGCTCTGCAGGAGTAGGGAGCTCCTGAAACCTTGTGCTTCCCCCCCATTAGCAGGTGCACTGAGGACATAGGAGTTCTGGAGCACTGGAGCTACCCCTCACCTCATGGGTAAGACTTGGAAGAGGGGGAAAGGCAGAGGAAAGGTGCTTTTCTTTTTTGGGGGGGGGGAGAAGGGGGCATACCCAATGGTGCTCAGGGACTAATTGTGGCTCTTTACGCTTTGCTGACTGCTGAAGGAGCTCAGGGGACGGGATGTGGTGTTGGGGATTTGAAGCAGGGATGTGCTACCACAGCTCATGCAAGCCAAGTCAAGTCTCCCTCCTTCAATTTTTTCTTCTATTTTTTGATTTTTGGGTCATACCCGGCAGTGCTCAGGGATTATTCCTGGCTCTGTGCTCAGAAATCGTTCCTGGAAGACTTGGGGAACTATATGGAATGCCGGGAATTGAACCTGGGTCCGTCCCGAGTTGACTTCATGCAAGACAAATGCCCTACCGCTGTGCTATTGCTTTGGCCCCTTTCCCTCCATCTTAAACTTTTTCTTGACTTTGGCGTTGACTATAACGCATCCATCCTCATTGCATAAGGATAAACATGTCCTAACTGAGGACCCAAGAGAGCACAGAAATGAAGGTGCTTGCTTGCCTTGCATGCGGCCAACCCTGGTTTTATCCCCAGCACTGCATATAATTTTCCAAACATGGCCACGGTCACTCCTGAGCAAAGAAGCAGGAACAGCCCTGAGCACCATTGGGTGTGGTCCCAAAACAAAAATCCACAAAGTCATGACTTACTTTCAGAAATATCTGAACTATTTTTGTTTGGTTTATGGGTTGTACCTGGCAATGCTCAGGACTTAGTTCTGGCTCTGTACTCAGGAATTCTTCCTTGGTGATACTCAGGGGGTTATCTGGGATGCCAGGAATTGAACCCGAGTCAACCCTACCCACTGTACTATCACTTCGACACCTCTCTGAAATTTCTGAAATAATAGTCTTCCCAGTCGTTGAGCCTGGAAACCTCTATGCTTCAATCTACAGACTTTGAGAACACAGCCACTTAGTGAAACATCAAGGGACCCATCTTCAGGACATGGCATGAGGTTGGAATTGGTGCATTCCCTAGGACACAGGCATGAATGTGAGGGTAGGAGAACAGGGACTCTTGGGTTTACTCCATGGCTTTGCCTGTGTGACCTTAACTAAATCTCAACTTCTCTGAGTTTACGAACCTTGGCCTACAAATTGGAGTTATAATCACATCTCTCTTTACAAGTTTTTTAAGGGAATGAATTCCAGTAGTGCATATAGTAGAGTATTTAGGACAGGACTGGAGCAATAGCATAGTGAGTATGGCTCTTGCCTTGCACACAGCCAATTCAGATTTTATCCATATCATCCCATATGCTCCGCCAAGTCTGCCAGGAGAAATTTCTGAGTGCAGAGTCAGGAATAACCCCTGAGCACTGCCAGGTGTGCCACAAAACAACAATAGAAAAATAAATACATAAATAAATAAATAAATAAATAAATAAATAAATAAATAAATAAATAAATAAAAGAAAGTACTTAGGGGCCGGTGCGGTGGCAGTAGAGGTGAGGTGTCTGCCTTGCCAGCGCTAGCCTAGGACGGACCTCGGTTCAATCCCCTGGTGTCCCAAGCCAGGAGCGACTTCTGAGCGCATAGCCAGGAGTAACCCTTGAGCATCACCGGGTATGGCCCAAAAACCAAAAAAAAAAAAAAAAGAAAAGAAAAGAAAGTACTTAGGACAGTGACAGGAACAGTAGCAATGTTTACAGTTATGTTTCTACAGACCAACACAGTCACCGAGGCAACCACTGGGACTGAGTTCAGAGCTCTGGCCTGCCTACCAGGCGGGTGTTTTTCCTTGGCGGTGCCCCACTCCAGCTCTGACCTCTAAGCTTGTGTTCTACCTGTCCGTCAGTCAGCAAACCTCTGTTCTAGGCACTGTCCTTGGCTTGTGCTGTCAGCATCTCTCAAGGCCTTTTAGAGAGGGAAGAAAAAATATGACATTTTGGGGGTGTTTTTTGGGGGGGAGGTCACACCTGGTGGTGCCCAGGGGGGATTACCCCTGGCTCTGCACTCAGAAATTGTTCCTGGCAGGCACAGGGGATCATATGGGATGCCATGAATCGAGCCGGGGTCCATCCTATGTTGACCCTATGCAAGGCAAATGCCTTACTCCTGTGCTATTGCTCCGGCCCCATGAGGGAGAAAAAAGTATGAAAAAAGTATGAAAGCAGCAGGAGAACCAAATTCAAGAGGAAACACCTTTTGTTTGGGGGGGGGCCACACCCGGTGGTACTCAGGGGTTACTCCTGGCTGTCTGCTCAGAAATAGCTCCTGGCAGGCACAGGGGACCATATGGGACACTGGGATTCGAACCAACCACCTTAGGTCCTGGGTCCGTGCCATGCTATCTCTTCGGCCCTAAGAGGGAACACTCCCCAAGAGTTGTGCAGGGACAGCACTGACAAGCCCGGCTGCTGACCACTCTGCTGCCTGAAAGATGGATCAACTTTCAACTGCCATGTTTCCCTCCATGGCCCTCCAGAAGCACCTGTACAAAGTGTCCCTAACATTTTGCTCACTGCCCCATCTTCATAGCACCTGCCCCACCTGATGTTCTGCTTCTTTTCCTTTGTTGTCAGTCTGCTCTGTCTGCATTCAAGCTGCCAGACCTTAGTCAAGCTTGCTCCAGAGTCTGATGAGCCTGGCAGGTAACAGTCTCCACATGATCCAGCAAGAGAACGCAAAAGGCTAGGGCATGGACATACTGTGCATGTGCAAGGTCTGGGCTCCATCCCTGTTACTTTGGAGACTTTTGAGTACTGCTGGGAATGACCCCTTCTTTGCAGGGAGCCGAGGCTAGTCCCTGAGTACTTTGTGACTCCAAACACAAAATAACTTGCACAGGTCCAGAGAACCATTATAGCAGGTAGGGATTTTCTCAATAACCATATACCCCATCTGGTTGCCCAAGCCCTGACAGGAGTAATCCTGGAGCACAGAGCCAGGAGTAAATCCAGAGCACTGCTGGGTGTGGCTCAAAAAGTGAACAAAAACAAATGTCCCAGTAGTATCTATTAAGGGCTGCAGAGTAGTACAGTAGTAGGGTACTTGCCTTGCATGAAGGCAATCTCAGTTAGAACACAGCATCCCTATAGTCTTCTGAGAACTGCTAGGTGATATTCCTGTGTGCAGAACCTCTGAGCATCACCTGGTGTAGCCCAAAAAAAGCAAAACAAACAAACAAAAAAAACCTACAAAGGAATCTTAAATAAAGGGCCTTGATTCAGGAGTCACTCATTGCATGCAACCTACCCCAATTAGACCACCACCACCACCATAACCACTGCCTGAGCAACAGAGCCAGAAATAGCTCCTGAGAACCACTGAGTATGGCCCCTTCCCTAAATAATAACCAATAGTAAAAACATGGAGTAAGGCATTTGCCTTGCATGCAGAGGGATGGTGGTTCGAATCCCAGCATCCCATATTGTCCCCTAAGCCTGCCAGGAACCATTTCTGAGCATAGAGCCAGGAGTAACCCCTGAGTGCTGCTGGGTGTGACCCAAAATCAAAACAAACAAACAAACAAAAATGAAAACAAAAAACAAATTAACAAACATGCAGAAAAAGCATCTTTGGTGACTTGGCTTCCTTCTGCAAATTGTGGGGTGGTAAATGCAGCCACTCTCACTGGCAGGTCTGAAGAGAGAGAACAAGGCACTTTGACTAACAGACAGGAGCAACAGACCCAGTGAGGACCAAAGCCCACATGGCTTTGCAGCCTCTGCTGACAGCCTTGAGGGGTGCCTCCAGCTCTGGAGATAGTGACATAGACTGGACCATCAGAAAGTGGGGGACTGCTTGAGGCAAACAGCCTGTCTAGACCTGAGAGCACTGACTATGGGTCTCCAAGGGGTCTGAGAAGTCAATCAGTCAAATGTAAGGTCCAGGCTTTGGGAAGGACTGGGATGACCCTACAGGTGTTAGATTCTGACCCATCGAACTCTGTGAAACCCCTGCAAAAACAGGGCAGGGCTTGCTTTGCTGTCAGAACCAGCTGGATCAAACAAGAGATTTCAGGGTAACCACTGGATGCAGGGGGGGTTGGGCAGTCAGATGAAGGAAGGGGACTGCAGTCAGGACTGTTCTCTGTAGTACTGTGAAACAATGCCTCCCACCTGACCTGCTACCAAGGCTCTGGATCAAGCCAAGAGGGATATGTGCTCTGGACTAACTTTCCCCAGCCAAGGCTGGGGGAATGCTATGGGCAGGAACAGAAGAGCAGAGGTTAATTTCACAAAGTTGGGGCACTGACCAGGAGGCTCAAATTGGCTGCCTTCCTGAACCAGCATTTGTGGCCTTAGACTGCCTCCTAGCAATCATAAATCCTAGGCAGGGGTGTTCTAACCCAAAATCCAGAGACTATCTTTTTTTTTTTTTTTTTTTTTTTTTTTTTTTTTTTTTTTTTTTTTTTTTTTTTTTTTTGTGGTTTTTGGGTCACACCCGGCAGTGCTCAGAGATTATTCCTGGCTCCAGGCTCAGAAATTGTTCCTGGCAGGCACGGGGGACCATATGGGACGCCGGGATTCGAACCGATGACCTCCTGCATGAAAGGCAAACGCCTTACCTCCATGCTATCTCTCCGGCCCCATAAATCCAGAGACTATCAAGGTGAGTGGAGAGTTAGTACAATGGGGAAGGCACTTGCCTTGCACTTGGGCAACTGGGTTTGATTCTCCATCAGGAGTGATCCCTACCTGAGTAAAAAACCAGGTGTAGGGGCCGGGCGTGGCGCTAAAGGTAAGGTGTCTGCCTTGCCTGCGCTAGCATTGGACGGACCGCGGTTCGATCCCCCGGTGTCCCATATGGTCCCCCAATCCAGGAGCAACTTCTGAGCGCATAGCCAGGAGTAACCCCTGAGCGTTACCGGGTGTGGCCCAAAAACCAAAAAAAAAAAAAAAAAAAAAAAAAAAAAAAAACCAGGTGTAAACCAAAATTCAAAGCAAACAAAACCAGCCCACAGACAAACAAGATCTAGGATTTTCCTGTTCCTGTTCAGCAAAATCTTTTTTTTTTTTTTTTTTTTTTTTTGCTTTTAGGTCATACCTGGCAGCATTCAGGGGTTACTCCTGGTTCTACATTCAGAAATCGCTCCTGACAGGCTCAGGGGACTATATGGGATGCTGGGATTCAAACCACCGTCCTTCTGCATGCAAGGCAAACACCCTACCTCATGCTATCTCTCCAGCCTCTGTTCAGCAAACTCTTATTCAGGAGTGAAATTCAAGACCAAGCCGAATCCATTGCTCCTCCATCACCCTCATGTATATGTTTGCTTCTGGAACTCTCCCCCGACTAGACTGAAAGGATCTCAACTACCAGGATTTTGGCTTATTTATGTCGGTCCCCATTCCCCAGGCTAAATAAATGATGACTGCCCAGAAAACCCCGTAGAGCCAGAACAATTGTGTTTGCTGATCCTCCGAATCTAAGTACAGTTCCCCCTCCACATACACCCAAGTGTTTGGAGTCCTGTCCCAATCAGGCTAGATCTGCTCCAAGTTATCTTTTGGGCACAGTGTGTGGGGTGGACAGGTTGGGGATGCTACCAAGAGAATATTTTATATAATCTGGAGAGATTGCTTGAAGCAGACCCTCCTTTATCCCTAACCCCAAAACCACTCAGAAGGTTCCCCAGCACAGTCCTGGACAGGTGCACTCAGCTTTCCAGACAGGCCAGAACCTCTCCTCCTTTAGGTGAAAGCCCCTAGAATGGGGCTGGGCAAAAGCCCATTCCCTCATGAAGATAAGGGGCAGAGTGGTGGTGCAAGCGGTAGGGTGTTTGCCTTGCACATGGCTAACCTGGGACGAACCACAGGTCCCTACAGCAGCCCATAAGGTCCCCCAAGCCAGGAGCAATTTCTTGAATGCATAGCCAGGAGCATCACCGGGTGTGGCCAAAAAAATTAATAAATAAAACACTGATGAAGATGAGTGAATTCCCTTCTGGCACTATGTGCCCCAGGACAGAGCCAAGGTTTCTTATTCCTACAGTTTCTTCCCAGGAAACAGGACACAGGACATACCATAAACCTAAGCTCCCCCCACCCCCTTAGTCACTTGCCCCTACAGCTCAAATAAAATCTGCTTTACCAATGCCTCTGCCTGTGCATTCAGCTTGCGCCCCCTTCTATCTTCACTGTCCCCCGACCCCCACCCCACACATAACTATCTGTTCTTTTTACTTGGCTTGGCTTGGTTTGGGGCGACACTGGCCTATGCTCAGGGATTCCTCCTGGCTCTACACTCAGGAATCACTCCTGGTGGATTTGGGGGACTATGTGGGATGCTGGAGATTGAACCAGGATTGACAATGAGCAAGGCAAACACTCTCCAGTCCTTCGGTGAGCATCCACACGCTTACCAAGCTACAAGCATAGAAGCATACAAGCATAGAAATTTCCACTTTTCAATAATCTCTTGTAGCATTTGCTCCCTTGCATAAGGTTTTGAAGGAGGCATGATTTTTTTCCCTCCTTGACAGAAATGAAATTCAAGATACAGAAATTCTTCTCTGGGCCAGAGACATAGCACAGTGGTAGGGCATTTGCCTTGCAAGCGGCTGACCCGGGACCAACATTGGTTCGAATCCTGGCATCCCATATGGTTTCCCCCCACCCCCACCGTGCCTGACAGGAGCGATTTCTGAGCACAGAGCCAGGAGTAACCCCTGAGCACCGCCGGGTGTGGTTCGCCCCCACAAAACAAACAGAAATTCTTCTCTGGGATAGAAGAAAACATTACCCCTTTTTTTGGGGGGGTCACACCAGCAGTGCTCAGGAGTTACTCCTGGCTCTGCACTCAAAGATTGCTCCTGGCAGGCACGGGGGACCATATGGAATGCCAGGATTCAAATCACCATCTGTTTTGGGTCGGCTGCATGCAAAGCAAATGCCCTACCACTGTGCTATCTTTCCAATCCCCAAATAGTACCTCTTTAAGTCCAATCCCAAAGTAAACTCTTTCCAAATTTCCAACCCCCCCACCAGCCTTTGCTGGAAATCTCTCTTACAGAAAAGGAAACATCCATTCTTTTTTGTTTGTTTTTTTGTTTTTTTGGGGGGGGTCACACCCAGAGACACTCAGGGGTTACTCCTGGCTCTGTGCTCAGAAATTACTCCTGGTAGACTCAGGGGACCATATGGGATGCTGGGATTTGAACCACCGACCTTTTGCATGCAAGGCAAAAGCCTTACCTCTATGCTATCTCTTCGGCCCCGGAAACATACACTCTTAACCTCAGCCCCGCTCAAAACAATATCCCCATTCCTCCACCCACCCACCCCCAAAATAAAAAACCAATAAGAAAGGGAAAAGGTTAGAGCCATGACTCAATGCCTGGCTGGCAGGAAACTTAGTACAATCAGGTGTACAACCCCAGTCAGGGTCACAACTACAAAGGGAGGGGATGGAGGAAAAATCATTCTAATAAAATTTAAGGGTCAGAGCCATAGAACAACAGGTAGGGCGCTTGCTTTACACACGGCCAACCCAGATTCGATTCCCAGCACCGCATATGGTCCCCTGAGCACCGACAAGTATAATTCCTGAGTGGAGAGTCAGAACTAACTCCTGAGTATCACTAGGTGTGGCCCCAAAACAAAACAAAATGATCAACAAATAAAAGAAAGCGAAAGACCCAAAGCTCAAACTCCTCTCTCAGCCCATGTCCTCATCTTTTCCTTACAGGCTTTTAACCAGAGCGGCTGTCAGCTTCAGAATTTTTCCCTCCCCAAGGAGACCCTGGCTCAAATCCACTGCCTATGCCTGCAGGTCAAAGAGACAGAATGCGTTCACATCAAGTCATGGTGGGGATCGTGAGCTTGCTGCCCAAAGCTTGGTGCAAAATACATTCCACTTCCTCGTAGGATCCTGGTTCTCCCCCTCCTCTCGGTCTCCTTCTGCCTCTGTAATAAGCAGGCATTGGAGTCGGTGTTGAGGTGGATATGACATTAGGCCCAGAGAGCAGTCCCTGCAGTGCCATGCAGTGCCCAAAGTCCTGTAGAGCTGCTCAAAGATCCCAAGAAGCTTCAAAGTTCTGGGTTCAAGTGTAGGCACTCCAGCCAGGCTAGTGGTCGTCGCAGCAACTCTGTCCTTAACAACAATGCCAGTGATGCTAATGACAGAAAAGGGAAGGAGACAAGGGACAACAATTCAGAAACTCTGGACTCCAGGGCTCTCCTGCGGATGAATGTGCTCTCACTACTGTTACTGCTTTTGTGTGTTCAGGGGCCCTACCCAGAGGTGGTCAGGGCTGATCCTGGCAGGGTTCTGAGGACCAGGTGGATTGCTGAGGACTGAATTTGGTTGTCTGCATGCATTGCAAACCTCTCTCTTGGGAACTATTTCTCCAGTCCCCGTGTCTCATGGTTTTACATGACTGTTCTAGGATTTAGAGGTCTTGGAAGTATCCTACACACAAGGTCTCACAACACTCCCCTGACTTTTCCTACCCTAGAATGTGAACATTTCTTCAGAAAAAAACTAACCTCCCTCTGGTTTATGAGCCAAAGGAATGAAGAGCTTTACATGTGGGGGCCGAAGGGATAGCACATTAGTAAGGCGTTTGCCTTGCATGCAGCTGATTCAGGACAGATGGTGTTTAGAATCCTGGCATCCAATATGGTACCCCAGGCCTGCCAGGAGCAAGTAAACCCTGAGTGCCGCCCGATGTGACCCGAAAACCAAAAAAAAAGGGGGGGGGGGGCTTCACATGTGCCACTCCAGACACACCACAGAAGATTGTTCCCTTAATCCATGGCTGGGATTAAAGTTCAGGGGTAGAGCATAGGCCTTGCAGCTATGAAACCCTGAGTTGGATCCCCAGCACCACTCACACACAAGTGTTGCTCCCTGAGTTAAGAAGAATGGCTGCTGGGCAGGGTGGGGAAGGAAAGGAAGAGGTGAGTGAGAAAGTGGGCTGGAGGCCAGGCAAAATTGAAAGGTGCCAGCTGAGATCCAGGAGAGAGAACACAGAGTTGGTCCTCAGGCCTCCCTCAGGGAAAGGAAGGGAAGGACCAACCAGAATGTCCCTTTCCACTTACTTGCTGGTGACCTGGTAGAAATAACCCCCAATCCATATCCAATCCTACCTGGCTTTCTGGACTCATTTTCTTCTTGTAAACCCAGTATCTGACAGTGCCTCCCAGCTGGAATTTTCTAGAATGTTTGGCTCAGGCATTTTCTCTCCCTATTAGGCCCAAGGGGGCCTGGTCTTGTTGCCTGGTGGTCATCTGTGGCCTGTCTTCTCCCCTCTCCCACCACTGCCCCCTACCCCCCCTCCTTCTCCGGTTTATTTTTAACCAGAGTTTACAAGCAAAGCAGGATCTGGAAAAGCCAGTCTGCAGAAGCCCAACATGCTTGCTCTCTCTCCCACAGCGGGCCTGGCCTGGCAGGTACGGCGTGAAGGGTGGCAGTCTGGGGCCAAGGCAACCCAGTTGTCCTTGGCCAGCTGAAGGGGCTGGAAGGGGGCCCGGGCTGGCTCTGGCTGCCTGATGCGGAGGACAGGGTGCACCCACGGCAGGGATGGAAGTGGAACATTCTGGGTTCTCTGACGTCACCTCCCCGGCCGAGGCTCATTGGTCCAGGGTTTCCCTCTGCCCTGGGGAAATCTCTGGGCAGAGTGGCCCAATGCCCTGTATTGCAGGCCAGGCCCTGTCGTGCTCTGGCACAGAGGAGAGGGCAGGCGAGGCCAGGTTACCCAACAGAGGGAGGGAGCTGCGTTGAGGACACTGGCAGTGAAAGGGCATCTGCAGAGTGTTGTGTTTTGTTTTGTTTGTCTTTAGTATTTCAGAAATAGCCAGGAAACAGCCATCACAGGAAGAACAAGAACTTTAGCTCCTCACACTGGCTCTAAGGTTTCAGGAGGCTTTTATTTTGATTTGTTTCTGGGTGAAGAGGCAAGGAAGTTCCCCTTCACCCCTTAACCCTCAGGGCTGCTAAAGGCTTCCATCCAGCTGGGGGGTGGGGGAACACTAGGGTGTTGGCGAGAACTGAATGCATGAAGAGCTGGTCTTGATCAGTACATGTGTGGAGAGAAGTTTGCCTTTGGGCCCAGAGAACTCAGGCAGCAAAGCTGTGGGGATGTGTCCCCAGAACCAGAACAAAAATGCCTCTAGATGCCCACTGCTGACAACACTGGAAGCTATTCCCTCTGAGCGTTGGAGAAGGAGGTTCTGACCCATGTCCTCAGAGCTGGTGGCCCCCCTGAGAAGGTCCTGACAGACAGTCTGTTTCTTAGAGGTGACTGTAGGATGGCGCTCAGCCCTCTGAATGTTCCGCAGTGCTGGGCAGGTTCTCAAGGCTTCTTCACACAGGAGTCCTCAAGGGGCTGCCCTCTAGTCAACATTCAAAATCGCTTCTTTGTTCCAGCACTTTCCATGCATTACCTTATTTAACTCTGTCCCTTGGATGTGGTCCCCATTCTACAAAGGATCGAACAAGCTCAGGGAGGCCCAGTAGCTGTTGAAAGATACACAGCTGGCCAGTGCCAGGGTTCGGTTTGAAGCACAAGGCCCACACCTGCTCCAGGCACCTAAAAGGACAAAGCCACTGTGGCTTTCCACAACTCCCTCGAGCTCCATCATGCACTTTCCAACTTCCACAGGGCCAGCCACAGATGTGAGTCCTCCCACATCCATTATGGACAGGGAGACTGACTAGCAGCCCAGGCCCTGGAACTAGAACAGGTGACATGCTGAGAAGGGCCTGTGGCAAATTGAAAATGTAGGGTCCTTTGTTTCAAAGTATTAAGACTGTCGAGATAGCAACAGCAAATCATCAAACTGTTTCTTTCTTTCCAACATGGAGCTCCATGTCCATAAAGTCTTTCTCAGAACCACCAATAAACTCCAACTTTGGAAAATCTCAGAGCCAAACCTGAAGTGAGCTGAATTTTAGGCATAGAAACAAATCATCCAACAGCTTGAAGGAACCACCTCCAACACCTTCACCTTCCCAGGTATACAGGACCTTCCAGGGCACCTCTGCTTGTCACCAGGGAGTTGCCTGGCTGTTTTAGACAAGATGAGGCAAGGACATCTTGGACCCTAAGGACAGCTGATGTGTGGGTTGGGAGCATAGCCCCACTTTGCCTTTATTTATTTATTTATTTATTTATTTATTTATTTATTTATTTATTTATTTATTTATTTATTTTGGTTTTCGGTTTTTGGGTCACATCCAGCAGTGCTCAGGGGTTACTCCTGGCTCTATGCTCAGAAATCACTCCTGGCAGGCTCGGGGGACCATATGGGATGCCGGGATTCGAACCACTGATGTTAGGCATGCAAGGCTAATGCCTTACCTTCATGCTATTTCTCCGGTCCCCACTTTGCTTTTTTTGAGTAATGAATCCATTCACCTTCTTTCCTACCTGTTCCTTAATCTCTGCTGAAGACATGCTCTTTCTTCATCAGACCAACATTTTTGTTTATCTGTCTTTTGGGAGGCCACACACAGCTCTACTCCGGGCTTACTCCTGGCTCTCACTCCAGCTCAAGGATCACTTCTAGCAGGCTCAGGGAACTATAGATGGTGCTAAGGATTGAACCCAGATAAACCACATGCAAGGCAAGTGTACTTCTGTACTATGTCTTCGGCCCGAAACGTTCAGTATTCAGGCCAATATTTACTATCCAGACATTCTTCTGGGGCTTCAGGAACCTCCGAATAATTCATTCCAGGACAGAGTCCTGTCCCAGCTCTATCCATATCTGCAAGAATGAGAAAAGTTGGTTCTGCAGACATATCACATGGCACTGGGCATGCCTGCTTTCCTCGAACCCTCACCATTGCCTGCATGAGGCCACCACTGCTTCCAAAGGCTTCAAGGGAAACTGAGGAAGAAGCTACCATAACTACTGAGAAAAGAGAGTACAGTTGTTTTTTTTTTCTTTTTTTTTTTTTTTGGTTTTTGGGCCACACCCGGTAACGCTCAGGGGTTACTCCTGGCTATGTGCTCAGAAGTTGCTCCTGGCTTGGGGGACCATATGGGACACCGGGGGATCGAACCGCGGTCCGTCCAAGGCTAGCGCAGGCAAGGCAGGCACCTTACCTTTAGTGCCACCGCCCGGCCCAGTTGTTTTTTTTTTTTTTCAACTTGAGCACAGATTCAGAAGCTTGCTACAGCAGTGGGCTCCGCCCCAAAAGAAGGCCCACAAATAAACGCTCGCCCAGATAGGCCCTCTGTGCCATCAGGCTCTCTTTTTCCTTTCAGAGATTAGGCTCTGAGACAAGTGGGCCATCCTTGATCCTCAAGTTTTGTTGCTATCTCCTCCCCTCACAGCGTCCTGAATTCAGACCTTCCACTCAGCATAAAAGCTTCAGGCCACAGTCAGTTCTCCCTCACTTCCTACTGAAGAGGCCCCTTGTAGAATCTGGGTGCTGTTCTAGACTGGCCCTGTGCCACTGTACCCAGGTAGGCTTGCTGCACTTCCTGTCTACCCCAGAGGTAAAGGCATACAGCACCCCACGTTCTTCTTATTCTGCCCCATCCCCTCAGGGGCCATTTCTAAACTCCCACCCACGAAGTCACCTGCCCAGACCTGTGAGAAGCCCTGGGCTGCCTGTCTACCTCATCACAGAGCAAGGCCTCCACCTTGGCCCAGAGCCCCTCATGTCATTGTCCCACACTGACAGGGCCTCATCCCGTGGCCCTGCTGTGTGCCTGAGGCACCCAGATGAGGGCTGGCCTGTCTCCCCCTCTCTTCAGCCCATCTTATTATGCATCTGAGCCAAGCCTGGGCTACTTGCTCTCAAGCATGCTCACAATTACTGAGCCCCCACACCTCCTCTCTGTCAGCTCCATCGCCTCTGGCCAGGACCACTGCCATCGCCTCCTCACTGCTGCTTACCCAACCTGGCCTTCTCCCCACTAATCTCCTCTCAGAGCTCTTGCCAGAAAAATCTTTGCAAATGGCAAATTGGAGCGTGTCCTCTGCTCGCCTCAACCTTTGTGGTCTTCCATCACTCACTTCATGCCCTCAGCTCTGTGGCAACAATGGACACGAGCCCATCAAGCTAACAAATGCCTCAGCTTTCTTGGGAATGGGTGTGGGTCTGTCTGCTCTATAATTCCATTTCTCCTCTTCCCACACCTCTAGGAGGGCTGCCCTCAGATGAGCCTTGGTGCTCCTGAGACCCTCCAAGCTCTGCTGCCTTTCTTTTTTTTTTTTTTTTTTTTTGGTTTTTGGGCCACACCCGGCAGTGCTCAGGGGTTACTCCTGGCTGTCTGCTCAGAAATAGCTCCTGGCAGGCACAGGGGACCATATGGGACACCGGGATTCGAACCAACCACCTTTGGTGCTGGATCGGCTGATTGCAAGGCAAACGCTGCTGTGCTATCTCTCCAGGCCCGCTCTGCTGCCTTTCTCTTGGCCCTCTTGGCTCCAGCACTGTGAGGGGGTAAGAAACAGTGCCTGCCTGCGTGAGGCCGTCACTGTCTCCTTAGGCTTCAAGGGAAACTGAGGTAGAAGCTACCATAACTACTGAGAAAAGAGAGTACAGTTTTTTGGTTTGGTACAGTTTTTTTTTTTTTTTTTTTGCTACATACAGTAGTATGTAGCAGTGTCCCTCAGTTCCATAAAGCAGTGCTGATGGCAAAGACTCAGCACTGAGGAGTCATTTCACTTCTCTCAGTGACTTCAGTCAGGAAAAGTCTCCACAACACAGGACACCTGGCTACCCCTGAGAGACAGAGAGATAAAAAGAGAGCCAAGAACCAAACAGCAGCCAGTCACTGTCTATTGGCAGACTACAAGTGTGCACCAAAGCTAAGCCCTGCATAAGCTTGTTTGAAGAGCAAGAGGGAGAGAGGACAAGGACAACCGTGGCTAGAGAAAGACACTGGAGGAGGCCAGCGCTGCCACCCTGCCCCAGCCCTGGCCCTGAGAGGGAGCTGTGGACAGGTGAGCCAGCAGATGAAGGATAAGGAGGCCAGGGGCTCTGACTCAGCTGGTTCCCAGGAGACAGATGTGACAAGGCTAGGCAGGATTCGAAAAAGGAGGGCAGGAGACAGAGAAGCATCATGCCCAGAGACAATGGGTGCAGCGGTGAGAGACCCTGTGCCTCTGAGGGGGGCCAAGCCTGTGCTGAAGAACTGCTGTAGAGTTGACTGCCTGTCTTCTGGTTGGCACCTCGCAACAGAGTTACTCACACACACCAAGGTGGCCTGGAGGCCCTTCTGAGGCAGGGCTGGTTAGAGGGTGCTGGGTTGGGCTTGTTTAGGCCAGCAATGCTTCCTCTGGCTATCCCCAGCTGTCCCCTCTTTGTCCTGCCCTATAAACCCCATCTTTTTTTTTTGTTTTGTTTTTTGGGCCACACCCGGCTATGCTCAGGGGTTACTCCTGGCTATCTGCTCAGAAATCACTCCTGGCAGCCACAGGGGACCATATGGGATGCCGGGATTCGAACCAACCACCTTAGGTCCTGGATCGGCTGCTTGCAAGGCAAATGCCACTGTGCTATCTCTCTGGCCCCTATAAACCCCATCTTATCTCTCACTCTCTCTCATACTCTCCCTCCCCTCAAACCACCTTTATTTCAGAAGATCCTCCTTACAAGACCCCAGTCCACCTGAATGCCCACTAAAGTGGGTACAGCTGGCCACCCCGAGTTAGGAATTAGTTGGGGGGCTAGTCCTTGTCTGACAGAGCAATAGAGTGTGGCTGCTGACAGCGCCTCGGATGACTGACAGGGGACAAGGGGAGGCTGTAGGCGGTGGTCACATGACTGTCTGGGCCGAGACCCAGGGCAGCAGAGTAAATTCCCTTCGTTCACGTGGTCCGGCATTCCAGAGCTGCCTCTCTTCCACGGCTGGCTGCCAGCACCACTGCCCCCCAAACCCTGTGCCCCCAGAGCTTTCAGTATTTCCAGTGCCCCAAAACAAATCTCTCAGCAGCAGTCTGAGGGGACTTGCTAAGTATCGTGGCCCCTGAATCCAGTGTTCTCACTGTTGCAGCTAACACCTAGGAAGGCAAAAACATGTAGGGGGAGGCAGGGAAAAGATATGACCAGCTTCCCTGTGTGAGGGTGAACTAGGTAGACACAGTTATCACCGGCTTGTCTGGGAAATGGGGTCGTCAGCATACCCTGTAAATGTGTATTTCCTAGGACATGGCTGGCAGTGCCAGCCTCTGAGTTCAGCCAGAATAAAAAAGAAGTTAATGCCTGGGCTGCTGGCTGGGACTGGTCCACAGGCCCCATTCAATAAAGTGGCTTTGCCCTTGTGCTGGGCTTTCAGTATTTGGAAACTGTCACCCCAGGAGTTATTGTTAGACCACCAAGTCGTCAGGTGATGGGGAGAGGGTTCTCTCTCTCTCCCTCCCTCTCTCTCTCTCTCTCTCTCTCTCTCTCTCTCTCTCTCTCTCTCTCTCTCTCTCTCTCTCCCCCCTTCCCCCCCCAGTCCAGGATGCCCTTCAGAACAATGGCTTCTCCCTGGCTATGTGGGCACACACACACACACACACACACACACACACACACACACACACACACACACACACACCTGGCTATGTGGCACAGTCACCACCAACGGGGAACCCAAGAGTGTTTCTGATCTTCCTTCTGTTTTTGGACTTGTCCTAAGATCTCCCCCCATGAGGTCTCTCCCTTATATATTGAAAGTTCTTTGTTATCGAATAATGCTGAAAATACACCCAAGATAACTCAGTGGGTAATAGAGACCAGAAACTGGGACAAAAAGATTTCACCTAGGCTAAGCCTCCCCCTTCTGTTTTTAAAATGACAGCACTCAGGCCAAAAGGAGTATAAAGGTTAAGGCGCTTTCTGGCAATGTAGCCACCCTGGGCTCATCCCAAGCACCATGTGGTTCCCTAAGCACAGAGCCAAGAGCACTTGGGCATTTCCCAATCTCAGAAATGTCTTTTCTCCTGAGGCTTCTGATGGTCTTCCTGCAAGGACAACCTTGCTGGCTGGCACTGGCCCAAATCATAATGAGATTCTGGGTTCTAGGGGCAGGTTGAGTGACATCACTCAAGCTGGGAGCCATAGTTTCGTGGACCTTGAGGTCACAAGTCTGAGGCCCTTTGCATGGGGCTATACGGGTGTCCTGAGAAGACACCAGGCTTCAGGCAACCCTGCATTTGCATCCTAGTGGGTCTGGATGGTCTTAGGGTATTCAACATCAAAGAACTCAGTGGACACATCTGTAAATTGGAGTCATGCCAGCACTTGCTGCTATAATCTACCAGTCATGATGCCAAAAAGCACCTGACATGTGTGACCTCAGAAAGGTTTAGAGGGCATTTTACTAGGTGTCCTTAATAGTCATTCCAGCTCCAATTCCCTTTTTCCCTTGTTGGGGTCAGAGCTACTTCTGGCTCTTCACTCTGGGATCACTCTGGCAGTACTCCAGGGGCTATACGCAATGTCAAGAATTGAACCTGGATTAGCAGTATGCAAGGCAAGCGCCCTCCCTCTGTTATCTTTCTGGCTCCCTAATTTTCTTTTTGTTTTTGGGCCATACTCGATAATGCTCAGGAATAATTCCTGGCTCTGGATTCAGGAATCACCCCTGGTGGTGCTTGAGGGACCACACAGGACGGCAGAAATCAAACTCTGCCACATGCAAGGAAAATGCCCCTACCCTATCCACTGCGTTAGTGCTTTGGCCAGGTCTCTTAATTTTCTTAATTTGCTAAAGTACACTAACAACTGTGAATTTCAGTGTGCTCTTTGCACGAATAGCTAGGGAAGAGAGATGCATTGAGAAAATGTGGCCTGGGACCTTACATTTGCTAGCACTGGCATGCACATCCATGGCTTGAGCAGCTTCATAAATGAACTAAGAATGGGATGCGGTTGGATCTACCTTTGGAGAGCAAGGTGGAAAATGGCCTCATCAGCCTATTTTCTCAAAGCCGGGGAATTAACTCCTCCTTGTCCTATCCCCACACTCACTGAAAGAAACACCAAGCTTAGATTAGTTGTACAAACAATGCATATAAATGAATACAATATAGATTTCTAACTGTTGGCCTCTTGACTTTGAGGGGGAAGGGAGAGAGAAAGATGAGAAGTAGAGAAGATGCCCCCCCCCCCCCCATCCCGTGAACATGATGCAAGCTCGGCCCCTTCAGACTCCTGAATGGATGAAAGGGTCGGAATCGCTAAAATCCACAAAGACCCTCCTGTGCAAGAGGAAATGTACAATGTGGAAAGCTTCAGGGAAGGGGGAATCTAGCTGAGGGATCAAAGCAAGGCTACTTAAGGCTCCCAGACTAGCAGCTCAACGGGTCAGAGCAGAGAAAGGTCACATGGTTCCAAAAGGAGAGAAGGGAGAGCTGCCACTGAACAATCAGCCACTGGCTACGGTAAACTTTAATTAACTGCACCATTATAATTCACTTCCAGCCCGAGTTCCACCTAGCCACACTCTCCCTCCCACTCCCTCCCTACTCTCTCCCCCTGGTCTCTTTCAGGCAGATTTCGTTCCTGAAACCCAACTGTCCTCCTTTGCTGGATGCCTCATTATTATAGCGACTTGCTTCTTCTGCTAATAATGCACCTAGCAACAAAAGGGGGGAGAAAACGACACTGTTCTCAGCTCTGTGCATTATGTCAGGGGTCTGTCTGTCTTCCAACCCTCTATCCTAAAAGCTCCCGAGTGTAATACCACAGCACTGAAGATGCAGGTGCAGGCCGGCAAGAGTGACTGTGTTGAGACAGGTAATGGGGCTGATTCTTGCTGGAAGCCTCGAACTGGACTCACAGGGTGCACACCTGGATAGCTACCTGCCCGCCCCCCCCCCCCACTAAGTTCTCATGCACCGATCCATGCAATCCATGCTGGCTGGGGTAGCTAGCTTCTGCTCCTCCTTCATGCATTGGTGGTAAATTGTGTCCCTGACACTCCATCTCTGTATCCTCAGGCTGCTGAGCTTTACTCATTTAAGAGTGTTGAGCCGGGGGTGGGGGTTGGGAGCACCTTAGAAGATCTTCCAGGCGAAACATGCTTGGTTTTTATTAATGAGCTTATGAGAAAAGCCAACCCAGACCTTTAAGTGAAATGTGTGATTGGTAGCCAAGCGAGGAAGGGTTTTAGAATTAACTCTTCCTACAGTCTGCTATGCATTATCACCCCCAAGTTAATTACCCCTGAGGATGAAAATAGGTTCCATGACTCATAAGCACCAATACAACACTTGGCAGCAGATGAAAACACAAGGACACATTTGCAGGAAGCTGACATGCATATCTATTTATATGTGGGGAGATTCTTAAAGAGGTGAGACAGGCACTTCCCAGGTACCAGAATAAAGAGGCTGCGGCAGATCCATCAATTGCAATTTATCCGCACCCCGAAATACACACGCACTCGCGCGCGCGCACACACACACACACACACATACACACAGAGTCATGATTTCCACTATTCAGCGATGGTGGTTGTAAAGCAGAACAGAAACTAGAAGGGTGTTATTAACAGCAAGTTCCAACACCAACCCAGTCTCACACTGGCTCTGGAGTAACTGGTGATTGGCTTTCCCCCTAAATTCTGTTCTCTCCCCCCATCCCCTATTCTGACTTTCTTGGGCCTGCTGGGGTTGGGTTGGAGGATCATGGGAGGGAACCATGAGGTCCCTTCCCACCTCTGCTGGGAACCTTCCTGGAACAGGAACCTTGGCCCCTAGGTGCAACCAGGAAGGAATTGTAGAAAGGATTGCAGTCTTTGTTTTGCTCCCCCTCTGGTTTTCTCCACCTTTTAACCCTACTCTGAGGAAAGTAGAGGATTTGAGCCAGGCTTGTCAGTTTGCCCCTAGGCCTGGAGGGCACCAGAGCAATCTCAGTTCAGGGATTTTGTCCCCATCCCCACCACTTCCCTCATATACCCCTTATAAAAGTTGACTAGGGGAGTAAAAGCATTACCTCAGCTGTGAACCAGGGTTTCATATGATGTCCTGAGTGACCTTTGCTTCAGGAAATGGTCTGATTTTTTTTTTATCCTCCCCATCTGTTGCAGCTGCCTATTGTCAAGCACCCATCATTCACAAGAATTCAGCAGGAACTTCAAGAGAAGTGGTTTGAAGTGCTGAGTTAGCTGGCTTCAGGGACCCTGCATGTTTCCTGGGTGCCTCTAACCATTCCCCACTGACCAGCTCTGAGGGCTTCCCAGCTTCAGCACAGTGAGAAGTACCTCCCCCTCCCCCCCCAAAAAAAAGCATTCCAGGTAATAAATACCCTTTTCAGCTGGGATGGGGAGGGGAGGCAGAGATACTGAAGAACAAACAGAAAGTGCTTAGTCAGCAAACATCCCACCCAAGAGGTGAAAGCAAAGAGCTTGGCATGAAGGGGAGGGGCAAGCACAACTTTCTCTAGACACTTCCCACTACCACTGGGGTGCTACCTTGTTCAGGTAGGGAGGGTGTCAGTCCCCAACCTAACCCCCCCACCCCCACCCCACCCCAACACACACACATGGGGCAATGAAGGTTAAAATCCTAGGAAAACAAAAACTGGCTGACTCAGAGCAGGAATTAATATCAATTGAATTTATTACAAGTTACTAAGCTCCAAGGCACATTACAGTGTTCTGTTAAACTACAGAAATGTATAAAGGACAAACAGAGCATTTTCTCCATGACTAGCAATTCGCTCTACTGTTCAAAAGCATCCGTGCATCAAAAAAAAAAAAAAAAAAAAAAAGGCAAAAAACAAAACACTGAAGATCCAACACATTCAGGTAGGAAACAAACCAAAAAACATTTTTTCCCCTCACAAACTTGCAACAAAAAAACACCTCTGCTCCCCCCCCACACCCCCCATTACCATTTTGCAAACAAAAACAGAAAAAAAACGAAACAGAACAAAATTTTAAGTGAAGACTTCAACACTCGGGGCTGTTTAGAATGAAGCTTTCACCATGTTTATAGCATCATAGATATTTTTTGTTTTTTAGGCAGCAACACTGGCCTTGGCAAAAAAAAAAAAAAAAAAAAAGTCATTTTCTTTTGTGTTTTTTTTTTCCTTTCAGAGAGTGCATAACATTTACAAAAAATACACACCAGCAGCAGTCGTTGCTAAGGGCTATTAATTCTGTACCTAAGCAAAACACTCTGCCACCAAATCAATGCTAAGGAATATGATGCAAATAACCCAACCAATATTATATACTGCGTGAACACAAAACCAGTTTATCCTTCAAATGAAGTAACATACCTTTTGTTTCAAAATATAGAAACATACGACGAAAATAATGTCTATACATAAGACTAACTTTTTGCAGTTTTGTTATATTCACAATTCTACATCTTGGGGGTGGGGTGAGGGGGAAAATCCATGTGGATTGGGGAAGGGCCCTCTGAATGGGAGAGGAGGAGGCTGGTCTGGGGCAAAGGAGGCGTCTCCCCACGTTCAAGGGTCTCTCTCCTTTTTCACTTTCACATCCCCAGCAAGGATAGTCGCGATTTCACCCTGCATGAAGGCCCACGGTACATTCGACCCCACGAGGGGGCATTTCTCCCCGCTGGGGCAGTAGACCTCCCCGGTGGCCCCTTGGGCTTTGATGCTCTCCCTAGAGCAAGGGAAGCAGAATTTGTGGCTGGGGACAGAGGGGCACTGAACGAAATGCGTGTCCTCCAAGCGTTCGTGGCAAATGGTACAGCAGAGGGGCCCCGAGTTGGCCAGGGGCGAATCGGGAATGTTTTGGGGATGCACTTGGTCCATGCCCGGGTGGGAGCTGGGCGGTGGCGGAGGAGGCGGCGGCGGCGCCACCTGCAAGTTCAGGTCCCCGTTCCGCGAGGCCAGGCGCCGCTGCCCGGGCACGGAGGCGGGAGACACGGGGCTGCCGCTGTTCCTCCGCGCCGAGGCGGTGGTGGAGTGCACGGAGCTGCCGTCCTTGGGCGAGTGCGCCGTGCCCAGCGTGTCCGCCACGGACATGAGCGCGGCCATGGGGGACGGCCCGTTCTGGGGGGCGGTCTCGGGTGGGGTGGTCCGGTTGGAGTGGGGGCCCAGGGGGGGCGGGGGCGGGCCCCCGGTCGCGTGGCCCGGCGTGGCGAAGCCCCCCGCCGACATGGTGAGCTTCAGGGCCTCGCTCTGGTTGGCCATCCACTGCTGCCTCTGCTGCTGCTCCTCGCCCAGCTTGAGGGCCCCGTCGGCCGAGTCGGGGGGCTCGGGGGAGGCCTTCCTCTTGCGCAGGCTGGCAGCCGCGGCCCGGCCGGACGGGGCGGTGGTGGCGGCCGAGGGCAGCGCCCCGGTCCCCGGGGGCGCGCTGGGGGCGCGGCTGAGACTCACCAGCGCCGTGGGCAGCATGGGGCAGCTGGCATCCAGGTAGGGCTGGGGCAGCATGTCCGCGCCGGGCACCCCCTCTTTGAAGAAGCGCACGGCTTCGGGCAGCAGGTCTCCCAGCAGGCGCCAATCCCCAGAGCCGTGCTTCTTTTCGTACTCCAAGTACTTGAAGCCGGACGACAGGCCCCGGCCGAAGTCTTTCATGCAATCTTGGTACATCTGCTTGGCCACGCCGGAGGCGCTCGAGTACACGTTGCCCGAGCCCGTCGGGTACTCGATGAACAGCTTGAGCTCGTAGTCCAGGCCGGGCTTGGACACGGCGTCGAAGGCGAAGACGCGGCCCAGCAGCGAGTGGTCCTTCTTGAAGCGCACCTCGTAGGGCGTGCAGCCGGCCAGGGTGAGCAGCGTGTCGCGGACCATCTTGGGCTTGTTGGCCCACTCCTCGGCGCGGTTCCGAAGGCTCTCGCTCAGCTCGGCCAGGGCCTCGGCGTTGCGCTGCTTCTCCTTCAGCTCGCGCTCCTGATCCGTGCTGGACACGGAGCCGGGCCTCTTGCCCCCGGTGCCCACGCCCACCGCCGCCTCGGAGGAAGACGACGAGGACGAGGACGAAGTGGACGAGGAGGCCGCTGCGGAAGAGGCTGCGGCCGAGACGCCGCCGCCCCCCGGGGGCACCACCCCGAGGCAAGCGCCGGGGCCTCCTGGGGCGCCCGGGGGTGCCGGCGTCGGGGGTCCCCGGCTGCCCAGCCCGTGCGGCGGCGGCGGGGGCAACACGGCGGCGCTGGCCGGGCCGTTGAGCAGCGTCTGCGGCAGCAAGTTGGGAGGCACGGCGAGCTGGGAGCTGGCACCGCCGGGGGTGGGCAGCCCGGCCACCAGCCCCCCGTGCGTCCCGCGCCGGGTTGCCACGGACGCGGCGGCCGCCGCCGAGGACGAGTTGGGGCTCTGGCGGTTCAGCTCCGGAGGCCCCTCCTCGGGGGTCGGCTTGCTGGGGAAGCCGTTGGGGCCTCCCAGGCCGTTGGGCAGCCGGGCGGTGTGGCCGCTGCCGCCGCCGCCGCCCAGGCTCACCGGAGGTGGAGGCGGGTACTCGAAGCGGCTGCGTTGCTCCACGGCCGCGGCTGCTGCAGCGGCGGCGGCGGCAGCGGCGCTCAGGCCGTAGCGCTCCAGGCCGGAGGCGGCGGCCAGCACGGCCGGCTTGCTGGAGCCATCAACGTGGTTGAGCTGCTGCTGCTGCTGCTGCTGCTGCTGCTGCTGCTGTTGTTGCTGGGCAGTGGCCGCCGCCGCCGCCGCCGCCGCTGCAGCCGCCGCCGCCTCCTTAGCAGACAGGGCCACCGTCTTGACCCCGACGGGCGGCGGCGGGCCGGGGGAGCGTCCGTCCTGGAAGCAGCCGTGGGCCCGCTTGAGCTGGCGCGCCGTCTCGATCACGAACTCGATGCGATCGGCGCCTTCGTAGTTGACGCAGCCTCGGCACACGGGCTCCGAGAAGTCCCAGATCATGGCCCAGGGCATGCGGGGCAGGTCGCACAGGTAGCAAGACTGTCTCCGGGACGAGGACACCTGTGCCGCCGACATGATGCCGGCCGGCCCTGGGGGAAGGCTCGGAGGCGAAGGTGGGAGGCCCTCTCCCGGCCAGCCGGTCTCCTAGGCGCCTTCTCCTCCTCCTCCTCCTCTTCCACTATCCACCTCCTCCGGGAGGACGAGCCTGAGCCGGCTGGGGAGGAGGGGGAAAAAAGGGAAGGGGGGGGGGCCGGGAAAGTTCTGCCCCAGGAGCTGGAGGGGGCGCGAGTTCTCCACCACCTTCGCCGGCTCCACGCCCCCAGCCAGCCAGCTCCCTACTGCGGCTGTCTTGTCTGTCTGTCTGTCTGGGTCGGGAAGGGAAAGGGAAAAGGGATGGATAGGAGTCAGTCGACTGGTGTGGCCTTCTTGCTGGGTGCCCCGATCGCGCCCACCTGGGCTAGGATGGGCTGGCAGCTCCAAAGCCAGAGAGGGTAAGGGTTGTGAAAGCACGGCCGGGTGCTGCTGGCCTCCTTGGGCGCTGGCTCTTGGGCCCCCCGTCTCCTTGGAGTGGCTGGTACGTGGAGGCTCGGAAAGGGGGTGTCTGTGTCTTGTCTTCCTCTCCCTTGGTGGAGTGGGGGGTGTCCCCTCTATGAGCTGCGTCCTCTTAGAGCCCCTGGGCGCGCTTGGGCTTGCTTATTAGAGGAAGGAGTTCAGTGCCACCCGGGTCCGATCTTGCTGGAGAAGAGAAGAAGCCGCTGCTGCTTCCTCGGGCGGGCGACCGAGGGTTGTTGGCTGCTGCAGCAACCGGGGAAGAGTGGAGTAGACTGGAGTCTCTGCAGCGTCAGGCTGGGCTCCGCTGGGTTGGTTTTGTTGGCACGACCAGACCGGAGAGAGACAGAGAGAGCTAGAGCTGCCTTGGCCCGCTGCTTCCTAGCCAGAGACGCGCACACCAGGAGAGCACTGGAGAGGAGCAGCCAAAGCAGGCAAGGCAAGGCTTGGCTCCCGCCGACCGACCCGCCGGCCGGCCGGCCTGCCTGCCTCCCTCCCCCGGACCTGGCGACGCTCAAGTGGGCTGCAAGGCGCTCGCCAGGCGCCGCAGCCCGGGTTGCATCCCTTCCCCGCTCACACCCGTCCGCTCGGAATGTGGGTTGTGATTGCTAACTCTACGTTCCCGGAGGCGCGTCTCGGCGCTCGCTGCTGCTCCGGCTGTGACTGTGGCCGTTGCTGCCGCCGCCGCCGCCGCCGCCGCCGCTCGCGCTGTCCCCGGCTTGGCCGCGCGGGATGCCCGCCCGGGAGGAGCGCTGACGTCACCGCCATGCTCTGCACCAGTGCTCCCCCACGCCTCCCCTTCCCCCCCAGACCTGCCCTTCCCCCGCCCCTTTACACTTCCTCCGTCCGCGGTGGAGCCCACTTGTTGCTGCCGAGAGGCGCATGCGTGGCAGGCCGCCCAGATTCCTCCCCGATGGGCTCCTCCTCCTCCGCGCCACCGCCTTCCCTTTCCCTCCCCTCTCCTAACCCAACCTACCCTCCCGCTTCGCCCTGTGTGTGTGTGTGTAAACGTGTGTACAACAGCTGAGGCCCACAGCTTAAAGCTGCAAGTCCAGGGCTCCAGTGTGGAAATGAAACTAGACTATGACCTTTCCTTGCCTTGCCTTGCTTTTCCTTACCCGGCTTTCCCAAGTCAAAATGCATTTAAAAAAACAAAAACAAAAACAAAAAATCTACCAGCGTCGTTTCCGATCTCTCTCCAGGCCCCACCCCGAGTTTTGGGGCGCAGGGAAGGGTGGCTGGGTGGAAGGGGGACAATGCATTCTGAATGTTGTTTCTTCATGAGATTATTTTCGCAAACCCTTAGCTGTTACCTACAGTCGTGGCTACCGATGACGACGGACAGGAGCACCTGCAAAAACTCGCTGTTTTCTCCCCCCCCATCTTGCAGAAACTGCCTTTTTTTTTTTCCCTGCATGTTTGCATATTTGCATTTCTAGTTGTGCCCTAAGTCTCGGAGGGAGGCCTGGCGTGAATGGCAGGAGCTAAACGAATCCCGGATGAGTTATCCACCCTCCCCTTCACCCCCCTCCCCAAGAAGTACTCTCCAAATTTTGGCTTGAATAAAGAAGCGCCCCGAGGCCTTTAAGGAAAACTGTCGACTTTCTGGCTGCACAGCTGCAGTTGGGGGCAGGGAGTGGGAGGTGCTGGAGAGGCCAAACAGGTGAGTGTTGTGTGTGTGTGTGTGTGTGTGTTTTTTTTTCCGGGTTTGATTAAAAGAAGGTGGGGGTGGCCTTGAACAATAATGCTGTCACTTCATAGGGCCTGCGTAGTTTTGAAAGTTCTTGCTCACGTGCCCTGATTTAATCCCGTCGTTTCCCTGATGACTGAGCCAGCCATGATTTCTTTTACCTTTCACTGCTCGTTATTATTGTTTATTGCAGAACAGTATGTTGGTCGCAGTGGTAGCAGGGGCATTTCGACTGATTCTTGCCAGTGTTGGAATTTGCCTCCTCCTTCTTCCTCCTCCCTCCTCCCTCTTCCCCTAGTCCCTATGAAAATTTAAATAAACCTTGGCTAAGGCTGGAGGAGGGGGAAGGACTATAATGGGATTTCAGGTTTTGGAGCCTAGTAGATCGGGTTAGACTTTATCTCTATGGTAATGTGACCTTGTGCTAGTTACTTCCCCTTGTACAACCTGTTTTCCACCTGTAAAATGCCGTCTTGGCCCCCCCACTTTCGTGAGACTTGAGATTTCATTTTGTTTGTTACTAAAGGAGGAAACAGACTGATGCTAGGAGCCAGACATTGCCAAGTGATTGACTTGTATCATTATTAACCTCTCAATGTTTTAAATCAGATGGATTCTATTATTTTCCTTCCTTTTACAGCTTAGGAAAATAAAGAGGCTAATTAACTTGTCCAAGGTCACACGGACCTTAGAGATGGAACCAGTAAATCTTGATGTGAGACTCAGGTGGCTTTTTGACAATCTTTGGCTCTCAGGGGGTGGTTTTGGCTACTCTAAACTTTCCCCCAACCTTCCCACCCCCTTTTTTGTTACATGCAATCTCAAAGAAAGTGCTTTGCAAATCCACCTTCACCTCCCACTCTCCCCTTCCAAACAGATTGTGCCACTGAATTTGAATTCTTCCATAGACAGCAGTTGCCACTGTCACAGATGGTAACATAAATATGCCCTACTGTATATGGAGCACAGTGTCAAGCTCATAGCAGCCAGCAGGAAGTGTAGTAATCGGTGATTCTCACAGACTCCAGTGTTGTTGTTACTGAACCTGTGAAGACGTCCTTCTTTTTTCTCTTCTGCCTCTATAGCTAGATGGATTGGCCACACCCTGCAGTGCCCTAGTGCCCAGAAGAAGGGCAACGGCACCTGGGGAACAACCCACTGCCTCCCATGTGTCTTCCTAGCTTATACACTACAGTTGGAGTCATTTCCCCAGCCCCAAGGACCATAGACCTTATCTTACTGCTATTTGTCACAGAGTTCAATCGAAGGAGCAAAAAACTCTTTTTTTATTTTGTCAAATCTATTTCCCCACCCCACTCCCAGAGTCCCTAGTACTTAACTCGAGCTCATTTTGGGGTCTCTAGGTGCAAAGGAAAGGGTGTTTTTTTGTTGTTGTTGTTTTTTTTTTTTTTTTTAGGATCGGAAGAAAGGGGGAAGGAAGAGCCCTTGGGAGCCTCTCTTTCATCTCAGAGCAGCCAGATTTCTGTTTTTGCAAAAACTGTGAGCTCACTGTGCACTCCCCGACAATAATAAACTTTCCTGGCCGCCTGGCTCCCGTTGCTGATTCCTCTGTAAAATGCTATCATGCTGCTCCGAATTGCCTCACCCTCCCAGACTGCAGTCCTCCTCTCCTGCCGCAGCAGCTATCCTAGAGCGAGTCAAAACACCACCGGGCTGGGAAACAGTGTATCATATCTACCAGCCGGGGGCTGAGGACTAGTTATAGCCTTGTATCTGCTGGTTCATCCATTTCTTGACATTCCTATTTATACAGCCTGCCTCCCTTTATTTATTAAGCCCCAAATACGGAGGAATAACAACTTAAGCCCCACCCCTCTAGCCAGGCAGTGAGAGAAAGCCAGTTGGATTCTATGTCATAGTGTTATGTTTGGTATGCGCACACATATGTCTCGATCTCCTTGTCTGTGTCTGTCTTCGCTGGTTACTAACGGAGAGCTATATATATATATACACACATCCTCGCTGGGTGGAGTTAGAAATAAACATGCTTTTAAACAAACTTCCGTTCCAGTCTCATAATCCTTTCATTTTAAAAGGCAGGGCCCTCAGGATGCATATACCCTGAGCCCTTGGCAAAGAACCACCAGCGTCCTGGTGATAAATTTCATCTGGATTGCTTACTTGTCTGAAATGGGCCCCGTTTGGGAATGTGTAGGAGATGGTAAAAGAGACAACACCACCAGTGTTTGGGAGATAAATCTCCCTTGCAAGGAGAACTGCACTTGACAATATTGCTCCTCCCCCAGGGGAGGGTGGGTAGGAAGTGAACAAAGGTGGGGGCGTCCACCTGTCTGCAGGTAGGTAGTCACAGTTGGGGTCTGGAAGACAAGCAGCATCCAAACTCAACCAGGCAAAAAAAAGAAAATAATAATAATGATACACTTCTTAAATTCGTAGTCTTCCCTCAGCTTTGCCCAGTGAGCAGCTTTTCCTAGAGAAGCAGAAGCGATGTTAAACACAAACAAAAAGGCCACTGTCTACTTGGCTTGGCCTTGTGGAAGTGGAAGGTGGCCCAACATCTCACTGCTCCCGGCTGTCTCCCTCCAATCCTGCACCCCTCACCCTGTGAGTCTGCAGCAGCAAAGGGTGGGCCGGGACATCTCTACAGCCTGGCATTCCCTGCTGCCAGCTGGCTGGGCCTCAGCCGGCCGGAGCTGAACCTCAAGTCACCCCGGGCAGCAAAAGCCTTTTTTGGTAACAATAAGCCCCGCAGTAAGGCAATTCTGCACTGTTCTTCATTCAGATGGCCTCCTCCAGTAGTTGGAAACATCTGTTTGGGTTGGTTGGGGCATCCACTGGCCTCTCTGAGGTCCCCACACACACACACACACACATACACTGCTCTCTCTGGAACCCCACGGACCTGGCCTGAACCCCTGGAGCTGCAGAAGGAAGGGTGCAGTGGGGATGGGAATCCAGTGTGCATGGTGATTTCCACTTTTCCTCCCGGGCCCGGTTCCTGTGGCGGAAGTATTTGCCTTTTCTTAAAGGCTTAATCCTGGTATTTAATAAGAAAGAGAAGAAAAAAGGCATTAACTTAGACCAGGGCATAGGGTTACGCAAGAGCCACTCGAGCGTGAAATCCCAGGGAACATCGTGATTTGCTGAGAACCCCGGGGGAGGGAAGGAGGGGAGCCTGCAAGGCTGCCAGGACCTGCCCAGCCCCGGGCGGACAGCGGGGCGCTCCGTGCAAAATTGGGTGGAAGGAAAGTGAGTGGTTGGTGCTGGCACCGCGGCTGCAGCGAGCCAGTAGATCTGTGACAGCTTTCTTCCTAATGGGCGGGGAGCAGGCAAGCGAGGGAGAAAGGAGGCGGGGTGTACTCGGGGAGAGAGAGAAAGAGGGGGGGGGGAGAGAGAGAGAGTCGCGTCTGGTTCCTGCTTCCTCCCCTTGCCAGTATGCCAGGCACGGGGGAGCCCAGTGCTGTCCTCAGCAAAAAAAAAAAAGAAAATTTTTTTATTTAGGTCCCCAAATAAAGGAATTCTGGATGGAACCTCAGAGGAATCAGGCCTAGTAGAGAGAAAAAGAAAGCACTTGCTTTTGCTTGCAGCCAGCCTGGTTTGATCTGCAGCATTTTTTTTGTTTTTTTGTTTTTGTTTTTGGGCCACACCCGGTGTTGCTCAGGGGTTATTCCTGGCTGGCTGCTCAGAAATAGCTCCTGGCAGGCACGGGGGACCATATGGGACACCGGGATTCGAAACAACCACCTTTGGTCCTGGATCAGCTGCTTGCAAGGCAAACGCTGCTGTGCTATCTCTCCAGGCCCCAAAAGTTCAAGAGAATTTTTTTGTTTTTGTTTTTTGGACCACACCCGTTTGATGCTCAGGGGTTACTCCTGGCTAAGCGTTCAGAAATTGCCCCTGGCTTGGGGGGGGACCATATGGGACACCGGGGGATCGAACTGCAGTCCTTCCTTGGCTAGCGCTTGCAAGGCAGACACCTTACCTCTAGCGCCACCTCACCGGCTAATCTGCAGTATTTTCTATGGGTTCTAGGAGCACCGCCAGAAGTCACTTACCCCTGAGCATCAGTGAGTGTGGGGGGAGCCCCCCAAAATAAAGGGAAAAAATGAGAGCCAGACAAGGGTGCCATTCTCTGATCCTGTTGGGTAAGTGCTTGATGAATCGCTTCCACCCCACCACCGCTCATGCCTCTGCAAAGAGCCTGGTGAATGCCGGCTTCCCAGCAGCCTGCACCCTGGGCAGGGGATTTCCAGAGCCAGCTCAGAAACCCCTAGCCGCCAGCACTTTCCTGGCCTGGCGGGGCTTGGTCTGGCCCCCTCAGTCAAGTCTGGTAGGTCATATCTGATACTACTAAGGGCAGCTGGGACTGCCCTCCCTGCCTAATGGAAGGTGGGCGAGCCAGGATCTCCAAGGAGTGAGGGCAGGTCAACAGGACATTCAGGGACAAAAGGCAGGGCTTTTCACACGCAGTACCCAGCTCCACGAGGTTGTTCAACTTTGCACTTGGCTTACCTCACACCCCGTGTGACCTTGAGCAAGTCGCTGGACACGTGGCTTCTCGGTCTGCGAAATGGGAATGTTTGCACATCCTCCATGGCTTGTTGCATCCGTCTCTGTAGAGCATACAGTGTGATAAAACACTTCATCAAAATGTAAGAGATGGTGCACAGTATCATGGCCAAGGTTTGTCTGGGCTCTGAAGTGCAATTTTGAGACATGATCTCACCAGTCTCCTCACTCACCTTGTGAGGTAGGTGCTGCTTTCTTCATCACTCTATGTACAGGTGAGGAAAGGTCCAGAAGAAACTGTCTCTGGCTCTAGACCCAGTATTCCTGATGTAGCACACTGCCTGCTAAGCTCATGGTAAGGAGAAGAGAGGGTGGGTTTTAGACTCCTCTAAGGAACCAGCCAGAAAGGAAAAGATTCATCCCTATAGGAGTCTGCAGGCTAAGAACTTTTCTGAGGTGGGGTGGGGTGGGGGGAGAGAAATTGCAAAGGACAAGAATGCTACTTCTGGGGCCGGGCGGTGGCGCTAAAGGTAAGGTGCCTGCGCTAGCCTTGGACGGACCGCGGTTCGATCCCCCGGTGTCCCATATGGTCCCCCAAGCCAGGAGCAACTTCTGAGCACATAGCCAGGAGTAACCCCTGAGCGTTACTGGGTGTGGCCCAAAAACCAAAAAAAAAAGAATGCTACTTCTGTTCCAGTGGCTGCAGGATTTTGTACAAAATAGCACCAGTTATTTGGGAGTCATTCACCATTCAGCTTTAAGCAAAATAGTGTGACTTGTGCCTTCCACTCTTCTGGGTTTTCTGCCACAGGCATTAGTGAAGAAGGATGGGCTGAAGCCAGAGATAACACTGGTCTTTAGGATCTAATTTAGGAAGTTAGCCTAACTGAGTAAAGCTATCCTTTTTTTATTTTTCTACTTTTGTTGGGTCATACTTGGCCGTGCTTGGCTGGGGGGACCATGGGTTCAGGTCATCAAGCCAGAAGCTCCAACAAGCAAAGAGAGAGTTTTAGCTCCTCAAGCTACTTCTCCTGCCCCCAGGCTTATGTTTAATATTAGAGGATTCTGAAGGACCCTAGGCTAAGTGATAAAGGGAACAAGGCAAGTGGAGAGAGGCCTAGAGATAGAATGGAGTGAGGTACTTGCCAGCCCAGATTTGATCTCCTGAGCACTCAGTATAATGAGTTAGCCCTGGACACTGACAAGTCCCCCCCCCCCCCCAAATAAAATAAGGCTTTAGTCAGTTTGCACAATCAGCCACGCTTTGTTGTCACCTGTCTCAGTTGATACTGAGAGTACAGTCACCTAGCATGCACCATTCTTGTGTTAGGGCCTGGGGCACTCAGTATCTATGGAACTATTCTCATCATTTCCGATTTGTTTGTTTTCCCAAAGCAGAAACTGGGTCTGGTGAGTTTGCATTCCAGATTCCTGAACCTGTACCCTTCCATCTGCCATTCATTAATGCCCTGATTTAGTTAAAGAGCTCTTTCCCAGGGCCAGGCAGTCAAAGGATTGAATAGGATTGGCTCCAGCTCAGTCTCTCGAAGCTACCATTTTCAACCAGGTGCCCTAGTTTTCTGATTCAAGAGCCTCAGTCACTAGAAGTCATGTCTATTCAACAGTTCTGCCACCCATGTGACTGCTTTTACTTGATTCTCTCTGGACCTCAGTTTCTTTATCTGCCAAGTGATAATAAAACCTGTTCTTGGGGAGGCTGGGGCAGTAGCACAGCAGTAGGGTGTTTGCTTTGCACTCGGTAGAGCCAGATCGGACCCAATTCATTTCCTGCCCTTGAGCCTGTAGATTTCTTTATTTATTTTGCTTTTTGGGCCACACCTAGTGACACTCAGGGGTTATTCCTGGCTATGCGCTCAGAAATTGCTCCTGGCTTGGGGGACCATATGAGATGCTGGAGGATAGAAGTCTTCTGTCCTAAGTTAGCCTGTTTAAGGCATACGCCCTACCGCTTATGCCACCATTCCAACTCCACAAGAAGTGATTTATGAGCACAGAGGCAGGAGGAACCCCTGAGCACTGCTGGGTGTGGCCCCAAAACAAAAACAAGCAAGCAAAAAAATCCTGTTCTTGGGGCTGGAGTGATAGAACGGCAGGTAGGGGGGCCGGGAAGGTGGCGCTGGAGATAAGGTGTCTGCCTTGTAAGCGCTACCAAGGAACGGACCGCGGTTCGATCCCCCGGCGTCCCATATGGTCCCCCCAAGCCAGGGGTGATTTCTGAGCACATAGCCAGGAGTAACCCCTGAGCGTCAAACGGGTGTGGCCCAAAAACCAAAAAAAAAAAAAGAACGGCAAGTAGGGAGGTAGAGTGTTTGCCTTACCCATGGTCGACCTGAGTTCAATCTCCAACATCCCCTATGGTCCCAAGCACCAACACAAGTGATCCCTGAGCACTGCTGGGTATGGCCTCCCCAAAAAGACTTGTTCTTGGGTCAGAGAAATATTACAGGGACTAAAAGCAATTGCCCTGACCCTAACCTGGGTTCAATCCCCCCATATAGCACTATCAAGAGTGCTATCACAGAGTTGATCACGGAGCCAGGAATAAGCACTGAGCAGTGGCCCATAAACCAAAATAATAAATAAAACTTGTTCTTTCAGAGCATGCTAGAGAGATGGGTCAAAGGGCTGGAGCCTATGCTTGACCTCTGGTAACCCCAGGTTCTATTCCCAGCACCACCAGGTTCCCTGAGCAGTTCTGGGTGTGACCTTCAAATAAGCAAAATCCAAAAACCTGTTCTCCTTACTCCAGGGCTTCCTGTGCAAAGCTGAATGATACTGCCTGGGGCTGTAGGAAGGGCAGGTGATGTCAGGAATCTCTTTTCTCGAGCTCAACCTTTCTAGGTAAAATATCTGCAGTGGCCTTCATCTTACCCCTAGAGGGTTTTTCCTCCTGGGGTGGCCAGCCAAGCTCTTCAGATCTTCCAGATGCAATCGCCATGGCTGCCAGGGCCCCAAGTACTAGAGTGAGATTAAACAGTAGGGTTAGGCTGTCATCTCTCTCCTTAAGGCACAAGGATTTCTCACTCCCCAATCTGGTGGTGCTGAAGCTTGGAACAGTTGAGATTTATTTGGGGCTTTTACTTTTTTTTGGTCAATTTGGGAAGAAAAGAGGCAATGACCTCCGCTTTCAAAAACAAAACTAGGCAGGAAGTGTGCTGGGCCTGAGTGGCAGGGACTAAGAGGGTAATTACAGGTTTTTTGTTCAGCATTTTCATGTAATTAAATCCAAAGGAAAGCGAGCCTCGCCGACCAACCAGGCTTCTGGGCTGCTACAGGGTAGACAAGCAGAGGTGTGTGGAGGGAGGAGAGGCAGGTGAGAAATGGATTTGCGTTCCAGGCTGAGAAGTAGTGGGTTTCTCGCCTTTATTAATAGTTGTACATTCCTTTTCCGAAAGGGAGGCGATTATTCATCTTTTATTCGGTGCCACTGCATGCGCCTTGGTGACATTTCCCAGCCGCGCTTTCTCAGGCGCTGATTTCCCTTCAGCGTAGCCCCCCAAAATAAAACCCACTTCATTATATATATATAAACCCAAGGCAAAATCCGCAGCCGGCTTTCTTACTCACAGTTACCACCATCCCAGCCAGCCCCTGGGCTGCCCTTTCCTTTTGTTTTGATCATTTTCTTGCTGTCCCCCTATTAAAAGGACACCACCCAACCAGCCATGCCACCCCGGAGGCTGACTCTTGGTTTCCCTGGCGAGTTACCCTGCTGGTCGTTTGCACTCCAATGGCCAACCAACAGGCCTGGGGCGCTGCAAAATGGGCTGCAAACATCCAAGGTCCAGGCCCTGGGGCCTCTCCCCTTTCCTCCCCTCCCAACATTCCCAGCCCTTGGCGTTCCTGCGATGTTTCCTGGACGTTGAGAACCGTCTGCAAGAATGAACCCACTGTCAACTCCTAATCTTAAAGGCTGGAAACCGCCCAGCCCTAAACCACGCGCTCCGAAAGGACACCCAGCCTTTTCCCGGAGGGCAGACCTTAGGCGCCCCCACCTAGCTTCCTCCTACCCCTCTACGCCCGCAAATTACAACCCCCTTCACCTACTCTTCCCAAGAACAGATTGTTTATCAGGACGGCCAGCCAAGAAACCTACTCCTGTTTCTGGCCTCCGCAGCCAGGGATTAATCACTCTTGGGAAAGGCACCAAAACTTGACGCTGTTTGGGGCGGGGCAGGGAAGGGCGAAGGCCAGGGGAGGGGGGGAATTAAAAAGAAAGATCAATAATTTTGTTTTGGGTTTAGCTGATCCACTCCGTCCTAGCTCTCCCTTTATTTTAATAAGTCAGCTCAAAGAACTCAATTTTATTTCATTCCAGCTACTCCCTCCACCCCACCCTCTCTGATCCCCACTTCTCTGAACCCCCTTCCCCCCCTAAGCCTTCGTGTTTGATGCTTTAATAGTACTGACTGGCTTTTAATTCTGATTAACATTTCCAGCTGTGTGTGTGTGTGTGTGCGTGTGTGTGTGTGTGTGTTGCATGTTTCAGACAGCGCAGAACTGGGAATATACACTCACAAACCTGACCACCTGACAACATCATCTTTCATCCTTTTCTTTGATGGACTGGATTGGGGGGGCGTGTAGAGGTGGGGTTGAAGCCTGGGGGAAAAGGCAAGGTGGGGGTAGGTGGGTGGGAATAATTTATGTACTTTCCTAAGGTAGCTAGTAAAATTCCTAAGGGAGAACAAATGCCCAAACTGACCTTTTTGGTAAGTTTAGACCCATGGGCCTAAGGTTCATATTGCACTTGCCCTGCAGGTGGAAGCCAGGATACGTGATGCCTCTGTATTAGCTGGGAAGTGCCTTTTGAAAAGAGGCAATGATGGGGTTTGCTCTCACCAGATTTTTGTTTTGTTTTTGAACCATACCCGGTGATGCTCGAGGGGGTTAATCCCTGCTCTGCACTCAGGGATCACTCCTGGCAGTGCTCAAGGGACCATATAGGATGTTGGGGTTTGAACTCGGGTCTGTCCTGAGCAAGGCAAGCGCCCTCACTACCTGCTGTGATTTCATCCCAGGCACCAGCCATCAAGGTTTTTTGTTTTGTTTTGTTTTCTCACTCTCATCACAAGATAGATGGCTTTCATTTTATTCATTTATTTTGAGTTTGGGGGCCACACCTAGCAAGTGTTCAGGGACCACAGAGCATGAGGGCTTGGGAGAGGGTTGTCCTCATGATTCAGCACCTTAACTGTGCTATCGCTCAGGTGATCTTTTTATTTTTAATCCAAGGCTGATAAAGAAAAACCAGGGCTACAAAACGCCCCATAAAACATGGTCCCTAAGAGAAGGTGCAAAACCCATTTGATCCAAGATATAGATATCTCCACTCTAGATTTTTTTTTCCCTCCGCTTTAACAACTCTGCAGACATCAGGTTAGCAAAAGGTAATAAATAGTCCTTACACAGCGGGGTCTGCGCTAGTGAAAACAGTTTACTGAAATTAATGGGCCTCGCTTGAACCAAAACCTCCACTTTGGAATTAATGCCAGACATAGTTTTCCTGAACTCTATCCAAGTGCCTAAGCGGCAGACAATTTTCTTTCTATTTGTGCTGGAAAATCAAGCTGGAACCCTTGATCTCAGTGTAGAATATATATATATATATATATATATATATATATATATATATATATATATATATATATATATATATATTTTAATGTCAGCACAGGGAACATTATGCCAATTTCCAGTTTTTGCTGCTAGCAGCCCTTAGAGCCTGGGCTATGCGGTCAGCAGTTATCTGTTAACTTTCCACTGCCAGCCAGCTCTGCTCTCCTCATCCGCAGCCTCAGAGCTTCCACCATGACGCGCAAGAGATTCAAGGAAAGCTCCAGAAACTAGGCTTCTCAATAACAATCCTCTCCCCCAGTTCCCCAGGGCTCTCTCTCTCTCTCTTTTTTTTTTTTTTTTAAGACAGGATCTGAAAACAACACTGCAAGACCCTCCATTCCTAAATGAAGTTCCAAAGCGCCCAAGCAGAACAGCCCGCTTCTCCCAAGCCAACCTGCTTCGGGCATTCTGGGGAGCTACATTTCCAAGGCTGCTTCCCCCCTCCAAAAAAAAAAAAATGTGTTTTCATTTTTATGAGGGTATTTTGAAGGATGAAAGACACACACACACACACACACACACACACACACACTGATTATGGCAGATACATAAGAGCTCTGAGACCCTGGGTATCTACATTTCCCAGGCTGCTACTACCCCCCAAATGTGTTTTCTTTTTTATGAGAGTATTTTGAAGGCTGGAAGACACATACACACACATACACAGATTGTGGTAGGTACATAAGAGCCCTGAGACCTGGGGTTGTCTGTCTGCATGCACACACACACACACACACACACACACACACACACACATCATGGCAGGTACATAAGCGCTCTGAGACCTGGGGCTGCCCGCATGTACACACATACAGTGATCATGGCAGGTACATAAGCGTCCTGCCTGAGACCCCGGGGGCTGCTGTCCTCCTGTGCTGCATGCATGCCAAAACCATGCTACCCCACCCTATTCTTCCTGAAAGCCAGCTAGTGAGCAGCCCAGCCTGCGTTCTGGTTTTCATTGTCCAGGCTGCACTGGTGACACAGGACATGTGGAAAATTTTGAGAGAGAGAGAGAGAGAGAGCTGCGGTGAATGGCGTGGGGGGGGGGTGGAGGAGGGAGAGGGAGGAGGGAGGGGAGGACGGGGAGCGGGCAGGGGGAGGGGAGGAGAGGGGGGCTAGTCACTTTGGAGCTTCCGCTAAGTACTTGGCAGCAGGCCAGGCGCGGAGGCTTCTGGGAAGCGAAAAAAAGCCTCCCCAGTCTTAGCTGCCAAGTTGAAGCAGCCCTGACAGTTCTGCTCCTTCCCAACTTGGCAGCCGTTCAAAGTGCTCTTTCATTGGAAATGCTGGAAGCCTGCCATGTGCAATGCAGATTTGCCGTGCCTGCGCGCAGAAGGAACTGATAAATGCCGTTGCCGTTGCCATGGGGACAGGAGGCTATCAGCATGGCCTTGTGATCCGCAGCCTCTCAGCACGGCAGGCTGCAGGCAGGCAGGCAGGCAGGCAGGCTCTGGGCTCTGCCTCCCTCCTCTCCTCCCCCTCCAGTCGCCGAGATGGTGAAATCAATGTTCTGGAAAAAGCTTAACCCTTCCTGCCTCTGCTCTGCTCTCCAAGCCCAAGAGGAGCTTCACCTCCCCATGCACACCCAGGTTGGCATGAAAGTGCCAGCCAGGTCTTCTTTATTTCCCCACCCACCCACCCACCTACCCTTCCTTGGAGGGCAGGTCTCCCCCACCCATCCTGCACCCAAACAATCACACCCTTCCCACTACCCCCTTACCCCCCTATGACCTGACTTCCTGCTCGCTTGGGGGCTTGCACAAAGCTGTGTTTTTTTAATGGAGCTTTTTTCCTGCAAGCCCTAAGTGTTAAGGCTTTGAGTCATCACAACCCGGATGTAAACACAGCAGCCCCACATTCTGCACAGTGTGCGTGTATTTTATCTTTTTAATAATATTTAGTTGGCAGCTTCAAAGGGCCAGCACGCCAGATAGTTTAGCCAGCCACTTACATCATGCCGCTTCCATCTCAGGGAGAAAGCAGTCTGGCCCCTGGTTGTTGTTTTTTTTTTTTCTTCTTTTTCCTCCTGTTCTTCCTCTCTCCGCCCCATAGACCTCATTAAGTCTGGATTTTTCTGAAGGCATTTGATTGGTGAGGCCGCAGAATCCCTTAGAACTGGGGGCTTTCAACTGGTCATGACATCACTCTGGGCAGACAACAGACAATGTGTCCCTGCCCAGGACAAGACACTGGGTGATCCGAGGTGAAACGCTGCGTGCAAGGGGAAAAAAACAGCAGTTTTTGCTGGAACAGCTATTTGACACAGTCTGATTCAATGTACAGAAATCCAACATGCTGGCGTCTTTAATACCAGCTCTCCGGGTGGCCTGTTTAATGGGAATAAATGAAATTCTCCATTCCCGCCAAGGCCTACAGAGGCCAGAGAGGTTTAGTGATTTATTTACATTGAGCTCTATTTCTTCGCAGCCCAATTCGCTATTTCCTGAAGATTTCCTGAACCTAAACCTTTGTTAACATCCCCAAAAGAGACCATATCCCCCACCCCCTGTGGCTTTCGCTATTTTCTGCGAAATATATTTCAGTGCACTGTTTATGGAGTTTCAGCTTGCAGACCTTTATGTACTTTTAACACCTCGAGGCTGTGCCACAGAGAGCTGCTGTACATACGTTATTAAAAAGGAGGCTTTCTGTGCCGGCCTTCATTTCTGTTTGGATCTGTGTGTATAACAAGGGCTGGCTCCAGAACTGGGTCCAAGTCCGAGAAGCCTGTCTGGTGTGTGAAGCCCTTTTGACCATGCAGCCCCATGGGGCTCTCCCACACTTCTGCATAGTAGGAAGCATGGACCAAATGAGGTGTTTTAGCATCCAGGCATGGCTGACCAGGAGGACAAGCTTTGGTCCAGATTCCTTCCCTGCAGTTTCTCTCACCTCACAGATCACACTCTGGGCGTCAGCTTCTGTTTCCTTTTTTAGATTTGTTTTCTGGTTTGGGGTCACATCAGCTGTGTTCAGGGCTTGCTTCTGGTTCTGTGCTCAGGGGACCATAGGCGGTACTGGAAATGGAACCAGGGCCAGCCGTGTGCAAGGCACTTGCCTTGCCCCTGTCCTTCTCTTTCCAGATTCTGGATGTTAGCTTCTGATCATCTCAGCTGATCTGGCCCAGGCTGATGCTCTTTGTCCCGATGGAATTTCCTGACTTCGAAGCTCCTCTTCCAACAAATAAACTAATCAATAAAAGCCATCTGTTTCCCCTTACTCCACACTGGGTTGAAGAGGGGGTGAAAACAAGATTTTTAAGGCAGAATGCGGTCTCAAAACGTGTGGAGGTAGAGTGGGAAAGAAAATAGGATCTGGAAGCACACATTGGATAATTCCCAAAGTCCCCTTTTCCTTTCCCTTTCTCACCTCCTCTCCAGCTAATCCAGTCAGCTGGGTTTGGGGCTCTGGCAGCTGCCAAGCTCTGGCAAACCCACAGCGGTGGCATTCGCAGTGGTGATTCCTTGCCGGGCTGATGGACAAGCTTGTCTTGGGCATGAGCTCGGTTTCTCGATCGTGCACACCATCATGATCGTCGCAGGATGCATTTTTCATCCTGGGCCACTGTGACAATTTTAAACTGGAAGAACAAAGCAGATCATGATGAGCCTCGATCAGTAGGGACCAGAGATAAAGAATCTAGCCAAATTGCTGATCACATCCAGCTCAGATGTAGGATGTTTACACTTTGACCATGCCCAGAGCCCCCAATCATGATACCTCCCTCCCCACATTTCAGCCTCTTTGTGTGTCTGTCTCTGACTCTCTGTCTCTGTATCTCTGTGTGTCTGTCTGTCTCCTTATTTAACGGCTGCAAAGTTTGTTTCTTTAAATAGCCTGCCTCTCCTAAACGGAGGCTGATTTACAAAAGTCGTTTGGGGGCCCTTGAGTGCCTTCTCAGGCCGAAGCCCAGCCGATTCGGATCTGCCCTGTTGTGGCTGGATGTTAAGATAGGAGTTGGGGTGCAGCTCTCTGGAGGGCCAACTTCCCAGAAGTCCATGGATAGGAAAGGTCAGTCCAGGCAGCTCTTGTAGCTGCTAGGGAACAATTTCATTTCGTTTTTGCTGTCTCGCATGTGACCGAAATGCTCCCAGCTAATTTTAACCCCACCAAAGCACTGCTGAAAGAAAGAACAAGAAGCACGAAAATCTATCTTGCATCTGGAGAGAGAATTGCTGTGGGCTGGATAAAAGCTTTTTCAGCCTGTGTTCCTTCCTCTTTCAGTTTCCAGGCTTGCATTATCGGTAACCTGAAAAAAATGATGAGTTTCATCAAATTCCTGGATATTGCACAAGAAGACAATGAATCTATTTTGGGTGCTGTGATTTATGTGGCACAAACCCTGGAAGCCATTGTTTTCAGGGAGGAGACTGCTTGGGGGTCTCCAAAGCCCCTAAAGGTACCCAGGACAGGTCAGGGGCCTTCTCCATGGCAACTATGCCTGCTCCAGAAAGGTCCTGGGGAGGGAACAGTGGGAGATTGGCCACACAGCAGGGAGCTGTGTGACTGACTGTTCTGGAGGTGTTAAAGGTGGGTGGAGGGTGAGTGTGTTTGAAGTAGGACAGCAGGGGCAGGAAGGGCGGAGGAGAGCTGCTTCTACAATCATTGCTGGGGTGTGGGGGGACCCTTGGGATCCAGGCCACCCCCTCTCCTGCTCAGTGTCCACATCCTCTTCCTGTCTGGGAATTAAGGCAGAACCCCATGGAGCTCCACACCCTGATTCTTCAGCACTCCCTTGGTGGCTTATGGCGGCTGGCTAGGGCGATGATGTGAATGAAAACATTCTGACTCCCAAGGCAATGAAACGTGCTGTATGGAAGAGCATGCGGTGGGACCACCCGCTGTTCCAGCCTGTTCTAGCTATGTCTGTGGCCCAGTACTAACCCATCACAGCTCAGTCCTGTCTGAGAATGAGAGGAAAGACCCCAATGAACGCAGGACTCCTGGCCACCAAGAGAGCCTCGTGGCATTTGTGCTGACAGCTGCAGAGGACTCCAACTGCCTGTAGAGCCATGTGCTCAGGCCTGCCCTGTCTGGTCAGATTTGGTCTATTTAAAGGAACCTGGCTGTCTGAGGCCCTGGTCCCCCTGGGATCTTCAAGGCAGAGACCCCATCCATAGAAGATGTCTGTCCCCCTCTTCTGCCTCCACACCGCTGCTCTAATCTGCCCACAGTAGTCAGGATCTGTTTCAGCAAATGCCAAAATGAAACCAAGGTTCTGTTTACTGTTGCTGTAAAGGCTTGTTTTGAGCAAGAGGTTGTGCTTTTAATTAAAAAAGATGAGAGCTCATGAGGAAGGGAGCATATTTTTGAAGCTGACCAAATGTGTCTGAAATTTTGTTCCTTGCATGTCACTGTTAGGGGTGGAGGGGGACAAGCTGGTGGATACTTTTAACTGTGTCCCTAGAGAATCCCCTCCCCATGTATCTGACTGCTGTCACTCCCCCTGCATGCTAGAAGCTCTAATGGTCCTGCCAGTGGGGCAGGTTCCCCTTTACCTTCCCAGCCCCAGGATTCCTGGCTGTTTGCTAATAGCACAGCAGCTGGAATGCAGCTGCCTGTGGTGGCGCAAGGTTTGCTCCTGGGTCAACAGGGTGAGGGAGGGCAGGCTATTTGGGAAGGATAGGAAAGTCCTTTCCAAGCCAGAGCTCCAGAATAAGTGGGGCCTCGGGTGGGAAAACTTTCCAGATGGGAGAGGTAGGTACGTTTTTACCTTCTGGGTAGATTCCAAAACACGGCTTTGGGAAGGCCAACTATTTTGAAACTGCCTTTAAAGCAAACAGCACACATATTTAAACTGCCCTGGAAAGCCCTTCCGTTTGCCTTTCCCTACAATCCAAGTCTGTTCCCTTGAACATTCATCAACAGGAGCGTTTGCCCAAGTTTCCCTCCTCCCCCTACCTCTTAAAAAAAAAAAAGGAAAGAAAAGAAAAGGGAAAAAAATATTACTATTATCTTTGGTTCAGGAAACTTTTGGAAGCCTTCCCGGGCTGCTGCTATAGAAGGTTTCCAGGAAAAGGCATAAGGAGTGTCTGTGTTTGGAGTTTCTCTGGAGGGGGCTGAACCTGTTTTTCAGAGACACTGAGCTGGGGGCAGCCAGGTCTTGTGCAAGAGTCCAGCCAAGCACAAGCGCAGATGGTGCTGGAAAGTTCTCTGAGCTTCCAGAACATAGGAGCAAAGGTGGGGCTTAGCGGGCCTTCTGTTCGCCACCTCTGTGGACCTTTGATGATGGCAGCTGTCATGACGTGTCTGAGGGCCCAAGCACCCTGCCTCCAGGGGGTCTGCTGTGAACAGCTGTGGGCCTAGGCCTGAGCTGGGCACTGCTAACAGCAGCTCTTGTAATTGGCGCCTAAAGAATGCTCAGAGAAGTGTGGGCAAAGCTCTCAATCTACAGGCTGTGCCCCGCCCCAGCCTGGAATGTTATGGGCAAAGGATATCCCTGGATGCTGGCAGCCAGGGGTCTGCCAATCTGCCGGCCCTTGTCAGCACAGCTCAAATTGGATATCCCTGTCCCTTTTCAGCTGCCTGTACATACCACATATCAGAAACATTTACATACACAGTATCAGAAGGCCATGGGGAGAGGTGCCTCAGGGAAGCCTCAGGGGACACAATGGACCCCTCACAGATAGAGGAAGTTGGTTGGTTCCTGAAAATCTATCCTTCAGGCTGCTCTTGGGGCAAGGAGAAATGGCTGCTCCTGGTAGCCCCACCCTGAGGGAGTGGCTCCAGGCATTTTCTTGGGCCAGGCTGTTGACTCCTGGGTCTGGCCCTAGTAGCAGGGGTTAGGGACAAGGGGTGCCCAGGAGCCCCAGAGAAGGAAGGGATTGGCAGGGACTGACAGGGTTGGCAACCAGAGGTTCTCCTCAGCCTGTCTGTGTCCTTCCCCCCAGGAGAACCGCTGGTGCAGGAAGCAGCTTCCTCACTGGCTGGACCGCCCACCCAGACTTTGGAATGTTAAGGGGAGAGAGAGAGAAAGAAGAGAGGAGGGAGAGAGGGGGAGAGAGAGAGAAGAGAGAGAGAAAGAGAGAAGAAAGAGCCCCTTAACCAATACCTAGTGAATTCAAAGTCACCCTATTGTCTCCATGAAGAAACAGAAGCACTGAGAGGTTAAGGACCTTGTGTTTGCAGGGTTGCAGGGGATGTGGCCTATCATAGAAAAGTACTTGCCAGGGCCAGACCAATAGCACAGCGTTAGGGCGTTTTTGCCTTGCATGAGGCTGACCCAGGATGAACCTGGATTCGATCCCTGACATCCTATATGGTCCCCTCACTGGATGTGATCCAAAAACAAGCAAACAAACAAACAAACAAATAAAAAAAACTCCAAAACAAGAAAAGTGCATGCTTAGCATGGGTTTTAATCCCAGGCACTACATACCTTCCTCACAACCCCAAAACATCAAGTATAGCCCCAGTGGCCCTCAAGCACTGCCCAGTGTGGCTCCCTCAGCAACTATTTAAGAAAGAAAAAGAAAGAAGACTTGTCTTGGACTCCGGCAGAACATGTAGAAGATGACAAGATGGCATCACATCTCACCATGACCTCAGAGGTGTGTTGTTAGCTGTGGTTACCTTGAGAGTCTTCCCGGGTCTTCTCGAACCCTTAGAAAGTCTGTGCAACCTGAACCACAGGCGAGACCAATCACATGAGAGCTGGGAGGTGCTGGCTTGGGGCAAGGTGCTGGCCTGAGGCAGGGTGCTGGCCCTCACACTCTCTTGGATTCCTGTGGGGTTTGTCTTCACCATCATTCCAGTCTGACTCCTTTACTTATCTGCGGAAAGGGCTGCCAAGTCAAGCACCTCCAACTCTTTAACTGGCTAAGAAACTTTCTCTCAATCCTTTTCTGTCCCTTCTTGCCCCTCAATTCCTTTTTTATTTTATTTATTTGGTTTTGGGTCACACCCGGCAGCCTTCAGGGTTTACTCCTGGCTCTACACTCAGAAATCGCATCTGGCAGGCTCGGGGGACCATATGGGATGCCGGGATTCGAACCACCATCCTTCTGCATGCAAGGCAAATGTCTTATCTCCATGCTATCTCTCCGGCCCCTCAATTCCTTTCTGATCACATTCAATTCTCTTGTTCCTTAAAGACATTATGATCACCCCCCCCCCCCAAATTTCATTGCCCCTTTCTCTGCCCAGAAACTTTTTCCCCTCTTCTTTGAGCAAAAGTCTATATTTTATTTTATTTGTTTTGTTTTTGGGCCACACCCAGCGGCACTCAGGGGTTACTCATGGCTCTGCACTAAGAAATCACTCCTGGTGGGCTCTGGGGACCATATGGGATGCTGGAAATCGAACCCAGGTCTGCCCCATGCAAGGCAAATGCCCTATCCTCTGTGCTATCATTCCAACCCCACGTCTACATTTTCAAAACCAAACTCATGTCTTGTCTACCTTTTTTTTTCTTTTCTTTCTTTCTTTCTTTCTTTTTTTTTTTTTTTTTTTTTTTTTTTGGTTTTTGGGCCACACCCAGTGTTGCTCAGGGGTTACTCCTGGCTATCTGCTCAGAAATAGCTCCTGGTAGGCACGGGGGACCGGGATTCGAACCAACCACCTTTGGTCCTGGATCGGCTGCTTGCAAGGCAAACGCCGCTGTGCTATCTCTCTGGGCCCTTGTCTACCTTTTCTATAAAATTGGTCTCCAGCATTTCTTGACTCTATAGTTCGATGCCCCGGCGTCCCATATGGTCCCCCAAGCCAGGTGTGATTTCTGAGTGCTTAGCCAGGAGTAACCCCAGGAGTGTCACTCGGTGTGCTCCCCCCTCCTGAAAAAAAAGGTGATTCATTTGGGAATGGATCTAGGATTCTGTGTGGTCAGAGGGTGATAGGGCAGGGCAGGGACTCTGTGTGTGTGTGTGTGTGTGTGTGTGTGTGTGAGAGAGAGAGAGAGAGAGAGAGAGAGAGAGAGAGAGAGAGAGAGAGAGGAGAGAGAGAGAGAGAGAGAGAGAGAGAGAGAGAGAGAGAGAGAGAGAGAGAGAGAGAGAGAGAGAGAGAGAATTCTAGGAACTAGTCCCCTGCTGCACAAAAATGAGAGAAACAGCAGTCCTGCAATGGCCATTACATCCGGAGTGATGGCTGGCACTGCAGCAGTCTCTTTCTCTGATGACAGCAACTACCTGGAGAATGCAGGCTTTAAAAGTCTCACCAGGACAGAATGGCAAGAGTGGCAAGAACATAGGTCTTCGTGGCACAGTTCAACAGCCGGGATATCCTGCCCTGGTGTCCCTTCCCATCCCTGTCACCCTTGGGTATATCCTGAGATCATACATTCCTTTACTATTTGGCAAGGGACTTGTGAAGCCTGGGCCAATCCAGTGCAGAGAACTGAGGTTGCTGTCCCTACAGCCCCAGTGACTGTCACAGATAGCTCTGCTGAGACTAGCTCTGCTCTGCTCCTGGCAGAGAGTGAGCTGCTTGAGCTTTTGATTTTGGTTTTCGGGTCACACCTAGTGGTACTCAGTGGTTGCTCCTGACTCTGCTCTTAGAAATCTCTCCTGGCAAGCACAAGGGACCATATTGGATGCTGGAAATCAAACCACCATGGTTGTGCAAGGCAAAACGCCCTATAGCTGTGCTATCTCTTGGGCCCTCAGGGAGGGTTTTGTTTGTTTATTGTTACTATCGTTGAGGGGAAGTCACACCTGTCAATGTGACTGGGTGGGCATGGGCATGGGGTGCATGACTTTGACTATGCCAGGCAGGTACTCTACCACTTGACCCACAATAAGTTAATGTTGGGCAGGGGGCTGGGCCATACCCAAGTGCTCAAAGATCATTCCTGGTGGTGCTAGGGTTACTCTGTAAGGGACAGGGATTGAACCAGGATTAATTTTGTGCAGGACAATCACCTTATCTCAGAACTACTTCTCAGAACTATTTCTCTAGTCCCACACAGCAGGGTTTTTTTTTTGTTTTGTTTTGTTTTGGTTTGGTTTTTGGGTCACACCCGGCAGCACTCAGGGGTTACTCCCGACTCTACGCTCAGAAATCACTCCTGGCAGGTTCAGGGGACCATATGGGATGCCCAGATTCAAACCACTGACCTTCTGTATACAAGGCTAACACCTTACCTCCATGCTATCTCTCTGGCCCCAACACAGCAGGTTTTTTTGTTTGTTTATTTTGTTTTTTGTTTGGGTCACACTCACCTGTGCTCAGGGTTTATGCCTAGCTCTGTACTTAGGAATCACACTTGGCGAGGACCAAGGGACCATATGTGATGTCAGGAATCAAATCCTAGCTGGCTGCATGCAAGGCAAATAAATGCCTAACCTAATGTTTTATCACTCCTGTCCACATAGCAGGGGTGTTTTTGTTTTTGTTTGTTTGTTTGGGGCCATACCTGGAAGTGCCCAAGGCTCATTCCTGACTCTGCACTCAGGAATTACTACTGGCATTGCTCAAGAGACCATATGGATGCCAGAGTTGAAACCTGGATCGACTGCGTACAAAGCAAACACTCTATTTTTTTCTTTATTACTATTATTATTATTATTATTCGTTCTGGGTCTTACCCAGCAGTGCTCAGGGGTTACTCCTGGCTCTATGCTCAGAAATTGCTCCTGGCAGGCTCGGGGGCCATATGGGATGCCGAGAATTGAACCAACCAATGACATGAAAGGCAAATGCCTTACCTCCATGCTATCTCTCCGGCCCCACACCCTATTTTTTATACTATTTCTCAAGTCCCATATAGCAGGTTCTTTTTTTTTTTTTTTTTTGGAGGGTTGGCTTATTGGGCTACACCCTGCAGCGCTCAGGGATTACTCTTGGCTCTGTGCTCAGAAATCGCTCCTGGCCAGCTCAGGAGACCATATGGGATGCCGGGAATCAAACTGGGGTACATCCAGGGATGACTGTGTGCAAGGCACACTGTGCTATTACTCCGGCCAGCATAGGAGGTTCTTAACCAAGCTCTGAGACTCTCCTGCTGATTCATCTATAGTAAATGCATGGAGGAGCGAGAGCCGTATATGACAGAAATACAGTTCAATATGGGTGGTGGGTGGGTGAGTGCCGAGGAATGTGAACCCTGGCTATAATGGTGACATCCCAGCAACATCTCGAGATCAGCATCCAGAGGACTCTTCCGTGACTGTGCTGTGATTATGGTCCTCAGGCCAGTAAACAGTGAGGTGGTCCGGTGACCTGGAGCAGAAGCCCCACAGTGTCCTCTGTGTTCCTGAGGGAGCTGAGAATTTGCCTTCAGAATGGACTAACCCACATACCATAAGACAAGGCTCACCGCTGACCACGGAACTCCATTTATCTTCTCTGACAGTGTCCGCAGATGACTCTGCAGCTCAGGAACGCCTGTGTGACGGTGTGTCCTGCCAGGCCAGAGGGGTGCTCCATGCCAGCCTCGTTTCAGGATTGTTCCGCCACATCAGCATCCAACAGACTCGCATCCACCCAGCCACGGGGATGGGTGTGAGGTTTGTACCAGGATGCTGTAGGCCTGTGGCAGGGCTGTGGGAAAGGCTGGCTCACTTTGGAGCGAGCCAAAGGGGAACTGGGAGGTGTGGCACAGAAGTTGCAGGCCCACAGCAGGCTCAGCCTCTCTTCTGAGTCCCTCTTTATGAACCCCCAAAGCCCCTGCAAGTCTCCTTCTAGTCTGATTCTCTTGTGATTCTCTCCTTCCTGTTGGCCCTGCCTCTGCCCAGCCAGGTTATGTGGGCCCTTCCCAGTGGGTCTTTCTTTATGCCTCAAAGAGACAGGACCCTGTTTCTTCTTGTATTGGGGGGCCACACCTGGTGGTACTCAGGGCTTACTCCTGGCTCTGTGCTTAGGGATCACTCCTGGCAGTGCTCAGGGGACGATATGGGATGCCAGGAATCTAACCCAGATTGGCCATGTACAAGGCAAGAACCCTACCTACAGTAGGTATCACTCCAGCCCAATAGGGCCCCATTTCTGATTTCATAGAGTACTGAGAGATAAAAAGAACAAAGGTGGAAGAAGAGCCTTAGACTGGCTTTCATTCTCCCACCTCTGAACCTTCTCTCTCCTTAGGGCCATTGGCCAAGGGCAGACTTCTTGGACCAAGGTCTCAGTGTGAGAGGAAACTGGCCTGAGAATTGAAATGCCCTTCTGAGTGGCCTCATCAGGGCCGTATCCTGTGTCTGGCTCAAGGATTGGGCCCATTGCCCTGGTCTTTGTACTGTCTTGCCTACTCCTCTATTCCAGAGATCATTTTGGACAAAGGAACCAGTGAACCCAGAGTCACAGCAAGTGAACCAGCGAACAGTTATGACCCAGGAGAAGAGAGGGGCCCCTTCACGGAGCAGATGGGATGTGGTCAGGATTTGACATGACATAGCTGATGCTTAGGGAGATAGTTCCAAGCTATGAAGCACAGCTGAAACCTGAAGAGAACATACTGCTCAGAGTCATGGGGACCGACGGGGCTGCCTATGACTTGGGATAGTCTGTCTGGGATGGTCACCTTGCCTGTGCAGTGGCCGGGCAGGTGGCCAGGTTGGGCCTTCTCTGGCTACCATGAGGTCTGTTCACTTCCCAGGGGGCTGTTCTAGGACTGGCCACCGCCATCACGGTGTCTGGAACTCACACAAGGAGGAAGTGTCTCTGAGTGCCTGAGCATACAGAGCAGCAGCCCCTTGTCTTGGAGAATAGGTACCACCTGCCGGAACACAGGCAGAAACCAAGAAGGCTGACATCCAGCCTTTTCCTAACTAGTCTGGGAGCAGGAAGGATGGGGGCAAGGGAACCCCTCATAACCCTGAACTCAGTATTTATTCCCATAGAGCTCATGGCCTTGGGGCCACTCCTGGGACTCTAAGTCTGGATGGAGTTGGGGAGTAGCTAAAGGTTCAGTGCTAAAGGGCTCAGTTTAGCCTGCAGGGCTAAACCCACCAAGATCAAGGTATCCAGGCTTGAACCCTGGGCTTTTCCAGAAAAAGCTGTGCACTGGGGCTGGAGAGATAGCACAGCTGTAAGTTTGCCTTGCACGCAGCCAACCCAGGACCTAGTGTGGTTCAAAAACAAGCATCCCATATGGTCCCCTATGCCTGCCAGGAGTGACTTCTGAGCACAGAGCTAGGAGTAACCCCTCAGTGCCACCGGGTGTGAACCCCCCCTAAAAAAAACTGAAAAAAAAATAATAAAAAGAAAGAAAAGTTGTGCGCTATATAGTCCTTTTGTGCTGTACTGCCTCCCTGGCCCAGTTTTCTCATTTTTAAAAGGTGAGCATAGGCTGGAGAGATAGGACAGTGGAGAGTGTACTGCCTTGCACGTAGCTGACTCAGATTTAATCCCCAGCATTCTATATTGTTCCCCGAACACCACCAGGAGTAATTCCTGAGCTCAGAGCTAGGAGTACGCCTTGAGCATCGCAGGGTGTGGCCCCAAAACAAAACAGAAAATGAGGTAAACCAAATGCCTTTGTGTTCTCTTTTCTAGGCTTGGTGGTTTTTAGTGTCTCACAGCAGCTGGTCACAGGAAGTGAGGTCACGCTGGGCAGGTGCCTAGCATAGTGTGCCCCAAGAAACAGTCTTTGGGGGAAACTGGAGTGACTACAGCGAATAGGGCATTTGCCTTGCATGCGGCCAGCCTAGGTTTGATCCCCAGCAAATGGTCCTTTAAGTACTGCTAGGAGTGACTCCTGAGTGTAGAATCAGGAATAACCCTGAACATCATTGGGTGCGAAGACCCCCCCCCCCAAACCAAAACAAAAAAGAACCAGTCTGTAAGTAGCAGTCCCTCACCTAGTCACCAGGCTACCTGCTAGAGAAGACTGCACATAATACCCAGGCTCCTGACTGGAACAGACTGATTCAGAAAGGGCCATGCAGGGTAACAGGAGGCTCAAGGTCTGGAGCACAGACCCCAGTGAAGGGTGCCTGGGACGTTGGAGAGAAGCAATGTGTGTCCGCCCCCTGCTGGTAGGTAACAAAGGTGCAAGGCTGCTGCCTGCGGAGTGCTGCGGGATTCCGCTTAGTTCATCCAACCTGCCCAAGGTCAGGTACATTGACCCCAATGTTCAGAACACTCATCAGATGTCTTCCAATTGGCAAAGGGCCAGACTTTGGAAAGGATACACAATGAGTGACAGGTATTGGGAGCAATAAGGTCTTGAGGAGGAGAGAGATAATGACAAAGGTTAAGGCACTTGCCTTGCATGAGGCCAACCTGGGTTTGATCTTGGGCACCATGTACGTACTCCTAGACAACTGAAAGAGTGATCCCAGAGCACTGCTGGGTAGGGCCCAAGTCCCCAAAATCACCCAAACAACAACAACAACAAAAATTGACTTGATTCAAGTTTAGAAACATCCCCTAAAATCTGTTTCATTTATGACTGTGAAGCCATTTCCTGATATGTTGGGCTGTGGTGTGGGAAGTGACTTTGGACAGAGCACAGAAGTCCTCTGAGACTCAGTTTCCTTCTCTGCACTGGTGAAGTCTGTTTCTTCTTGCTTCAAACCCTGGGCAAGCATCTCTAGGACTAGGTCCTTCAGGTGAGTTGAATGTTTCTGCCAACCATACCCCATTCTCAAGGGAAAACTCGAGATGTGGCTCTTAGACAAGCTGGTGGCTGTTTTGAGAGTCGCTGGTTTGGGTCATCGGAAGACAGTTGGTCACAGGTGTGTTCTGGTTTTCTCAGATTTTCCCCGACAGCCCTCACTCAGGCAGACCCCCAGATCTTCTTGTCAGCTCTAGGACAATGCACATCCTCCAAGTGGCCTTGAGAGCTCCTATGAATGCCCACAGCACACTTGGCTCTGTGTCCTCCTGAATTTGTTGGATTTCTGAGTTTCCCAAAGTCAGCCTGGTGGGGGTAATTTGCTTCTGGGGGTCCCTATTCTCTCCCAGCCCACAAGGCAAATACTGTCTCATTCCATGTGGCTTTCCAGCGGAGTGTGGGTCACCCTGCAGTGCTTCAGAGCTTCTTCAGGCTTTGTATTCTGGAGCTGCTTTTGGTTGTATTCAGGAGACCATTTGGTGCTGGGGATCAAATCAGGGTCAGCATTTGCAGAACAAACACCTTTCCCCTATACTGACTCTGACCCCTCCATGGACTTTACTAAATTTGCCCTTATAACCCAGTCAACAAGGCCCAGCCCCAGTGAATCTGTGCAAATGTACACATAGCAAGAGGAGGCAGAATCATCTGGTGTTAGAGGGACTCTTAGCTCTTCCTCCCCATCCTGTTTTCTTTTGGCCACATTCATTGGTGCTCACTGCTTGCTTACTCCTGGCTTTGTGCTTTGTGGTCACTCTCAGCAAGGCTCAGGGGACCATATTGGGTGCTGGGATTGAATCCATTTTCATCGTGTGCAAGGCAAACACCCTTCCCACTCCTAGCTCTCTGCCCCATTCCTTCCTATTTTATGCTGGTGTTGCATGGATCAGGTGCTCTGAATCATGTTGCTCTCAGTGTACTGAAGATCACACATTTAGGGCCCAGAGAGATAGCACAGCGGCATTTGCCTTGCAAGCAGCCGATCTAGGACCAAAGGTGGTTGGTTCAAATCCCGCTATCCCATATAGTCCCCCATGCCTGCCAGGAGCTATTTCTGAGCAGACAGCCAGGAGAAACCCCTGAGCGCTGCCGGGTATGGCCCAAAAACCAAAAAAAAAAAAAAAAAAAAAAAAAGAATCACTCCTAGTGGGAGGACTTGGGGGGATCACATGGGGGCTGGGCAAGCCCATTTCTCTCTCAATTCATTTTTGAGGCTATTTGTAATATCATTTCATATGACATACTCTAATGGGTATCTGCTTTTGCATTCATGTAAGTAACCAAGACTATGGTGCTATTGCCAGGTATTGTGCCACAGTATTAAATAAAATAAAACAGACACAATCCTTAACATGTGTGCATGTGCCTATCATGTGTGGGATGGGGTAGGTCTTTGGAGATGCAAGTCAGAAAAGCAAATATACAAGCAAATGGGAATATATGCTAAGGAGAAAGACAAAGGAGAAAAGGGGGTTCTAGTACCCCAATCCAGTGGAGTGCTCAGGGCAGCTGTAAGAAAAGGGGACATCTAAGTCATACTCAGAGGAAGCAGGGCAGTGAGCTATAGAATGCTCAATGGGAGAAGCTTCTAGCAAAGGAGTGGCACTTGCAATTGCAGAGGCCTCACACCTAGTGGCAGTTATTCTCCTGAGGAACAGGGAGTGACACATGTAGGAGGAGGATGGGAGGGACAGGTGGTGTGCGACCTTGTCGAGGACTGGAGGACTGGCAGGATTACATGGGTTTGATCTGAGCAGATGAGAGCCAGAGCAGGACTGGTTTTCCCTGCTTTGCTCTTTGTTGTCTTTTCTTTGATGGTGGGCAGAGACCAACTCCTGGCAGTGCTCAAGAGGTACTTCTGGCTCTGTTTGGGGGTTCCTCATGATAGTGCTCAGAGGAGCATGTGATTAAATTCTGGCCAGCTACATACAAGGCTTTTTTTTTTTTTGTACTGTCTTTCTAGCCCCTATTACTGTCTTTTTATTTATTTATTTATTTACTTATTTATTTATTTATTTTTGGTTTTTGGGTCACACGTGGCAGCACTCAGGGGTTACTCCTGGCTTTATGCTCAGAAATCGCTCCTAGCAGGCTTGGAGGACCATATGGGATGCCGGGATTTGAATCACCATCCTTCTGGATGTAAGGCAAATGCCTTACCTCCATGCTATCTCTCCGGCCCCTATTTATTTATTTATTTTTGGGTTTTGGGCCACATGTGGCAGCACTCAGGGGTTACTCCTGGCTGTACGCTCAGAAATTGCTCCTGGCAGGCTCGGAGGACCATATGCGATGCCGGGATTCGAACCACCAACCTTCTGCATGCAAGACAAACGTCCTAACTTCATGCTATCTCTCCAGCCACCCTGTTGTTGTCTTTTCAATGCAGGATTTCACACGCCGTATTGTAGATCTATATATCAAACATCCTATAGTAGCTTTGGAGTCCTGGACAGTAGAACTGCCAGGAATGTGCTTGGCATATATGGGCAGCACTAGGATTCATATTTGGGGCAACAAAGCCAGTCCTGGGTCCCCAGGGTTGATTTATAAGCAGGCATATGACCTTGAATTGGCACCATTGGAGTAATGGTCAGATTCACAGTGTGCCAGGTGCCAGGCCTGATGCACAGACTTTTACACGAATGAGCTTGTTTAATGCTCATTTGTTTACAGATCAGGAAACTGAGGTCTGGGGAGATTACTCAGGTGAGGATTAGAACTGAGACAAGATCAAGAGCAAGTGTTTTAGTTATTGATATTTTGTTTTGTTTTGTTTGTTTTGGGGCTACATAGGGGATAAAGCCTATGGGACGCTCAGGGGTTACTCCTGGCTAGGTGCTCAGAAATCACTCCTGGCTTGGGGGACCATATGGGATGCCGGGGATCAAACCTTGTCCATCCTTGGTTAGCCGTGTGCAAGGCAAATGCCTCACCACTGCGCTATCACTCTGGTCCCATTAATATCAACTTAGATCTAACATTCAACTTGAAAAATTTGTGGCTGGGGCCGGGAAGGTGGCGCTAGAGGTAAGGTGTCTGCCTTGCAAGTGCTAGCATAGGACGGACCGCGGTTCGATCCCCCGGCATCCCATATGGTCCCCCCAAGCCAGAGGATTTCTGAGCGCATAGCCAGGAGTAACCCCTGAGCATCAAACGGGTGTGGCCCAAAAACCAAAAAACAAACAAAATAAAAAGAAAAATTTGTGGCTGAAAACAATCATTTGTTTCTTTCTTTCTTTCTTTTTTTTCTTTTTGGTTTTTGGGCCATACCCAGTGACACTTAGGGGTTACTCCTGGCTATGCACTCAGAAATCGCTCCTGTCTTGGAGGACCATATAGGACACTGGGGGATCAAACCCAGGTCCATCCTAGGTCAGTGCATGCAAGGCAGATGCCCTACTGCTTGCTCCACTGCTCTGGCCCCATAATTTGTTATTTCTTTCTTTCTTTCTTTCTTTTTTTGGTTTTTGGGTCACACCCGGCAGCGCTCTGGGGCTACTCCTGGCTCTACGCTCAGAAATCGCCCCTGGCAGGCATGGGGGACCATATGGGATGCTGGGATTCGAACCGCCAGGATTCGAACCACCGTCCTTCTGCATGAAAGGCAAACGCCTTACCTCCATGCTATCTCTCTTGCCCCATAATTTGTTATTTCTTATGCGTATCTGAAAGGTTGAAGTAGGGCTTACAGGGTGATTCTTTTGATCCATAGAGCAGGGTCACTCAAGGGAAGGCCTAAGGCTTCGTTCACATGGTCAATATAGTGTCTTCAGCATTGCTGAAATTCTTCCTCATGGTTTCCAAGCAAATGAAAGCAGAGGGCCAAAGAGATAGTACAAAGGTTAGTATACTTGCCTTGCCTGACTCAGGTTTAATCTGCAGCATCCCATATGGTCTCCCAAGCACTCTCAGGAATAATTCCTGAGTGCAGAGCCAGCAATAACCCTGGATTAATGCCAGGCATGTCCCCAAAACAACAAAACAACAAAATAAATGAAAGCAGAAGTTGCCAAGCTTTTTGGGTCCAGCCAATGTGTCCCAGTGTCACTCTAAAATTCTGCTGGTCAAAGCAAGTCACAAGATCAGATTTAGGACAAGGGAAGTAGATGTCTCTCTTCACACGCACAGAACAGACGGAAGAGGTTATAACCATCGTGGGAGACTAGTGGCCATCCCATCCCCCTCCCCAAACAGTCCTTCTCCAAGGCTCTTAATCTAGTCTAGTGCTTCTCAATTATTTTCTGTCATGCCCCCCTAGGAAGAAGAAAAGTTTTTTGTGACCCCTATGCGACTGTAAATAGTATCTTTATTAAAAAAAAAAAAAAAAAAAGGGCCGGAGAGATAGCATGGAGGTAAGGCGTTTGCCTTTCATGCAGGAGGTTATCGGTTCGAATCCGGTGTCCCATATGGTCCCCCGTGCCTGCCAGAAATAACCCCTGAGCACTGCCGGGTGTGACCCAAAAACCACAAAAAAAAAAAAAAAAAAAAAAAGCTTTAACCTGCAAAACAAAAATATATAAAATAATTTGAGCTGGGTTTTTTTTTTTTTTTTGGTTTTTGGACCACACCTGGTGGTGCTCAGGGGTTACTCCTGGCTATCTGCTCAGAAATAGCTCCTGGCAGGCACAGGGGGACCATATGGGACACCGGGATTCGAACCAACCACCTTAGGTCCTGGATTGGCTGCTTGCAAGGCAAACGCTGCTGTGCTATCTCTCCGGCCCCTTGAGCTGTTTTTTTAATCAGAGATGATGTCTGGATTAATGGCTACAATGAGCACGTTTTGCAATGCATAGCTTTTCAAAGCAGGATTTGAAGCAGGACACAGCAACTCTCAGCTCCAGAGACATACATAAACACAGGGCTTAGCTGGTTATGACAGTGTTTGCCAAGGTCAAACGCGCCCCCCTTTACAGAGCTTCCCGCCTAACCCTAACCCCCCCCCCCCCCGCGAGCCCCACTATTTGAGAAACACTGATCTAGTCCCAGGAGGTAACCCTAATGCAAGGCACAGCCACTTTTTTGTTTTTCTTTGGGGGTGACACACCCAGAAATGCCCAGGGTTTACTCCTAGCTTTGTACTCAGGAATTATTCCTGGTGGATTTGGGGGATCTAATCTGGAATGGCTGCATGCAAGGCAAGTACCCAAATCCTCTGTATTGTCTCTCCAGCCTTCTTTTTTGGTTTTGTTTTGGGAGCACACATGACAGTGCTCAGGGATACTCCTGGTTCTGTGCTCAGGAATCACTTCTGACAGACTTGGGGCTACCATATAAAATGCTGGGGATTGAACCAAGGTTGGTTGCATGAAAGTGTATTCTACCCACTGTTAATTATCATTCCCAGTCGCCATTTTGTCTTCCCTGGCCCTCCTGACATATCTACCTGTCTTTACTGTGGCTGTGAAATTTGTGGCATCACAGGTTTCATTTCATCCCTCAGGGCAGACACCACCTTTTTCTTCTTCCCAGGATTTCATAATCTGAATTTGTGTGAATGTGCCTTGTTCTCAGGACCCTAACAGAGTGGACAAGTGCTCAGCCCCCCTGAACAAGAGGAAGCTCAGGCACCTCCCTAGACTCACCTCCAATCCTGAGCCTTTCTCAGGAGACATGATCTGGAAACAGGTTTTAGTTGGTGTTGTTTTTTTGTTTTGGGGCCACACCCAGCAGCGCTCAGGGATTACTCCTGACTCTGCACTCAGGGGACCAATCTCATAATTCCACAATATGGGATGCCAGGGATCAAACCCACCCCAGAAGCGACCTGGCTTCTGAACCTGAACCAGAACTAAATGGCCACATGTTCATGTGTGGATCAAAGCTTGAAGAAAGAGGGTTACCAGGTAAAAAGATGAGAATCAGGCTGGTCAGAAAGATGTCTGATGCCGTGAAGTCTACCAGACAAGGGTCTCAGTCCTGGCTGATGGTTAGATTCACCTGTGGTAAAGCACTTTTAAAAACAATCCTGAGCGCTGAGGGAATAATAGCACAGCAAGTAGGGTATTTGCAGGTCAAGTTTTTTTTTTTTTTGGGGGGTGGCCACACCAGTTGATGCTCAGGGGTTACTCCTGGCGTCTGCTCAGAAATAGCTCCTGGCAGGCACGGGGGATATTATGGGACACCGGGATTTGAACCAACTACTTTAGGTTCTGGGTCGGCTGCTTGCAAGGCAAACACCGCTGTGCTATCTCTCCGGCCCCTGAGTAGGATATTTGCCTTGAGTGTTCTCAACAGCTCCTGGCAGGGGTGTTTAAAAGCTCTAAGGAGGGCTAGCGCAATAGTATAGCAGATAGAGCACCGGCCTTGTACACAGCTGGCCCAGGAATAAACCCTGAGTACTGCCAGGTGTGGCCCAATAAAACAAAACCAAACAAAATGCTCCAAAGAGAGGCCAGAGAGATCATACATTAGATAACACTCTTGCTTTGCACGCATTTGACCAGGATTTCATCCCTGACACCATATACAGTCGTCGTCCCCCCCCCCCAAACCCTACCAGGAGTGATGCCCAAGCCCTGCAAGGTGTAGCTAACAAAGAGTAAAGGCTCTAAGTAGACAAGAGCAAAAAACAAAAACATGAGAGAATAGAAATAAAACATGGATAACAGGACCTCCATGCTCCCGTAGGGGAGCTGGTTGGAAGCCCCAGCCCACGCTGAAGTAGGGACAGACCCCCTCCTCCCCTAGAAGCTGACTCCCGCCGCGGGGGCTGACGGGATTTGGGCTGTCTCTGTGCTGGCAGGGTGGAACCTGTCATCTGGCCTGGACAGAATTATTGCCTCAAATTACATGGTTGATTATCAATTACTTGTGTCCGTGTGAGAGCATGTGTGCGTGTGTGCATAAGTGTCTTTGCAAATCATTAAGGGTCGTAATTCTGGATTATCATTGATTAACGAGAGGGAGGCCTGATCCCTCCAGCAGCCGTGATGGCAGCCCCGCAATTATGTCCCAGCTGATCCGTAATTGGAGCATCACGAGATGATTTTTCTCTCCTGGCTGCCTCCTCCCAGCTTCTCCTGCCGTCTCTGCAATTAGTCCCATTGCTCATTCCCCTTGCCGCCCCGGTGGAGCGCAGAGGCCCCGCTAGCTAGCTTTCTGGTCAGGAAGACTGGCTTTGAAGGGCCCACACCAATTTGGGGTGGTGATGCTAAAGTGGGACTGTGAGGGTGTAGATAGCTGGGCCTAGAACTAGCTCACTGACATCATCAGCTTTCCAGTCAATCCTGGGGCCCCCTCTCCAAGCTCCCTGTCCCTCCCCCATACAGAGCTGGGGAAATCAAGGCCCAGAGAAGGGACATGGCAGAGGAGGAAACACACACACACACACACACACACACACACACACACACACACACACACACACACACACTTCCCACAGGGCTGGAGCAATAGCACAGTGGAGAGGGTGTTTGCCTTGCACACGGTCAACCTGATGGGTTCGCTCCCTTGCATCCTTATGGTCCCCCAAGCCTGCCAGGAGGTATTTCTGAGCACAGGGCCAGGAGTAACCCCTGAGCACCGCAGAGTGTGGCTCCTAAACAAAAGCAAACCAAAAACAAAGATCAACAAGATCTCAAACAAGATGTTCAGAGGAGCGTAGAGCCAAGGAGTAGAGGGGACACCCAGGACATCCTGCTTCCTACCAGGACCCCCAAGTAGGGTGTCAGAAATCTCTGGATTGACCTTGTGATGTGACGTAAGGCTCGATGCCGGATGTGACATCAGTTGCATCTTCCAGATGTGCCGTGAGCTTTGTCCTCTGGAGGTCAAAGATGCAGGGATGCTGTGTGCTTCTGGGCCTGCACCGGGGAGTGTGTTGAGCAAGAGCTGGATGACTTGCCCACCTGTATGGGGGCGCACCTTCATGCCTTCTGCCTCCATGGGCACCTTCAGGTCAGAGCAGATCTGTCATTTGATCCTCATACTTTCCCTTCCAGGATAAAGTAGGTAAAGTGGGGGGTCTCCAGTCTCCAATCTTGCTCCACCAGCAGCCCCAATGCACGCTCCACAGTGCAGTGCTTCTCCCCTCCTGGACCCCTTCTCTTCCCCTCACCTGGAAACCTTATTCTCTCCTCTCCTCTCTCTCACTTTCTACTGGGTGGGTTCCTTTGCATCCTGCAGTGGGGCTGGGCAAAGTAATGACTCTACATGGCCAGGAAAGGAGCCCAGCTCCCACTGTGATGGCAGCAGACATGCTCAAGAGGTTCCTGGGCCTTCCAGGGGTCTGAGAAAATGAGGAGCCCTAGCTGTTTCAGAAGCTTCCACGCCTGCCTGTCTCCCTGACTGCAGAGCCAGCAGGCAATTGGTTTCGGAGCCTTGCAGCTGTCTTGGCCATTTTCATTTTTATCTACTTAGGGTGGCCAGCAGGTCACGGCAAGCAGGAGCTGTGATGTTAATGACTCTGGCTCCACGTGGCGACCATTCAGGAAAAGCAGCAATGTTCTCGCTGCCACATTAATCAGGGAAGCAGCCAGCGCTGTTTCCCCGGGGACCTGCTCTGCATACTAATCACCACCCACTCCCTGCGGTGAGTCAGCTCTGTGCCAGGCGGGGCCCTGAGGGAACGGGAATGCCAGCTCTATCCAAATGGGGTGCAGCCAGGAGGCGGGGCCTGCCCCCCCAACACCCTGTCTGCAAGAAGATGGGGGTGGCAAATTCAGGGTGAGTCGGTATGCTCTTTCCTTGTGTCTGGTTCTAACCCAGGGAACATTCCAGAAACTTATCCCTCTCTGCACGGACTGGTAAAGGCAAAAGGGGCCATAACGTTGGGTGGTACTTAACATGTGAAGGGCATACACATGGGAAAATATAGGCCCTCGGCTCTGGGAATCCTCACATAATCCTATATACTATCAGTGGTCCTCAAACTATGGCCCGAGGGCCACATATTGTATTTGTATCTGTTTTGTTTCTTCATTGCAAAATAAGATATATGCAGTGTGCGTAAGAATTCGTTCATAAGTTTTGTTTTTACTATAGTCAGACCCTCCAATGGTCTGAGGGACAGTGAACTGGCCCCCTGTTTAAAAAGTTTGAGGACCCCTGTTAGATAGTCAAATGATTCCCATCCTGCAAACAAGCAAGAGGACTTACTTAGTTCAGTAACCAAGCCAAGGTTATGCAGCTGGTAACTATCAACTCTGTTTGCTACTCAAAACTACCCTGTTCGATGCCTTGTGCTGAAAGTACCTGAGCTGGTGGGAACAGAGGATGCTTCCAACCATCTCATGCACATATTTATTCATTTATTGATTCATTCATTCACTCCCTCACTCCTACTGTGTTTTTTTTTTTGGGGGGGGGGCACATCCATAGGTGATCCTCCTAGCTTTGCACTCAGCAATTCTTGTTATTGTTTTGTTGTTGTTGTTGTTGTTTCGGTTATACCCAGCGGCACTCAGGGATTACTCCTGGATCTGAGCTCTGAGTTTAGAAATGGCTCCTGGCAGGCTTGGGGGATGACCATATGGGATGCTGGAATTTGAACCATCCATCCATCCTGGATCGGCTCGTGCAAGGCAAACACCCTACGACAGTGCTATCTGTCTGTCCTCTTCACCAATTATTCTTTTTATTTATTTATTTATTTATTTATTTATTTATTTATTTATTTATTTTTTTGGTTTTTGGGCCATACCCATTTGACGCTCAGGGGTTACTCCTGGCTATGTGCTCAGATATCGCTCCTGGCTTGGGGAGACCATATGAGACACCGGGGGATCTAACTGCCGTCCGTCCTATGCTAGCGCTTGCAAGGCAGACACCTTACCTCTAACGCCACCTTCCTGGCCCCACCAATTATTCTTGGTGATGCTCAGAGACTATCTGGGGTGCAGGGGGAATGAATTCAGGTGGGCCACATGCAAGGCAAGTGCCCTACCCACTTTACTATCTTTCTGGCTCCTCCTATGACATCTCCTTCAACAACTAGGCAGTGCAGGGAGAAAACAGAACCGATATATGCTTATGAATCTGGAGAAATAGTACAGAGAGGGCCCAGAGAGATAGCACAGCGGTGTTTGCCTTGCAAGCAGCCGATCCAGGACCAAAGGTGGTTGGTTCGAATCCCAGTGTCCCATATGGTCCTCTGTGCCTGCCAGGAGCTATTTCTGAGCAGACAGCCAGGAGTAACCCCTGAGCACTGCCTGGTGTGGCCCAAAAACCAAAAAAAAAAAAAAAAAAAAAAAAAAAAAGAAATAGTACAGAGAGTATTACTGTGACCCCAAAATAAAAACAACAACAAAACAAATAAGCAAAAATAAATAACAGTGGAATTGGCGATGGTGGCAGCCTTTATGTACCACAAGTCCTTTGCATCTCTTAAGGCCCACTGACCAGTGTCTACTCTCTCTCCCTGCTCCAGCTGACTCCTTCCCATGTGGTTTATTTACAGGAAGCTGGGAAATTACTGCATGTGCTGCTTTAACCTCTGTTTTTCCTGGAGTAGAGTTCGGCAGGAGAATGGAGGATAAAAGGCTACCAGGTTTAGGGCCAAGATAGGAACCGAAAATGGGGTGTTTTGGAAGCCTGATCACTGCCATTTCTCTGGCTAGTCTCTCCCTCCTTCTCAACTGGCACGTGAACTTCTTCCCTGATCTCGCTTCGAGAAAAGCAGCAGATGGTTGTTTCATCAGGCCTTTGGGCTGGTTTCCATTCAGCCCACTCTGATTTCCTCTCTGGTGGGTCTACAGAAGACCCATCCTGCAGGGAGGAAGAGAGGAGGATGAGACAGGCACAGTGAAGATGCTGAGCTCTCACCTCTGCCCAGGGTGCTCCTTCCGGAGTGCGGGAGCCAAGAGCAATAGATTTCGGTACTCTCCTCTCCTCCCCCCATTTTACAGATGGAGAAACTGAGTTCCAGAGATGTTCATTCAGACATTCTCAAGGTCACAAACTTAGGGAGGGCCTAGTGGGCATCAGAGCCAGACTAACCATCTGACTTCACTAATTGGCTATCCAGGAAAACCTCAACTTGGCGAGAAGATGTTGGCTGGAAGTGGGAAACTTTGAGAAGAAAGCTCCATCTTGCAGGAGACAGGGGTGCCAAAGAAGAGTCCCATAAATCCATGGAGAGGGGGAAGACTTGGCTGACCCCTCTTCTAACAGAGTGGGGATGGAACTCAGTAAAGAAGACAGTGCCAGAACAGAAAGAGGGGGTGCAAGGCAGTCCTGGGGGGGCAGAGTTCTTAAAGAACAGACACAGAGGGGCTGAGAGACCTCGGGTTGGTGTCCTATACCCTAGTTTGGACCCTTCCCATGGGTCCTCCATTGAGAAAGGAAGGGGGTGGGGGTTGAGAGAAAGAGGGGAGAGAGAGGAAAAGGAAGAAAGAGAAGGGGACCCCTCCCTAAAGCCTGCACCTGATGTTTTGCACCCAGGGTATTATGGGGGGGCATGCCCTGTGGCACTCAGAGGCTGCTGTCTATGCAGAGTGCCAGGACCATGCAGTGTTGGGGAGCATGCCCACAAAGTGCATTACAGCCCTTTGAGCCATCTCCTTTGCAACAAGTGCCAGATCTCAGTCCCCACCCCCTCATTTTGGGCTATGCTGGTGATGCTCACGGCTTACTCCTGGCCCTGCTTTCAAAGATCAATCCTGGAGGTACTCAGGCAACAATATAGAATGCTGAGGATTGAACCCAGGTCAAGCACAAGCAAGACAAGTGCTCTGTCCACTATTCTATCTCTCCTGTCCCCACATCACAGCCTTTTTTTTCACCCAGTGACTGTGTGACCATATGGCCTCCACTCCCACTCCTCTCCAGGGTGGTGTGGCTAGGAGGTGCGAATGAGCTAAGCGCAAGAATCTAGGTCAGGGAAAGAGGAAGCTTGGCATTGGCTGGGGCAGCCTCGGCTAAGCCTTCAGGGGCTGGTCAGCACACAGTCCTCGTGCATTGAACAGAGCCCTGAGGGCCACAGCCTCTGCCCCAAGCCTGGCAGGACAAGGTAGGCAATCCCAGGAAGAGAGTGGGAATTAGGGGCTGGTACTAAGGTGTCCCCACCACAGCTTATGTCCTGAAATCAGGTATGGACATCTCTTTGGCCAAAGGGCGCCAGGATGCCAGTGGGGCCCTCTGCAGCCACTCAGGTAGGAGACAAAGTGGGGCTTTGACAGATCCACCCCCGCAGCTGCCCCTGATCCTCCAGCCTCCCTGCTGCAGGTCCCTGGACTGTTTCTATAGCATCCAGGGACACAGCATTTAGCTCAGGACATGGTCAGAGGTCAGGGGCCAGGTTAGAGGTCAGATGACTGAGTGGAAGAGGAGACTGGGTATGTGCTTTGTTTGTTTGTTTGTTTGGTTTGGTTTTTTGGACCACACCAGGTGGCGTTCTGGGGTTACTCCTGACTCTTCACTCAGAAATCTCTCCTGGCAGACTCGGGACCATATGGGAATGCCGGGAATCAAATCCAGTTCTGCCACGTGCAAAGCAAATGCCCTACTGCTGTTTTATAGCTCCAGCCACTGGGTATGTGCTTTGAATGCAGGAGATTTGGCTTTGATCTGGCTCTGCTTTAAGTACTGAGACTGATCCCTGAGCAAATTTTTTGGGGAGCAGTCCCTAAGTACCACTAAGTGTGGCCCCCAAACCCAAACAACAGAAGTCTGGCCTGTGCTGACAACTTGTGGTCCTGCAGTGTGGATCTTGCTACATCATTAGCTACTGATGTACTGCTATTTGGTCAAGATAATAAACCAAAGGGGTGGAGAGATTAAATAATGGGTAGGGAGTCTGCCTGGCATGGCTTTGTAGGAGTAATTTTAGAGGTCAGTCATGTTGGATGACAGAACCAGAAGTAGATTTGAGTTGGGGACCTTACCATCACCTAAGTCCCTGCCCCACAGCTGCTCCTGTTTGATCAAGAGATGTACAGGATGGGAGCTCCAAACCTCTCTTCCAGGGTTTGTCCTGTGAGCTCATGAGTATCCCCTACTCCTGCAGGGGCCACAGTGGGCAAGGTGAGCTCAGACCATATTCTAGGACAGCACTGACTATTACTGGTCCCCAACTTTCCCTAGTAGCCCAAGGAATCACATCCAACCTGTGGAGGGGGGATTCAGATAGGAAGGTGATTGAGGGCCTGAATCTTCCTTTTTTAATTTTTTAAAGGAGGGCCTTCCGGTAGAGACCAGAAAGCTTACTAGACAAATTCTAAAAGAGCTGTAACACTGGCTCTGGGTCTTCCAATCAACAGTGACCACCTCTGGCCCAGTCACATGCTGCAGAGAAATTCATTCCCTGATGGCCTGAGATGTGTCCTGTGTAGTATAATGCTAGAGACACGAGAGGGTTTGAAGCTGTAGACAATTGGAAACCATTTAGGAAACAAACAAAGGTCCTCTCCATGGCCCAGACCCAAAGTGGGTGTATACTCCGTGGTGAACAGATGAGTTTCATTGACTTCTCTTGGGTGATCTATGTTTTCTAAATTTTCAATGAGTGTCAATTATTATTTTTGTTGTTGTTGTTTCTTGGGTCACACCTGGCAGCACTCAGGGGTTACTCCTAGCTCTATGCTCAGAAATCGCTCCTGCCAGGCTTGGGGGACCATATGGGATGCCGGAATTTGAACTACCGTCCTTTTGCGTGCAAGGCAAACGTATTACCTCCGTGCTATCTCTCCGGCCCCATGTCAATTATTTTTATAATTTAAATTTATTTATTAGGTGGGTGGTGTTGGGCCATACCCAACAGTGCACAGCTTACTCCTGGCTCTGTGCTCAGGGATCACTCCTGGCAGGGCTCAGGGGCCATATGGAATTCCAGGGTCAACTGTGTACAAAACAAATGCCTTATCCCTGTGCTATTTCTCCCACCCTATTCACAAGAGTTTGAAAAAGCAAGGCAAACAAGCCAATCCCAGACAGATGGTGCCTCTCCCTGACCTTGTCTTGAGCCCCAAGCCTCACGCCCACATCATCCTTCTCCTCATCATTCATTTGTCCACATGCTTATTTGTGCGTGTGTGTGTGTCTGTCTCCTGGGTATGTGTTGGAGAGGGGGCTCAAGCTTGCTCTGGAGGCCTTTACCTAACTATTGCCTGGAGGCAGGCCTCTGGCTGCCACTGGCATGGCAGAAGCTCTCAGCTCAATACTTAGCTGATGCCACATTCCCAAGGCCAGGGTGAGGAGTCCTGTTTTAGAGCACTGGAGCATGAGCAGGGCACTGTGTTAAAGCAATGAGCAAGCTGAACCTTGCTGAGAAGACAAAGAGCAGAGAATAGGGAAGCGTTCAGCCAGCCCTTCGAGAAGGTTCTGCAGAATGAGAAAGATGACAGGTAGGGGCTTCTTGAGCTCCTCCAACAAAGGCACTTGTACTCCCACGTGGACACCTTCCCTTTGCCCAACAGAGGCGACCAAGCAGGGACCCCGCCTGGCACTGGCACCTCAGGGCTCCATAGTATGTCTGGCATTGCTGCAGGCTCTGCCAGAGTCTTCCTCCCCCCATGACAGGGGTACTTCAGGCCGCCTCAAAAACTCTTAGAGACTCTTCTCCCTAGGCGGCTGGCTTTCAGGGTATTGTGGGCACCTGGTTTTATGCCATATTCCACCCATGGAAACAGCAACCAGTGAAAAAGAGCTTGCAGAGTCCTAAACAGGACCAATCACCACCTGGACTAGAGCGGAAAGCGTAGAGGACTTGTAGTGTCATCCTGAACTCCATCACGGCACAGACCACGAGTCCTGAGGTCTGTCCCTGGAGACCTAGAAACAGAGGCGAGGTGCATCCGGTGGGCCTAGGCCTGTTCAACTCCCCTCCCTGAACCCCACATCTATCTACACAGTGCTGTGTTGGAAAGAAAGGTTTCAAGGATGTAGGAAGAATTCCCAGGCCTGGCAAAGGCGCCTGCTTGACCTAAATGAGGTTTCCATCACCTGAGTTTTTCTTTTTCACTGCAAGGAATCGGGTGATTGAGAGCGACATCCCGTGGTTTTATTGGGTAACTGCACCCTCTGGATGGCGGCCACCGGGTGACATTCAACTTGCCTCGTTTTGTGGAGAGGCGTTGATTGCAATTAATCACACATCACATTCCAGAGGCAGCTGTCTGGGAGCTGGGAAAGAAACTCTCCAAAAGCCAAAAACAACATCTCAGCCACAAATGTCCCTGCTGTCAGCATCAGCTGCATACCTGTTTCCTTTCAATGGGATCCCTCTTCAGGTATTGACCTTACACAAGTATCGAGTGGCCAGGAAAAGAGAGAAAAGTCGGTAATTGTGCCATTTCATCTTCCTTACAAAACAACTCAAGCAGGGTGAGGCTCCCATCCTGGCTTCAGGAGTGATAGTGTGTGACAAATTTAAGTTTCAAACCTGGCAATCTTGGAGCTGAAGAGATGGTATATCAGGGAAAGCATTTGCCTTGCAAGCAGCTCACTTGGGTTTGGTCTCCAGCACCCCATATATTCCCTTGGATATCAGCAGGTAAAGCTCCCAAATAAACTAACAAAAATATGTTGATGGGCTGGAGAGAGAGCACAGCAGTAGGGCATTTGCCTTGCACACAGCTGATCCAGACTGACAGTGGTTCGAATCCCCGCATCCATATGGTCCCCTCTGCCTGCCAGGAACGATTTCTGAGTGCAGAGCTAGGAGTAATCCCTGAGCACCGCTGGTTGTGACCCAAAAACCCAAACAATAAAAAATTGTGGTTTTATTGGTGGATAGTATAGAATGATAGTAAAAGTGGATAATGTGCTTGCCTTGCATGTGACTGACTGACTGATTTGGGTTCAGTTCCACATATAGTCCTCTGAGCAACACCAGGAGTGATCCCTGAGCACAGAATCAGGAGTAAGTCAAAAACCAAAAATTATGGGGCTGGAGCAATAGCGCTAGCTGTAGGGCATTTGGCTTTCACGAGGCTGGTCCAGGACAGACCTTGGTGCGATCCCCGGCGTCCCATATGGTTCCCCAAGCCAGGAGGGAATCTTTGAGCGCATAGCCAGGAGTAACCCCTGAGCGTCACCAGGTATGTCCTAAAAACCAAAACAAAACAAAACTAATAAATAAATAAGTAAATAAAACCTGGGTGATTAGGCCTCAGCCTCTACTTTCTCCAACCACCTACAGTCTTGATTTGGGGGACACACCTGTCCACGCATATAAGCGATTCCTGGCTCTCTGCTCAGGGATCAACCCTTGATAGTGCTCGGGAATCGAACCCAGGTCTTTTGGGTGCAAGATCCACACCCTTCCCACTGTGCTATCTGTCCAGCCCACCTACAGTCTTACTGCCTCTGCCTGCTGACCATCTACTCCATGCCCAAGGCAATCCCTTGAAGCTAGAGAAGATCCCCAATTCTGGGCACACTAGATTGATTTCACATTCAATGGCATCATATCACCCTCTATGGCAGAGAGGAAAAGGCTAGTGAACATGACGACCCCATCTGCTGTCCTAGGGCTCCCTAAGCTACCAGGGTCAGGGATCATGCCTGTTGGCTGCTGTGAGGAGCAGACACCCTTTGCTGTTGAACAGATGCTCTGGAACTGGCATCTGCTCTGATCTGTAGCAAGTGAACTTGACCTTGGGAGGCCTGTGGGGTACATTTCTGTAGGGGGCTGATTCTGACCCAAGCTCTTTCGGCACCACCACCACAAAGAAGCCCGGAGACTCGATGGAGATGAAACTCAAGCTGCTTCCCCAGAGCTTGTGCTGTGTTAGAGGGAGCAGCTGATGCGTCAAGGCTTAAAGGTTCCCAAAGGTAGAGCCTTAGCCAGGCTGTCAGAGCTGAAAGCAGATACTGGCACTGTATGGGCCTGTGGTGGCCCCCCTCTTTTCATAGAGACACTGCTATGCAAAGATGAGTACAGGATCGAAGCCCATAACTCCTGAAAAAATTTAGGACACCCCCCCCCAGGGTGGTTGTAGAAGGCCAAAACAAGGTTAGAAGAAGAACATCAGGGGGCCGGAGAGATAACATGGAGGTAAGGTGTTTGCCTTTCATGCAGAAGATGGTTCGAATCCTGGCATCCCACATGGTCCCCTGAGCCTGCCAGAGCGATTTCTGATCCAAGAGTAAGCCTGAGGGCTGCAGGGTGTGACTCAAAAACCAAAAAAAGAAAAGAAAAAGAACATCGGGATTGTAGTTTTATTTTGTTTCCAAAGGTCTTGTGGGCACTTGAACTGGGTTTTCCTCCCCTCTACACAAGGGTGGAAGGTTTCTCAAGCCCCCTCGGCCTCCTGCCTCTGCAGAAGGGAAGCAGTTCATGCTCCTAGCAGAGTTGGGCCCACAAGAGCCCTTGGCCTGAGATGACACTGTTCCACCACGGGCCCTGCCCTGTCTGTGGCAGGAGTGCTCTTGTGAATGACTCAGTGGCTGACTTGGCACTAGCAGCTCCAGGAACCATGGCCAGGAGCCTTTGAGAGTGGCACTAGCATCCCTTCAACCACAAAGGGCATGTGAGAGGATCATAAGATGTGATTTTCTTCAGGTCATGCTCTTAAGGTGGCTTCGATACAGCAAGCTTAGCTCTTAGTGACTCTAAAACCTAGTTAGCTACAGGCTGTCCTTTGTCTTTCTTTACTCAGGGTCTGTGGGTCCGGAGTGGGCAGAGGCCTTCCTTGGGGCCAGAGAGATAGCACAGCATTAGGGCATTTGTTTCCATGTGGCCGACCCAGGACAGATGTGGGTTCGATTCCTGGCATCTCATATGGTCCCCTGAGTCTACCAGCAATGACTTAATGACTTTTAAGTGCAGAACCAGGAATAATCCCTGAACACCCCCCCACCCCCAAAAGAAGGCCTCCCTTGATTGTCTGGTTCAAGTTTCAGTGGAGGTAGCCATTGAGAGTGTGCTAGGGCTATGGGGCCCGAATGCTGGCCTGGCGCTGGGGTGCTGTTCCCTGGGGGGGGGGGGTGTATTCTTAACAGTGGTGATGGTTGCTGGTTATCCTGGGGTACCAGTTCCTTGGGGGAGGTGTACCTTTTCCTCTATCTGCTGGATCAGCTTCAGGGCATGGCCACTGTCTTCCCCTGGGAAGGAGTCCAAAAAGCAAAGAAGAGGTCTTGACAGCACCTACAGTGCACATGCAGGCAACCTGGGAGCCATATCAGAGGACAGAGACAGACTGAGGGGATTCCACGTGCAGATCTGGCATAGGAGCCCACGGGAGATTCAGGAGGGGGACACTGGGCTCTCTGGTTAGCACCCCTGTAAAAAGGGGCAGCATGGGGGTGTGGAGAGAGAATACAGCAGACAGGGCACTTGCTTTGTGTGGCCGACCCAGTTTCGATCCCCAGCACTTCATCTGCTTTCCTAAGCACTCAGGAGTGGTCCTTGACCACAGAGCTAGGAGAAAACCCTGAGCACTGCTGGTGGTGGCCCAAATCAGACCAAATTAAAGGGGAGCAGGCTTTGGGACTAGAGTTCCCTCTCTACTGGGTGGTGGATTCAGCCACCTCTGTCTCAGGCCTCCTGGGGACTCCAGCCAACACTGAACCCCCAAAGGGAGTTCACTGACAAGAGGAGAGCCTGGCTGGGGAGTGGGGCATAGCCCTGTTAGTGCTCCTTGAGGGTGAGAGAGAAAGAAGAGTGGCAGGGGCTATTGTGAGGCCCAGAGCCCATTCTTGGACCTAGAACATGGGCAGGAAGAAGTTGGGGGGGGGGTGCCTTTGGGTTTCTGGGGACTGCAGCTAGAGTCACAGGCTCCCTTCTGTGTTTTGCAGTGGGCGCTGGAGAAAACAGTTTCAGAGATGGGCTTGTACAGCAGATAAGGCGAATGTCTTGCATACCACCCCCTGTGAGTCTGATCCACTGAACCCTTTTAGTGTCTCTTGAGCACCACCAGGAGTGATCCCTGAGCACAGTTAGGAGTAAGCTTTGAGCACACCTGATACTGTCAGAAAAGAAAAGAAAAGAAAAGAAAAGAAAAGAAAAGAAAAGAAAAGAGAAGAAAGGGAAATAAAAGGGACCTAGAGCAGCCAGAAGCCCCTTGGGATACGGTGCTTAACAGTCCAGGATGCTGGCAATCTGGGATCCAGTAATATTTTCTATCCTGTGATAGCACAATTCCCTTTGCATGCAGCCAACCCAGGTTCGATCTCTGGCATCCCATATGTCCTCCAAGCACCTCCAAGAATAATTCCTGAGTGAGGAACCTGGAGTAACCCCCGAGGACTAGTAGGTGTGGCCCCCAAACAAACAAAAAGGTTTCTATCTTGTTTTTTGACTTTATTCCCTCCTGCCTTTTCTTCCAGCTTAGACTCTGAAGCTTAGACCCACCCCCTCTGCAGTCCATCCCTGAAGCTCCCAGCACTGGCACGGAGCTAAAAGGGCCTTTTCAGAGGGACTCAGCCCCTAGATCCAGAGTGTAATTGGCAGCACAAACGACTCCACCTGAGCTGGACTGCCGACAGCTGGGGCGGAAAAGGCGCCTCCTTTACAGGCTAGTGCATGACCTACTGCATGCCGCTGGCACTTCAGAAACTCTGCTTTCTTCTGGGCAGTTGGACTTAGCATCTTCTGCAGCAGAGGAGCCTGACCTATAAAAGCTTCCAAAAAGAAAAAAAAAAAAAAAACCAACCACCTCAGCTTCTCTGCTTTTGTTCCAAATGGAAAAATGTTTACTGGTTGTTTTGGCTTTTTTTTTCCCCCTAACTGTCTGGAAATGACACCAAGAACAACAACAAAGAAGAGAAAGGACTGCTTGTCCCCAGGCGAAACACCCACACCCTCCGAACTCTTCACCCCCGCCTGGCCTGACTTCACCCCGCAGGGAGGCCGGAAGGTTCCTGGGAGGGGACAGCGCCCTGGGAACAAAAGCTGTTTTTCCCAAAGCTTGGAGCTGGCGGTGGAGGCGGGACCCGGGCCTGGATGGGAGGCAAGCTAGGAAATTCTGTAGAGGAAAGAACATTCCAGGCATGTGGATTCTGTGCCCAGCTTGGTCTTTCCTGCTCGCTTCTTCATTGTGACTATTGTGGGATCTGGCTGCCGCCCACTCCCCATAAGCTTAGCCCAGTAGCCCAGCCCTGTCTGGAGAAAAGCTTGAGCAGCCTCCGGAGCTGACATCCGAGAATCTGGGGTGTGTGTGTGTGGATTCTTTTAACCGTGGACCTGCAGATCAGACACCTACTCACCCACCACTAGGACTTCCAGGAGGCCTGGCCCAGTATGGGCAGGGGCTGTTGGGGTCTGCGATGCTATAAGGTGCCTAGGCACCTCCCACATGAGTTTTTAGAAAAGCACAAAGGCCTCAGGAGTGGAGCCACATTTCTTTGCCCATCTAAAGCACTTCCTGAGTGAAGATGATGGTGGTATTTCAGGATTGGAACAAGCCCCTTCCCCTACTTTTCTCTGCCCTAGAGGGAGCTCCCAGCTCCCTCAGAGCAGTAGGGTGTTTGCCTTGCACGCAGTCGATCCAGGAAGAACTGTGGTTTGAATCTCAGCATCTCATATGGTCCCCGAGCCTGCCAGGAGCAATTTCTGAGCACAGAGTCAGGAGTAACCCCTGAGCATTGCCAGATGTGACCCTAAAAAGAAAAAGAAAAAGAAATCCCCTTATCAACAGTCCACTGTGGGGTTCTCGCCTGCCACACCCTTCCCTTCCTGCTCTTGGGTTCAGGTGCCAAGAATTCATCACCAAGGGCCCTGGAGAGAGCACAGCGGCGTTTGCCTTGCAAGCAGCCAATCCAGGACCAAAGGTGGTTGGTTCGAATCCCTGTGTCCCATATGGTCCCCTGTGCCTGCCAGGAGCTATTTCTGAGCAGACAGCCAGGAGTAACCCCTGAGCACCGCCGGGTGTGGCCCCAAAACAAAAACAAACAAAAAAAAAAGAATTCATCACCACCATGTTGCTCTTACTTGCTGTGATAGGCTCAGGTGGGGTCTTGGCTGATGAGGACAGAACCTTGAACAAGGTCCGCCATCTACTTCAGCATTAACCCCCAGGGGATAGTCACTTCTTTTGGGGGGGAGGCCCCCTGCCTGGCCTTTAGCTGCAGAATTTTGAAAGTCTCCCAGTCCCTCTTCTCCCATAGGTGACCCCCAATCTGCCTCTTGACCATGCCAACTCATGGCAGGGTGAGAGGTGCTAACTGGGCACAGTGTCCTACCATGTTGAAACCTGGACACCTGAGAGAGAGAGAGAGAGAGAGAGAGAGAGAGAGAGAGAGAGAGAGAGAGAGAATGCTAGAATGAATGAATGCTGGCTCATATAGACAAGCAGGGATTTAGCTTTGAATGGATTCAGTCTAGCATATTACCAGGAATTTTTCTCTCCTCTTTCTTCAGTTTTTGGGAAATACCAATGTTGTACAAGGCTTATTACTATGGCTCTATGGTCAAGGGTTACTCCTTGCACTTTGAGGGACCACATGTGGTGCCAGGGATCAAACCAGGGTTGACTGCATGCAAGGCAAGCACAAATCTATCATACTAGCTTGCCAGTCTTCTTTTTATTTATTTATTTATTTATTTATTTATTTATTTATTTATATATTTATTTGCTTGGAGGAGGGGAGCACAGCCAACAGTACTTAAGACTTCCTCCTGGTTCTCAGCCCAGGAATCACTCTAGGTAGGGGTCAGGGGACTATATAAAGTGCTGGGATTGAACCCAGGTCAGCCACATGCAAGGCAAGCACCCTACTTACTGAACTATCTCTTTGACCCCCGCTCTCTTTTAGTTTTTTTTTGTTTGTTTGTTTAGTTGTTTTTTTTTGGGGGGGGGTTTGGGGCCAAACCTGGCAGCATTCACGGGTCACTCCTGGCTCTCTGCTCAGATATCGCTCCTGGCAGGCACGGGGGACCATATGGGATGCCAGGATTCGAATACCTTTGGTCCTGGATCGGCTGCTTGCGAGGCAAATACCCTATGGCTGTGCTGTCTCTCCCGCCCTCCTGCTCTCTTTTTAAAAGACATCATCACACATACACAAACATACACACACACACACACACACACACACACACACACACACACACACACATACAAATCCCACCCTTCCCTTTATTGTTAGGATGATTGGGGTCATTCATGAAGGTAGGGAGTTGTGGTTCACAGGGGTTGAACATTTCTGGTCATGATTTCCCTGGGGTACAGACTTGGACATAATGCTTACTGCAGGCATGGACATTCTTCACACATACCAGGCTAAGGTGCTCCAGAGATGAGATGCAATGGCAGTGCTGAGGGTCCCAAATAGAAGAGACACAAGGGCCATGATCTGTTGTTCATCTGGGCAGTGTCAGGCATTAAATTTGCAACTGAGGCTTGCAAGACTGGTGCTTTTGCCACTGAACCATCGCTGAGTCCCTCTCAAAATCCATCTCTCCCTAACTCTCTGCCATGGGAATTGTCTGCTAATGTGATTCCAATCATCCATTATAGATAGCTTTACATAGTTCAGAATTTGGTCAAATGTTTGGGAAATAGGTAAGGTATGTTGAGACTTAAAACAGAGATGGTGGGGGGGGGCTAAAAGATAGCACAGTGGTAGTAGGGTTTTTGCCTTGCACACAGCCAATCCAGGACAGACAGTGGTTTGAATCCTGGCATCCCATATGATCCCCCGAGCCAGGAGCAATTTCTGAGCACAGAGCCAGGAGTGGCCTCTGAGCACTGCCATGTATGACCCCCCAAAAACAACAACAACAACAACAACAACACAGAGATGGTGAGGCTGAAGTGATAGCATAGTGGGTAGGGTGATTTCCTTGAATGAGGTTAATCCAGGTTCAGTTCCTGGCATCCCATATGGTCCCCTGAGCACCACCAGTAATGATCTCTGAGCATAGAGCCAAGAGTAACTCCTGAGCAATGCTGAGTGTGACCCCACCTCCCAAAAAATAAAATAGGGATGGCTACTTATTTGGAGCCTAGTGATGACTTCCCAAAGCCCTTTCATGAATATTTCCCAGCATGCAGCTTTCCACTTCTGAGCATCTGAGCTCTTGGTGCTCCTGGGGGCAGGGCAGGCTCCACACAGAACAGAGGCTGATTTGTTTGGCTTCAGCAGCACTAGTGTCTGTCACTTCCTGCATATGTAGGAACCTTCTGGTAAGATCAAGGCAGTGCCAGCATCAAAACTTGAAGAAAGATTGTCTGTGGCTTGAAAAAATGCCCAGAGATAACAGTGACATACTCTTGAAAAAATGCCGCCTCACCAGTTCTCCGGGGCATGAAGCATAGGGCTGGGAAACACAGCGAGATTCTCTGGGGGAGAAGGCCTTGGAGAAGGACCTTTGTCACTCATAGAAATTCCTGGTAGGGGGCTGGCGAGGTGGTACTAGAGGTAAGGTGTCTACCTTGCAAGTGCTAGCCAAGGAAGGACTGTGGATATGGTCCCCCCAAGCCAGGGGCAATTTCTGAGCGTTTAGCCAGGAGTAACCCCTGAGCATCAAATGGGTGTGGCCCTGAAAAAAAACAAACAAAAAAAAGAAATCCCTGGTAGGTGGTCCAGGTCACTCCTTCTCTCTCACTCTGGAGACTGCCAGCAGACAGGATTGTGCACCTTCTGCCAGGAAGTCTTCTGCTGTCCGAAGACTCACCTCTGATCCGGAAAAAAAAAAAAAAGATAAATGGCCACCAAGAGAAACCTAGAAAACACAGCCTAGAGACCAACATACAGATGTGACTGAGCTGTGAAGACATTATTCTCCATCTTGCCGGTGGAGACCAACTAACACTTCACAGTTTGCAAAGCGCTTTCGCCTACGTGATTTCATCCTATTCTCCCAAGCTGGAAAGAGGGGCAAATATCGTAGTCTTGTGAGAAGCAGAAGAAACAGCAGCTCTGAGAGGGAACAGGACAGGACTGTTACAGGGGACCCCCAAATAGTCACAGACTGATTCCACCAGGATCTTTGATGCCACACTCCAGGATCTGTCCACCACATCTCAGGGATCCTTCTTCCACCATTTTGTTTTGATTATTCGGCCATATCTACAACACATTTTTTTTGTTTGTTTGTTTTTGGACCACACCCAGCAGTGCTCAGGGGTTACTCCTGGTTCTCAGCTCAGAAATTGCTCCTGCAGGCATGGGGGACCATGTGGGATGCCAGGATTCAAACCACCATTGGTCCTGGGTCGGCTGCTTGCAAGGCAAATGCCCTACCACTGGGCAATACTTGGGGCTTACTCCTGGCTTTGTGCTCAGCAATCACTCCTAGTGAGTCTTGGGGGACTATATTTGGTGCTGGGAATTGAATCCAGGCTGAGTACATATAGCACGAGCGTCCTACCTGTTGTACCATTATTCTTGTGAATTCTTGTGCAGCAAAAACCCCATAGGTAGGGCTGGCAAACTGCAGAGTTTGAGTGGTTCCAGGAGAGAAAGCTGCATACTCAGGGCCATGGGAGCACCCTTTAGGTAAATGGCATTCTTTCCCAGGCTACATTTGCTCATGAGAAAAGCCTGGGATGTGGCCTTTGCAGTGGCATTTGCAGTGGAAGAGTTTAGTGACTCTGTCCTTAAGCTTCTGGGGGTAGTAGCCCAGTTGTCTCTGGGAAATAATGGAGGAACAGTTGGCAAGGGGAGAGGACTAGCAGGAAGGTCAGCAGATTTTCAGTTGAGATACAAATGGAATGGAAGGAAAATGGAATGGGGGTCTAGATGTCAGTGAGACTTACTGGGCTTCATGAAGATGGAGTGAAGGTTATTGACTTACACTCTTCTTCCACAGCCTGCCTGCTTCACTCCCCCATTTCTTTTTTTTGGGGGGGGTCACACCCGGCTGCACTCAGGGGTTACTCCTGGCTCTATGCTCAGAAATCACCCCTGGCAGGCAACAGGGGACCATATGGGATGCCGGGATTCGAACCACCGTCCTTCTTCATGAAAGGCAAACACCTTACCTCCATGCTATCTCACCAGCCCCGCTCCCCCCCTTTCTAGGGAGGCTCCTAGAAGAAGCTGTTGGCACTTTGAGATTTGTCTGTGGAAGGGGCTAACAAAGTTGTGTGGTTGTTAGGAGGAGGAAACAAGGGAACAGCGTCCTCTTCTCTCCTGATCCCTTCCTGCTGCCTGTCAGTAGGTCAGAAAGCCAAGGTCAGGGGCCAGAGTGATAGCTCAGTGGTAGGGCATTTGCCTTGCACATGGCCGACCCAGGACTAATCCTGGTTTGATCCCCGGCATCCCATATGGTTTCCTGATTCTGCCAGGATCAATATCTGAGCAGACCCAGGAGTAAAGCCTGAGTATCACCGGGTATGGCCAAAAACAAACAAACAAACAAAAAAACAAGGCCAGCACCTGAATGGCCTGACTATGGATAAGGAGTAGGGAACTGAGATCTAAGGGAACAAGTAGGTAAAGCACAGGTGGGAAGGAAGGTGGCAGGCTGAGGGGAGATCCTCTTCTTCCTCTGTGGAGATTGTGCACTCAATAGGTTTGTCTGACAATCGTGCATGGGACACACTGGTGCACAGGACCCCTACAGGACAGTCACCAAGAGGGAAGGGAAGAAGCGAGGCAAGCCCAGACTCCCACTAGCAACTGCCTCCCAGTGGGAAAGAAGTAGTTTTAGTGGGCCCGGAGAGATAGCACAGCGGCGTTTGCCTTGCAAGCAGCCGATCCCGGACCAAAGGTGGTTGGTTCGAATCCCGGTGTCCCATATGGTCCCCCGTGCCTGCCAGGAGCTATTTCTGAGCAGACAGCCAGGAGTAACCCCTGAGCACTGCCGGGTGTGGCCCCAAAAAAAAAGAAGTAGTTTTAGTGACCCAAGAACTTTTCAATCAAGATCTGGGCGTCTCCAAGTAGTCTCTGAGGTGGTGAGAGGGAAAGAGGACCAGGTCCTGATGCAAAGCAGACAGAGAAAAGGGACTTCCCTGAACAGAGTGTGCCAAAAGGAAGTGTGAGGCTGTGAGCAACTGTGCAGAAAGACTGTGGCACAGATGCAAGTGGTACATACTGTCCCCTCCGACAGGGAACACTGTCCCAGAGCTTCAGTATGGCGATGCCACTGGGAGCTGACTCTGCAAAGCTTCAGAGCTGATTACTGATTGCAGGCATCTACAAAGAAGAAAGAAATGCTTTGATCAAACACAAAGAAACATTTCTTAACATATATTCATTTCACACACACACACACACACACACACACACACACACACACACAACACACACACACCCCCTACCCCTCTGTTTCATGAACAAATGAGTCACAGACACCAATTAAAATGTCCCCACTGGGGCCTGCGAGGTCGCGCTAGAGGTAAGGTGTCTGCCTTGCAACTAGCCAAAGAAGGACCTTGGTTTGATCCCCCGACATCCCATATGGTCCCCCCACGCCAGGGGCAATTTCTGAGTGCTTAGCCAGGAGTAACCCCTGAGCATCAAACAGGTGTGGCCTGAAAAATAACAAACAAACAAACAAAAATGTCTCCACAAACCAGACTGATGGTACAGTATGTAGTGTTTGGCCTTGCACGTGCCTACCTGGATTTAATTTCCAGCATCCTGTATGAGTCTCTGGCCTCCCCCAAGCCTGTCATGAATAATTCCTGAGCACAGAGCCAGGAGTAAACCCTGAGCATTACTGTGTGACTCAAAAACAAACATAATATTATCATTATTAATTAATATTATTAATTAATACTAATATTTTATTAATTAATGTTATTAATATAATAAAAATTGATAACTGAAACCCAACTATGAAGTTTTCATAACCAAGTGCTTAAATAAAAATATTAAAAATAATACATAATAAACAAAAGGTTCCTGAGACCAGGAGCCACCCCTGTTTACCCTTATCACCCCTGCCTGCTTCCAGTAGAGAAGCGGCTTCCAGAATGTGCTTAGCAAATTAAATAGTTATTGGGTCAGAGAGAGATAGTCCACTTAAGGCACTTGCTTTGCATGCGGATTACTCTGGTTCAATCCCCAGCATCCCATATGGTCTCTGAACTCTGCCTGCTAGGATCCTGAGCTTAGAACCAGGAGTAAGTCCTGAGCACGCTGGGTATGACCCTCCCCCCAAATAAATTCAATGCAAATTAAATGGCTGTATTATTAATTTGGCAATTATTTCTTATGGTAGTGAGCTAGTAGGAAATAAATAGAACATTACAAAGACCACAGGCCACTGTCTGGGGGAAAGACTTGCAGCCAAAGAAATATAAAAATAAAGTCCTTCTTGAAAGGCAAGGCAGTCACTCTGCATTCCGAAACCAGGACCATGTTGACTGTGCAATGCAGGTTGCTAGGCAACCACACGGTAATTCCTTGTGTAATCGAGATGAAGCTGTCATTTGCTTCCTTGGCTAGATGTGACATGAAGAGACAACAGGTAAAGGACAACCCAGATTGTGCACCTAGGTGGCATATTCACTGGTGAAGGGTGTGGACATGGGTGAAAATCATGGCCCGTCAGAAAGTGCTGGAGGGAGAATTTCATTATCTGTCAGCACCAGACAGTCTAGCACATTTTCTTGGGTTTACCCTGTGGGTGAATCCTGTGGGTACTCCTGTCATCCCGGCCCACAAAGCAGGAGACCAAAAGCACGGTGCTTGCCTGTGTGGATGGCTGTCAGTGCACTCCAGATCTGTAGCCCCACCACTTCAGCTGGGCCAAGATTTGACCGAATAAAAGCAGGCTTTTTAAGTCTTAAGAGAACACTCCAATTTTCAAAGAAACGCAAGTGGGGGTGGGTGGGTGAATGGATGGCACTTTTCTCTACCTGAAGAAAAGGCTCTTAGCAATCTCTTTGTTTGGATGCGATTTCCCGACATTTTAGTCAAATGAGCCGCCTGCTTGGGATTCCACCCGTCCTATTGACATAGCTGCTTTTGAAACAGACTGGAAACGCCACCGAGCATCTGAGAATGAGTGAGGGCTCTTTCCAAGCTTCGCAGACCGGAAGAAAAAGAGAACTTAAGTGTAAATGCTACTTTCAATTTGGGAGGCTTAGGAAGATTCATCTTTTCCGTATGAATTTTCAAAAGGACAACTCCTCAGAATTAAAATCCTAAGCAGAATGTAGGCTTACCCCACCTACACACATCCATACCTCCGGAGGATATCAATCACCTTGAGTCTTCTTGAGAAATTGGCAGCTTTTTTCCAGGCTCCGGGAAAAGATTCAAATGGGCACCTTGGATTCCTGAATTAAGAATGGTCAGAAAGCTACCAATAAATATTGTGTTGGGGGTTAAAGTTAGGGCTGGAAGGGACCCCTATGACAATGATAGTTGGAAATGACCACTCTGGACAAGAACTGGGTGTTGAAAGGAGTTAAAGTGATAGAAATGATATCTCTTCAATAAACCACAGTGCAAACCACAGTGCCTAAACAGAAAAAAAAGGATGAGCGAGAAAGAGAGAGAAGAAAGAGTGAGGATAGGAAAGTGAAAAGGAAGAAAGTGGGAGAGAAGAGAGAAGGGGAAAAAGGAAGAGAGAGAAGAGAGAGAAAACCAAAAAACCAAACAACAACAACAAAAATTAAATAAATTAAAAAAAAAAAAGCAAAAATTAGTTGGGGAGAAAGCAATGAGATCAAAGCAACCAGATAGGGTTGTTTGTTTGTTTTGTCTTTGGGAGGGCCACTTGGCAGTGCTCAGGGGTTACTCCTGGCTCTTCGCTCAGAAATCACTCTCTGGCAGGCTGAGGTGACCATATGGGGTGCTGGGGATCGAACCCGGGTCAGCTGCGTGCAAGGCAAACAAGTCCTACCCGCTGTGCTTTCGCTCTGGCCCAGCAATCAAGTAGTCTTGACAAAAAACTGGGCAGAGGGGCCCGGCGGTGGCGCTGGAGGTAAGGTAAGCCTTACCTGCGCTAGCCTAGGAGACGGACCGCGGTTCGATCCCCCGGCGTCCCATATGGTCCCCCAAGCCAGGAGCGACTTCTGAGCGCATAGCCAGGAGTAACCCCTGAGCGTCACCGGGTGTGGCCCAAAAAACCAAAAAAAAAAAAACTGGGCAGAGCCTCAGCCTGACAGCTGGGCCCCATTTACTCAACCTGAGCTGATGGGAACTTAAAACAAGCTGGTCCCCTCGGAGGTGGGACACCTGTTGAAGCTCCTGGCCCATTAATTAAATGGAATTAATTAAAATTAGGAATTTAAATCAAATTATCAGTCGGGCACTGGAGTGGGAAATGGTGAGACCTGTCATTGCTTGAGGGGAAAGCCATTGCATTTGTCATCTCTGCTGGCCAGACTTTTGGAGGTGCTTTCAGAATGGTCAGCCAAGTGCCAAAGCAAGTGTCAGGCAGGATGCAGGCAAGTTCATGCCCAGCAACTGCTCAGAGCCCCAAGGACTCCAGTGACTGCAGGAGTGGAGAGAGAGGGGTGGGGTAAGATTAGGAGGAGCAAAGGAAGCTCTAGAACTTCTTTTTTTGTTTATTTTAAGGTCACACTGGGCAATGCATAGTCAGGGCTCTAAACTTAGGAATCACTCCTACTGGAATTCAGGAGATTGTGCTTGGGATTGAGCCCAGCTTGGCTACATGTGAGGCAAGTGTCTTACTCACTGTACCATCTCTCTGGCCCCAACTCTGAAATTACTTGACAAGGATTAAACTGGGGAACAAAAGCTGTCAGTGGCTGCTTCCACTTCACCTTTCCAATGGATCCCAATGCTTCAGACAGTTGTATGTTAAACACCTGGAGAATGGAGAGCAGGTGGATCAGAGAACCGACCACAGGCAGGAGTTGTTGGGAACTTCCCTAGCACTTGCAATCCAGGAAAAGAATCCACATTGGTGGAGCTGGTGGGCGTGGGAGCCCATGGCTAAATTTACAGGAAGCTGAGGTCCCTTGTATGTCAGAGTAGTAGAACATTTACCATGTAGTGTCTGCCCTACCCTTGCAGACATTGATGGGGGAGAGGGGAACAGAGAGAAAAATAAAGACCCAAGAAATGACAACCCCAGGGAGGTAGACCAAGTCATGAAAGACAGAAAGTGCTCAGGTGGAGAAATAGTTCCATCCATGTGAATCCTTTGGTTTTGTGGCTAGTTGCCTGCTACTGAAGGGTCCAGCTCCACCCAGGAGCCCCAGCTCCATCTGGATTTCTTTTTTGTTCTGTTTTGTTTTGTATTTTTTGGCCACAACCGGCGGTGCTCAGGAATTACTCCTGGCTCTGTGCTTAGAAATCGCTACCATATGGGATGCCAGGATCTCATCTGGGTCCGTCCAGTCACCAGCATGTAAGGCAAATGCCCTACCGCTGCGTTATCACTCTGGCCCCTCCATCTGGCCATCTAATAGGGTCACCTGAGTTCTCTACTTTTGGAAATCCCATGCTGGTGGGGAACTCAGTGGGGATCCAGAGCGGGAGGTAAGCCTATGATGACTATGAGTCCAAGAGGGGTGACTCATTAATTTTCCAGGCCATCTGAAGAAAGTAAAATTGGGAATTTAAATGAAAGATCAGTGGGTGGGGAGGACACTTAAATCTTTCCACTAAAATTATTCCAGAGGAGCTGGAGTGATAATAGTACAGTGAGTAGGGCACTTGTAGGCAATCAACCCTGGTTCAATCTGTGACGCCTTATATGATCCCCCAAACCTGTCAGGAGTGTTCCCTGAATGCAGAGCCAGGAGTAAAGCACTGCTGGGAGTGGCTCAACCCCCAGCCTCTCCCAAATAATTACATTTAAAGAATATCCAACAAAACCAAAATTGGTGGGCCCGAGAGATAGCATGGAGGTAGGATGTTTGCCTTGCATGCAGAAGAATGGTGATTCGAATCCTGGCATCCCATATGGTCCCCTGAGCCTGCCAGGAGAGATTTCTGAGCATAGAGCCAGGAGTAACCCCTGGGCGTTGCTGGGTGTGACCCAAAAACCAAAAAAAATTTTTTTTGGCAAGAATAATTAAATACTAAATTCAATGAGAGGATAACTACTTTACGGTCAGATACACGAAGATTCTGAAAATAAGCTAGAAAGATCACAAATCATAGTCCAAGAAAGACACCAGCTCCAGAGTGAGGATTTCACTGCTGTTTGGAAAACTTGGGAAAGTAAGAGTAATGCAAAGTTTCATGAAGTAGAAATCATCTCATTTTGAAATTGAGATGTCTCTTCTATTTATAAAGGAGCTGGAATTTGAAACTAGATTTCCTTTTTTTTTTTTTTTGTTTTGGTTTTTGGGCCACACCCGGTAACGCCCAGGGGTTACTCCTGGCTATGCGCTCAGAAGTCGCTCCTGGCTTGGGGGACCATATGGGACGCCGGGGGATCGAACCGCGGTCCGTCCAAGGCTAGCGCAGGCAAGGCAGGCACCTTACCTGTAGCGCCACCGCCCGGCCCGAAACTAGATTTCCTGACTAGTTTCACTATCACACTATTTTAACTAAAACAGTCATTTGAAAATAGTTTTGAACTTAATTTTAATATTACAACAAGCATGGAACAAGTATTTTTAGCACCTTTCTGGCCTTTCTCCTATTGTTGTTGCTGATCCTGTGATGCCAGGGGGTTGTACCCCATCTGTGGTCATCTGTGGTGTTCCAGACAGACTATTCACTTTTTTTTTGTTTTGTTTTTGGGCCACACCCGGCGGTGCTCAGGGGTTACTCCTGGCTGTCTGCTCAGAAATAGCTCCTGGCAGGCACGGGGGACCATATGGGACACAGGGATTCGAACCAACCACCTTTGGTCCTGGATCAGCTGCTTGCAAGGCAAACGCCACTGTGCTATCTCTCTGGGCCCAGACTATTCACTTTTTATAGTGCTGGAATCCCACTATCAGTGCCACCACAATGGCACTCGCTGATATTGGTAATGGCAGGGATTGAACTCACAGCCTCTTACTATCAAGGCAGCTCCTCTACTGTTGAACCACATCCCTGAACCCTTAGTACATAGAAATGTGTGTGTGTGCGCACGCGCTACACCTGACGGTGCCCAGGGCCTGACTGTTCCTGGCTCGACAGTCAGAGATCACTCCATGTAGTGCTAGGGGTAGGGGAACATATGTGGTGCTGGGGATTAAATTGGGGTTCTTTGTGTGCCAGATAAGTATCTTAAATCCTGATCTTTCCCTAGCCCCCTTTTTTGTTTTTGTTTTTATTTTGGGGGGGGCACACCTGGTGATGCTCAGGAATTACTCCTGGCTATGGGCTCAGAAATTGCTCCTGGCTTGGGGGACCATATGGGCTGCTGGGGGATTGAACTGAGGTCTATCTTAGGTCAACACATGCAAGGCATAAGCTCTACTGCTTATGCCACTGCACCTGCCCCAACCTAACCCCCTATTTATGTTAAGGGCCAGGAAGCTAGAGAAGAACTGGCACACACACTTTGTACCCAGAAGCCCTAGTGGGCTGAAGAGTCAGTACAGCAAGGGGGGCACTTGCCTTGTAAGCAGCAGACCCAGGTTTAATCCCCAGTACCCCATCTACTTCCCCAAAACACACCAAGAGTGATTCCTGGCACAGAGCCTGGAGTAAGATCTGAGCACCTCCAGGTGTAACCAAAACTCAGATAAACAAACAAAACCAAGTCCTGGGTTCAACCCCCCAAATGTATTCTCCTAGCATTGAGCTCAGAGTAGCTCCACTTCTAGCACAGTGATGGAAAACCAAAATCTGAACAGTATATTTTAAATTCTATAAAATTAAAGTTTATATGACTTACATACTAAATTCAAGTTTTGGAACTTTGAATGCCTGACTTCTTAAAATAAAACTTAGCCTAAGGGTGAGTCTTCATAATTAGATTGGAAACTTCTCTTTTCACAGGGTATAAAATTACCCAACGTGCCCTATCTCCAACCCCAAGTGAACAAATCTAAAGAAAGCAGAATTGCTTCAAGAAATAATACAGTTCGGGCTGAGTGTGAAACACGTGTAGTCTGGTAATATTCTACCTCATATGGAGAGTGAGTTGCCTGCCATAACTATGGCTTTTATTGAGTACAGAGACCACCCCCAGGTGGGGCAGTAAGGACAGAGTAAGGACAGATAGCTCAGGCTATTCTGAACCAGTTCCGTCCAGGTTTACATGTAAGACAATCTTTGTTTTGGGGTAAAACCATCTCTCCATCCACCACCATTCAGCCCCATCCAAGGGCTGAAATGCAACAGTAAACAAATAGATAAATAGATACAAAGGAACCAGGGATGATCTTTTTCGGGGGGGTAAAATAAAGGTGTACTCTAACAACAGGGAAGAGACAGGCAACAGCCTAAGGTCAAAGGTTGGATGGAGGTGCAAGTGCCTCCCACAACTGTCTTCCCAATCCCCCCATAAGTGTGGCCTGGAAAAACAGCTTGTTTCCAAAGCCTTGCATGTAGTATTGAATGGAGCCTGGCGCCACCTGCTGGCAATCCTGGAAGTTTGGTTTGGTTTTGGTTTTGGTTATTTGGCTACACATCACTACATGCTTACAAGGGGTGGACGGTCTTTCCTGGAGGTTTTGGGAGTGGTGTGGGAGCAAATGGAACACAATGTGCCTGGGATCCGACCTGGACTTCTGGCATGCACAACATGCACTCACCCTGCGGAGATCTTTCTCCATCTCCTCCCAATGACACAACTGACACAGGCCTCCAAGTGGAAAAAACACTCTAGCAAGGAGGCCAGGCATGCTCCGTCCTCACCAGACAAAGAACTCAGCCTCATAAAGAGCATACCAACCACTAGACTTGTGCAACTTGCAACAGAAATGCAGACTTGCAAACTCTGGTGAACAAGGGGAAAAACATGCTTGACACTGGTTTGGTTGCATAGAAATATTCTTTATATTTATCTATTTATTTATTTATTTATTTATTTATTTATTTATTTATTTATTTATTTATTTATTTATTTATTTATTTTGGTTTTTGGGCCATACCCGGCAGTGCTCAGGGGTTACTCCTGGCTATCTGCTCAGAAATAGTTCCTGGCAGGCTCGGGGGACCATATGGGATGCCAGATTCGAACCAACCACCTTAGGTTCTGGGTTGGCTGCTTGCAAGACAAACGCCACTGTGCTATCTCTCCGGCCCAGAAATATTCTTTAGAGGCAAGGGAGATAGTGAAGTGGTGGTGGAGGAATTCCATCTCCAACCTCTGCCCAAAGCACTGTCGGGTGTAGCTCTGATGGCCACTAACATTGCTGGCCTGACTACTAGCCAGTTTAGGGGTCAGTGGCCTTTGAGCCCTGCTTAGAAGGGCTCCCTGAAAACACATTCTTTAATCATTTTCATAAATTGTTTACCCATATATCTAATCACATAGAGGCATATGGTAGCTTACTAAGAATTATATCTACCAGTAAATTGATTTGATCTTTTTGTTTGTTTTTTGTTTTTGGGTCACACCTGGCGGCGCTCAGGGGTTACTCCTCGCTAATTGCTCAGAAATAGCTCTTGGCAGGCACAAGGGACCATATGGGACACCAGGATTCGAACCAACCACCTTAGATTCTGGGTTGGCTGCTTGCTAGGCAAACGCCGCTGTGCTATCTCTTCGGTCCCTTTTTTTCCCCCAAATCTGGCAGTACTCAGGTATTACTTATGGTACTGTGCTCTGGGATGGGGGGATTGTTTTGGGGATCATATAGGGTGCTGGGGATTGACCCCAGGTTGGCTGAGTGTAAGGCTTACCTGCTGTTCTATCCAGAACTAATCTTTTTGTTGTTTGTTGTTGTTGTTTTTTGGGCCAGACCCAGTGATGCTCAGGTGTTACTCCTGGCTATGCACTCAGAAATCACTCCTAGCTTGGTGGACCATATGGAATGCTGGGGGATCAAACCACAAACCATCCTAGGTTATCGCCTGCAAGGCAAATGCCCTATCACTGCGCCACCGCTTTGGCCCCTCCAGAACTAATCTTATTTTTTATTTTTTTGGTTGGAAATATTAAGCACCCTGATTTAAAAGATTATTCATAATACAGTTGTTTCTGGTATTCAATGTTCCAATACCATTATCACCACCAGTAACCTTCCCTTCACCATTATGTTCCCAGTTTCCCACCTACCCACAAGCCTGTTCCCTGAGCAGGCACAAAATAATTTACTTTATATTGTTTATTACAACATATATTTCACAATGCGGTTACTAAAGTCATCAGCTGAGGATCTACTGAGTGGTTTGGTGCTTGTTGAGCCTTCTGTGGTATTGTTTTCATTCATTGAGCTTATGGGCTTCTATGCAATTTTCCCATCTAATTTGCCGTGTTCCTACTGGGCTGTCTGTCAGTATACGCCAAAAGCTACAGGAGCTGTGGCATGGGGATTTAGCAGCTTTGTATCTCTTGGAGATTAGTAGTGGAACTGTGGAGCTGGACTGTTTATATGCTGGAGGAAATCATGTGTGAGGGTGGAACATTGGACCTAGGGGACTGGGGGTTGGGCTCAGACTGCCCCCATCTTGAGACGGTTCCAGTGATCTCAGTCCAGAGAGTGGGTTTGTCTGGACCGATTCAGTGGCGATGGGATTAGTCCTGATGATTCTTTTGGCTTCATGACCAAATTTGCCTTTGAAGTTTCAGTCACTGATAAAGCTTGGCTCTGCTCTAAAGGTAGGTAGGAAGTTTCTCAGGTGAATTACTACACATTTGCAGCACAAAGATCATTACAGAATAAAAATCACCCTCATTTATATTTTTCCTCTGGTATGCATGATGCTCTTACCTACTTCCCTAACTGTTAATACTTCTTTTGGGGGAGCACCCCTAACAGAAGTTGGGGAACCATGAGGTGCCTGGAGATTCAAATTAAAGCTCCAACAAGTGGGCCCGGAGAGATAGCACAATGGCTTTTGCCTTGCAAGCAGCTGATCCAGGACCAAAGGTGGTTGGTTCGAATCCCAGTGTCCCATATGGTCCCCCGTGCCTGCCAGGAGCTATTTCTGAGCAGACAGCCAGGAGTAACTCCTGACCACCGCCGGGTATGGCCCAAAAACCAAACAAACAAAAAAAGCTCCAACAAGCAAGGTAGGTGCTCCAGCCTATAAATCTTCTATCTCCAGGTCCTTATCTGTCAATTTTCATTGGGGGGGGGAGTGTCTTGCAGGCTACACCCAGCAGTGTTTGGAGGGGACCAAGTGGTTTGGGAGTCTGCAGCATGCAGTGCAAAAGCCATGACCCCTGTAATCTCTATGGCCCTTGTTGGTCGTTTTTTGAGTTCACATTCAGCAGTCTCAAGCTTACTCTTGGCTTTGTGCCCAGGGACCACTCCTGGCAGGACTTGGGGGAGCATCTGGAATGCCTGGGATTAAACCTTGGTCTGCTACATGCAAGGCAAATGCAGTCTGCAGTACTGTCTCCATGCTCCCCTGGTTTCTCTTGAAGCTTCACTTCTGGTTCTCTTTCTCCTTCAATAACAACAAAAAAACAAACTGAATTTCAATAAAAATATAATTTACTCCTTCGATTTATTCAATTCTATTTTTCTCAGAATTCTCTGGCACTTCTCCCACTTTCTCTCCCACTGTTAACCAAGAGGATGCATTCAAGTCACATATCAGATCCTAAGGCACCTCAAGTTAAATCTTTTTGCTGGGCTTCAAAAGAAGGGTGGGGTGTGGAAAAGGCACTATGCTGTAATGGTTAAGATCCCCTTTAGTAGCTGCACCATCCGAGGCAAAAACACAGCACCCCCATAGAAAGACCGGGAACGAGAGCACTGCCTCGAAGGTTTTAGAAGCAGTTTAAAAGAATCCTTGTAAAGCTGCTGGTTCTTAACTAGTCGATAATTGTTAATTATTGTTTTCACTCTTTCCCTGAAAGAAAAAGCCTTCTTTGCTTAGGCATTCAAGTCTCCTCTGTGCTGGTAAAGCTGATGCTAATAAGCACATTCACACCTAGTGATGCATTCGAATTATGTAGGTTTGGAGGACTCTGCACCGAACAGAGTCCTAGCATGGCTAATACTGGGTGACCTCCTCTCGGTCCCCTGGGTGGCACCTTCCAGCTAACCAACCTGGGGTGACGCTGACTAGTGTAAGTTATCTTCGCTGTTAAATCCTTTGTTGGGTATTTGTGCATCCAAGAACAGTCCCCAGAATGAGAAATTACTTCCCATCCCCTTGTCCCCTTTCGAGGGGAGACCTTGGTAATATTTATCCGCAGCAAATAATAATCCACACAGACAAGAAGGATAGGGTGTAAAAGATTGGGCAAAGAGAGCGAGAGAATCCTCCTGCAGCCTGCAGCTTTCGCAAAAGGACCCCTCTCCCCTGTCCATCAAGCTATGTATTGCCAACTCCACAGCGCCCCACCTGGAAGGGCTAGGTGGGGCAATAGTCACAGAACAATCCTAAGGAAATACTTTTATATATAACAAGTCCAAGAATAATCTTATGGAAACTTTTTCATATACTACAACTAGAACTCCCCCAATAAAACAAGCTGCTAGTTGCAGGTATTTATGTGGGGGAAGTTTGAAATACTGTTGGTGCTAATGAGAACCTGAATTCCCTAATTCTAATAGTCAGGAAGTCACTAGCCCCAAGTGATTCAAGGCTACCCCGCTGGACAGGGAGGTTGGAGAACCTTTGTCAGTCTTTCCATGTCCAAACCTGGAAGGTCACGTTTTGAAATCTAACAACACGCACATCCTTGCAACCCATCAGAACGTTTATGGATTGCATAAGCGGAAAAAACACATTCCCCCCCCCAAAACCTGAGACACTTGTGACATCTCGGATAAGGCACGGGAAGGAAGGGGCTGGAGAGATAGTAGCACAGCGGTAGGGCGTTTGCCTTGCACGCAGCCGACCCAGGACAGACCTGAGTGCTGCAGGGTGTGACCCAAAAACCAAAAGAAAAAAAAAAGATACACAAAGGGCAGAAAGTTAAAACCAACCAACTTATTTTATTTATTTTGGTTTCTTTTTTTGGGGGGGGGGTCACACCCGACGGCACTCAGGGGTTGCTCCTGGCTCTACGCTCAGAAATCGCTCCTGGCAAGTTCGGGGACCACATGGGATGCCAGGATTCGAACCCCCGTCCTTCTGCATGCAAGGCAGACGCCTTACCTCCATGCTATCTCTTCGGCCCCATGCAACCAACTTATTTTAAGAAATGTCTGGGAGGAGGGACCTGTGATAAACACAGGGGTGGAGCGTTTGCCTTGCACGCAGCCGACCCAAGACAGACGGTGGTTCGAATCCCGGAGTCCCATATAATCCCGCAAGTCAGGAGCAACCTCCGAGCGCAGAGCCAAGAGTAAGGCCGGAGCACAGCTGGCCGTGACCCACTGACCCGGAAGCAGTGAGTTCTGCACCCGCTGGCCGCAGAGGTCACGCCTCCCGAGGCGAGGGCTGTGATTCGTCGGCTCCCACTGTAAGCTCCGCCCCTAAGGCGCTGGAGCCCCGCCCACCCCTCCCCTGCGGCCCAGCTCTCCCCGCGGTCCTCCACTCAAAATGGCGGCGGCGCCGGGCGGGACCCACCATGGAGACGTCGCCCTTCCGCGGCATCGTCTTCCGGCCTGGAGGCGAGAAGTGGCGCCTCGGCGGGCCCTTGTAGGACAAAGGCGAGTCTAGTCTCCATGGTGCCGAGTCCTCCGAGCCAGGCCACGTGACGGAGCCGCAGCGGAGGCGGGGAGGGGATAGGAAAGGAAATGTGGGCGTGGCCTCGGCGGAAAGGGCGTGACATAGCAGGGTGGGCGTGGCCTCGTCATCTACTGGGTTGTCATGGAGCTGCGGGGCCGGGTTCGCGCATGCGCCGCCGGGTTCCCGAGTCAGTGGTGGAGCGGCGATTCGGGCCCTTAGGTGAGAAAGGGAGGAGAGTTGGGTGCGATGGCAGTGGGGGCTTTGGGCGCCTGGTGAGGGCCCAGGAGGAGGAGCAGGACTTTCGGGGAGACAGCCAAATGGTGGGAGTGGGTGTGTGTGTCCTCTTCCATTTACTGGGTTTTGCTTCTGGGGGTGTTGGGCCTGCACCCCAGAGGGAATGGCTGGTAGAAGGTGTGCAGGTGGGTGTGCAGGTGGGTGGGTGGAGGTTTTGGGGTTCAGGCCCTGCAGGGGGTGGGCCACCTTCCCTGGACAGAGAGCCTGGACTATGGGAGCAGAGAGGCAGGGGGTGGACAGGTCAGTGGGCATTGCAACTGGGGACCCCTGGGAGGGTCCCAGGCTTCCAGGGTGGGAGGATGGGGGTGGCACCGGTGCCCCTTTTTTGGGCACGGGCACAGGTGCTCCGGCTATTCCAGAAACGACCTGTCACCCACTTTTGCTGCTTATTTTTTTCTGAGCCTCAGGCAAGGTGCCAGGAGCCACCGAGATGGGGGCAGAAGGTGGGCAGCTGCCAAGGGAGAAGTTAGCAAGGGGGTGGAGGTGGATGGAGGGCCCAGGGGCGCAGGCCACAGCCAGTCTGCCTCTCTGTTATTGCCCAAACCGTGGCAGCTTGGATCGGATTGCTCTGCTCGGGCATTTGGCCCAGGAAGGCTGGTGGCACGCCAGTCCCCAGCACGGTTTCCAGGGGCTGCCCAGTTGGGTCTGCTGCGCTGGCACACGGAGGCCCCAGATCTGCAGGGTGCTTCTGCTGGCTGGCACAGATGCTTGCGTGGGCTGGTGCGAATGGGGAGCTGGGTGCTGTGCCTGTGAACCCTGCGAGCTGGGGATTTTAAGGAAGTTCTGGCTCTTTGGAAAGAGGAGACTTGGGGCCAAGCCATACCTGGTCCCACACAGAGCACATTCATTGTGTGTGTGGACTCAGGGCTCAAGCTCCGGCTTAGGAGTTTGCAGCCAAATCGGAGACAAGAAGATTTAAGGGTAGAAGCACATGAGCGATAACCACAGAGGAAGGATTATTCTGTTCTCTGTTCACAGACACACTTCCTCAGAAGGGTGCTCCGCATAGCTCATCCAAGAAAAATGACTACAGAGAAACCCTAGAAGTGGTAGTATAATTTATAGTCCTGCAAAGATGGAATGTTGGAATAGTATTACCTATTCATAGGAGGTTGTGGATCTACAAATACAATGTCCAGAAATAGAATTCGGTAGATTTTATATCTATAGAATAATACAAATAAATTCTGTAGTTTTTTTATAAAATATTTTATACATAATAAGCCATGTTTATACTAGTAATGATCATGCATTTTGTAGGATTTATTATTTTGATATTATTAGTGGCTCTGGTGGAAAGACCCTAATCTTTTGTGGCCTTGTTGCTTGGTTGTATCTAAGTCTTTGGCAGGGCTTTCCCCTCACACTCTGACCATGCACTCATGTTTCTATGCACTTTTGTGACGTGAGGCATTTTAAGAGAACTTGACCTCGGGAAAGTTGCCAAGTGTCTATAAAAATAGAAATCTGAGAGCAGCATTTGAGATCCTGTCCATGTAAGTCTTGGGTCTCTTTTTTTTTTATCCTAAGCCCTAAGGCTTCAGAGACCCGGTTGATGACTGGCCTTTAATCTGGTTGGTGGATTTTCCCTTATCTTAGAATAAAGGGGTAGATGAGATATCTATTTCCTACAGAAGAACAGACCTGGAAATTAGATCTTTTTTTTTTTTTTTTTTTTTGGTTTTTGGGCCACACCCTGTGATGCTCAGGGGTTACTCCTGGCTATGCGCTCAGAAGTTGCTCCTGGCTTCTTGGGAGACCATATGGGACGCCGGGGGATCGAACCGTGATCCGTCCTAGGCTAGCGCAGGCACCTTACCTCCAGCGCCACCGCCCGGCCCCTGGAAATTAGATCTTGAAGTGACGCTGGTGTTTGGAAATGCAGAATCTTGACCTTGGGCCAGGGAGACCGCTTAGAGGGCTGGAGCATGTGCCTGGCATGCTCAGAGCCCTGAATTGAACCCCTGGCACTGTATGCCACCCAAGCATCACTTGCTATGTAGCCTTGATGACACCCAGCACTGCTGAAGACTCCACTGCACCCAAAAAGAAAAAATCCCCAAAAAACAATGACAGCATCTTGACCTTAAATGGTTTTTCAGAGAGCAGTGTGCTCAGCAGGACAGAAGACTGGCTAGATTTTATTATTCTGTGATATATACTCCATATATTGCTGGGGTTGAGGTTGTAAAGGTGATAAAACAGCCCTTTAGGTTAAGGAAACAAATAATAAGACTCATGTAAGAAGTATAGAAATAGGAGACAGGGCCCAGAGAGATAGCACAGCGGTGTTTGCCTTGCAAGCAGCCGATCCAGGACCAAAGGTGGTTGGTTCGAATCCCGGTGTCCCATATGGTCCCCCGTGCCTACCAGGAGCTATTTCTGAGCAGACAGCCAGGAGTAACCCCTGAGCACCGCCGGGTGTGGCCCAAAAACCAAAAACCAAAAAAAAAAAAAAAAAAAAAAAAAAAGAAGTATAGAAATAGGAGACAAGTGTCTAGGCACACGTGGCTTGTTTGCATTTTAACTGATACCAATTGATACCAATCTGTTTAATTAACTTGATTTTGGAGCCACACCTGGCACCATTGGGGGCTACTTCTGACTCAGTGCTGGGGTGGAGATTACTACTGGCAGAGTTGGGGGACATGGGGCCAAGGATTGATCCTGGTCTCCTGTGTGAAAAGTTATGTTTCCAGCCCTAAGTATGTGTAGATTGATATACTTTCTGTTATGCAGTTCAACATACATTCTCTGGGAGCTTTTTTGGTGGGGCCACACGCCACACCTAGCGGTGCTCAGGGCTCCTGGCAGGACTGGGGGGACCATATGGGATGCTGGGGATTGAACCCAGGTCCATCCCAGGTAGGCCATATGCAAGGCAAATGCCCTGCTGCTGTGCTATCGCACCAAACCCCTCCCTGAGAACTTTCTGGACAGTGGTGTGCATTTGCAGTTTACTTAAAAGAAGGGGGCCAAGAGATGCCATAGAAGTTAGGGTGCATGTCTAGCATGTGTCTAAACTGAGTTTCATCTTCTGGTATTGTTTTATCCTCTGAGCATCACTGGGTTCCACCCTGGAAGCTCTTGAGCACTGCCTGGCTGGCGTAGGTATCCCTTGCATCACAGTGCCCAATTAGCACAACATCACCAATGTTTCCCTTGGGCCCTCCCGAGCACTGCTTAGGAGCTTCCATGCCCACTTCCAGATAAGCTCATTCAGGGTAGTTTGAATTAGATCCTTCCAGTGCAAGTGGACAGGTAAAGGTTGAAAATATTTGTAAAGCAGCATTAATGGTTTCCAGTGCCAGAAAGGAGAGGTGGCACAGTGGGTCAGAGCTTCGTAGCTGTATTCTTTTAGTGCTACATTCAAACTCCTTGCTCTGTGCCCAGGAATCAATCACTCTTGAAGGACTTGGGTGACGATATGGTATTTTGGGGATCGAACCCAGGTTGGTCACGTGCAAGGCAAGCGTCCTACTTGTTGTATTATTGTTCCGGCTCCATTAGTGGCCCATTTTCAATTCCTAGTCATTTTGTTACTCTCTCCCTTCATAGCCACTGTGCAATAACACGAGGAAATTACAGAGTTTGGGGGCTTCAGATGGGGCCTGAGAGTGGGCAGTGTGTCCTCACCCATCAACTGTCCCCTGTGAGGGATCTGTGCTTCATGGCTAAGTGAACCCTCTGCCCAGGGAAGAGAGGGCAGGGTAGATGGGGCCTTTACTCTCCATCCCACTGGATCTTCTCTAGGACACTAAGGTAAATGCCACTTAAAGACAACCTCATCGTGAAGGCTGTAGCTCAGCGGTAGGAGACTTGTCTTTCTTGTGTGAGGACCTGAGTTCTGTCCCTGATAGTCGCTGGAAATCAGATAATAATAAAGAGAGAATGGGGGGATTTTCATCATTTCAGTCACTCCAGAGCAGTCAGTTTATTCCAGTAAAGCAGTTTATATGTTCTCTTTGCTTTCAGCTGCTGCAAGTGGCCCAGCATTGAAAAAGGAGAAATCTATCATTACTCCTTTCAGCCAACTTGTCAGCATTTTAGTGTTTGATGCTACAATAAATACTGCCCTGCAGCATCTGGGGGAGCCAGAATGCATGCTTGTGTATCTTCTGTGGCACCACTGGCCATACTGGAACAGTGGTTGCAAGATGGCTTTAAAGTTTCCCAAGGGGGCCGGTGAGATAGCACAGCAGTAGGGCATTTGCCTTGCAGGCAGCTGATCCAGGCTGGACTGTTTTTCGAATCCAGACATCTCACATGGTCCCCTGTGCCTGCCAGGAGCGATTTCTGAGTGCAGAGCCAAGTGTTACCCAAAAACCATAATTAAAAAAATTCTCCTAAGGATTGTAGGAGACTAAATTTGGGACCAATACGTTATCTCTAAGACCAGTAAAGTAATCCACATGTAGAAGATGCAATGACATTATGACAAGTTCTTAATTAGTTGTAACTAACAGGACTACTAAGGAACAATTTCCTCATGGAAATGGCCAGCTACCAGTGCATAAATAATGGCTTCCTCCGGCTACCTGTGTTTCCAGTTCCTCTCAGACTGTCATTTCAGAAGAACAAAATTGTGTGTGCATTGGGTTTCACACCAAATGCATTGTCTGCACTGACAGACTCTACAAAGATGTCATTGTGGCTTACTGCTGGCCAATGTCATGGCACCATTATTGAGGTGCTGCTATCCCAGGTAATCTGTCCGGGAGTGCCTGGATAGATGTGAAAGTGAAGGTCGTCCCCTGAATGAGTCAGTCCAGTGGAACTCTAGAGTGGTGTATAAAATGCAGTCTCAGGCCAGGGACATGGCGTAAAAGGCTGGAGTACATGCTTCTTATGCAGGAGTCCAAGACTCAATCCTTGACACCCCATGGATCCCTGTGCAACTTCGATTGTGCGATTGTGGGTCAACCCTTTCCCCCATACATTCTGTCCCAGTCCCACTAGCTAGTGTACGCCTTGAGTTCACTGTGCTTGATCCAAATGTGTGATCTTCAGCATTCCTGTCTCTTGTTTCATGTTGAATCCTCCTCTGCTTTGGCAGCAGTTGTTGATCGTCACTAGCTCTTGTCTTTTTTTTTGGGGGGGGGCACACCTGTTTGATGCTCAGAGTTTAAATTAGCCCTGGCTTGGGGGGACCATATGGGATGCCAGGGGATCGAACCCCGGTCCTTCCTTGGCTAGCGCTTGTAAGGCAGACACCTTACCTCTAGCGCCACCTCACCGGCCCCAATAGCTCTTGTCTTTTTTTTTTTTTTTGGTTTTTGGGCCACACCCGTTTGATGCTCAGGGGTTACTCCTGGCTATGCGCTCAGAAATCGCCCCTGGCTTGGGGGGACCATATGGGACACCGGGGGATCAAACCACGGTCCATCCTACACTAGCGCTTGCAAGGCAGACACCTTACCTCTAGCGCCACCTTCCCGGCCCCAATAGCTCTTGTCTTAACAGAAATGCACAGCTCAGGGTGTTCCAACCATAGCCCTGTTTAGCCAGGTTTCTGTTTCTTTCTCCTCAGAGGGGATAGCATGGAATCATGGAGTTAAAAGAGTGAGTTGAGGGCTGGAGAGATAGCATGGAGGTAGAGCATTTGCCTTGCATGCAGAAGGATAGTGGTTCAAATCCCGGCATCCCATATGGTCTGCCAGAAGCGATTTCTTTTTTTTTTTTTTTTTTTTTTTTTTTTTGGTTTTTGTGCCACACCCATTTGACGCTCAGGGGTTACTCTTGGCTTTGCGCTCAGAAATCGCCCCTGGCTTGGGGGGATCAAATGGGACGCCGGGGAATCGAACCGCGGTCCATCCTAGGTTAGCGCTTGCAAGGCAGACACGTTACCTCTAGCGCCACCTTCCTGGCCCCTCCAGAAGCAATTTCTGAGCATAGAGCCTGGAGGAACCCCTGAGAGCCTACAGGTGTGACCCCCCCCAAAAAAAAACCCAAACAAACAGTGAGTTGAGACTTAATGACTTGCTAGACCCAAACACTACAGAGTGATTAGTGTCTAAGCAGATATTTTTTCTGGTTCCTTGGAGGCTGAATGTCCAAGATTGGGGGACTGGCAGGCAAAATCAGGCCCCTTCCAACACACTGGAGCACCATGGGCTCCTGGTAAAGGGACAGAGTTCTGGTACAGTGTCCTTCTGGAAGTCTTCAACCCATTATTACCTGTCTCTGGGAGTGAGGCTTTCAGCATGTGCATCTGAGGGACTCCAGACCATAGCTCTGCCCCAGATTTCCTGTTAGTACCTCCCTTGTCCCTACAGTGCCCCGGAACTCCTCTAGCTGTCCCTTCATGACCCTGCCCTGGGACTCTGCTCTCCTCCCCTCTGCTGCCCCCCACCCCCATGCTTGGTTTATCTCGTACTTTGTGCTCTGTATTCAGCTCCAGCTCTGCCTCCACCCAGAGTACATCAGGGGGTCAAATGGAAGGATTCTTCCCTAGGTGCCTGCAGCATGTTACCCATCCCTTCTAGTGGATACCCCAAGATCATTTCTGTGTACATGGCCATACTGCATTATCCTTGCCCCTGCCCTGTTTGTGCCCTTCTTGGGGCTCCCTACCTTAGGAGAGGTGTGACACTTAGCCCTCATACCTCATTCAGTTCCCAGATCCCCATTTCATCATTCTTAAGTATGTCTCTGGCCCTTTTATTCTTCCCTTGGCTACTGGTGAGCCATGGCAGGGGTGTCTCTATTCTCAGACTCTGCCTCTCTCTCTGCCCAGCATCGGGAGCAGCCGCATGCAGAACAATGGAAAGGGCAGAGCCATCCATCCACACTCTGGCTGGAGTCCTTCCCCGGCCTCCCATCGCTCTGGAGTTCAGCCTTCATAGAAGGGGCTTAGCGCTGGGACACCGCCTGGCTGTCCTTTGGTGTCCCTCCAGCATCCTGTGGGACCAGCCCTGCCTGGTCTGTGGTCTGGCCTTGCTGCTCTGTGAATACATTGTGCTCCCTGCCACTTCTCCTTCCCTTGTTTGATTCCTCCCAGGGACAGCCCCTACCTTGGACCCAGTTCTGAGTCCTTCTCCTCACCTACCTCTCTCCCCTCCCTGTCCTGAGTCCTAGAACAGTAGTCTGGAGTCCCGGCCTCATGCGCTCCTGTCTGTTCTCTGGACACAAGCCTCAGGAAGGTCTGCAGCCACTGTGTCTGCTCTTCTTTTTCTCTCCAGCCCCATTCCAAGCATGGTGCCTGTTTGGGCTGGCAACGTGATCGATGTTTTCCTTTTCATTTCTTTTTAAACTTTGTCCCCTTTCCCCTTGTTGCCACGGTCATGGGATCATAGTCTGTTCTATCGGCCGCTGGAGCGGCTTGTACTTATGCTCTTGGGGTCACTTTCATTTACTCCCTCCCACTCTGGTGCTCACACGTGTTGTTGTTGTGCTCTGGTCTTACTATGGTCCTCTCCCACCATTTGCTTGTTGTACTCCCTGGTCTCGCTGAGGTGCTCATATGCTCATCAGGGTACACTCTCAGCCTCAGTGCTCACCCATCTTCTGTTGTGGTGCTCACCAAGGGTCAAATGCTTCCTTGTGGTGCTCTTTGGTCTAGGGCAGCAGAAAAACCGGAACCGTGCTGGGTGCATTGTGGGTGGCACTCCCAGGCTGTCTCTTTTTCAGTCAGGTGCCTTTAAGGCTGAGTCATTCCAGCCCTGATAAGCATTTTTTTTTTTAAATGGCTAAAGGAAAGTAACTTGTCTGAGCCTCTGCCACCTCCTTCGAAACAACCCAAGGTACTGTGTGGCTTTAGTGAGATGCCGTTAACAAAGGCAGGGCCTTCTGCAGATTCCGAGCTCTCTTCTGTATGATCATACATGAGCAGAAAAAAAGGGCTTTTTATAGTAGCCTGCCATCTCTAGGGCTTGTTTTCACTGGGCTCAGTGTGGCAGCCAAAGAAGTGAAGGTTACTTTGAGAGCCTGCCCCGTGGGAGGTGGCGGAGCCATCCTGCAAATGCAGGCGGGGGCACAGGCCTGGCTGACCTCCCCTCCCTCCGGGAGAGTCCCTGGTCCATTTCCAGAAAGCCCGATCAAGTGGGCCTTTGTTAGCAGGTCACAAAGTTTCCTCTGAGCCAGCTGGAAGGCTTGCTCTCTGCACTGGAACTGGAGGCCTGTGTCTCGGGGTGTGAGGGGAACTGAAGCCTGAGCCAGCCTGAACCCGAGGCTGCGGGCAAGTGGGTTCTTCCCACACATTCGTTCTCTCTGGGGACCACCGGTGTCGCCCTCCAGGCAGTGACTGATGTGATTGTTTTTTTCCGCAGGGCAGCCCCGCTGCAAAGGGGACTCATGAATCCACGTCCAGCCCAGTAACTCATGGAGAGGAAACCTCCCCCCAGAGAGAGCCCCAGAAGACACCCTGCCAAACTCACCAAAGGCACCGAGATGAAAAAAGGCGCTCGCCAGCTCGGCTGTGGGGCGACAGCAGAGTCAGATAAGGACTCAGGATTTTCAGGTTAAAGAGACTTTTGCCATTTTTACGTGGTCGGGAGATGTCTTACCTGGGAAAAGGGGGTTTGGGTGATGAGGAGGGAACAGCTTTCACTTACAGTAACTGGCTCATAGCTTCAGGGGAGGGTTCTTGTGCTGGGGGGCTCTGGGTCTGAAGGAGAGAATTGATGGAGCATTTCAATTCTTTTTTTTCTTTTTGTTTGTTTGTGTTTTGGGGACATACCCGGTGGTGCTCAGAGGTTACTCCTGGCTGTGCACTCAGAAATAGCTCCTGGCTTGGGGGACCATATGGGATGCTTGGGGATCAAACTGCGGTCTTTCCTAGGTTAGTGCATGCAAGGCAAATGCCCTGCTGCTTGCACCACCGCTCCAGCCCTATTTCAACCCCTTTAAGTCTGACTTCTAGCTCTTGCAGGTGGTTTAGAGGGATAGAAGGATGTAAGTGCCTAATTCTCTTGTCCTAGCTCCTTTTCATAAGGACAGTTGGTTGCAGCAATGTAGGTAATCACAGAAGACCTCTTTTTTTCCCTAAGGGCATCCTTCTGTTCCCACATCCATTCTCCTGGCTAGCATCTGAACATGTTGTCTTTGCATGGGCGGATGCTTATGGCAGGGTTCTAAACTTTATTTAATTTTTTTGTGCTTTTGTTTTTGTTTTTGGGTCACACCCAATGGCACTTAGGTTACTCCTGGCTCTGCACTCAGAAATCATTCCTGGCAGGCTTGGGGGGACCATATGTGATGCTGGGATTCTAATCACCGTCCATCCTGGATTGGCTGTGTGGAAGGCAAATGCCCTACCACTGTGCTATCTCTCTGGCCCCTAAACTCCAGTCTCTAAGAGAAAAATAATTGATCCATTTCCCTTTCTAGTTTGTCTTCGTTCTTATTTGAAAGAATCAGGTATGGGCTCAGAGCAGGTTCTTTTAGAATTTTCATGTCTTAGTCTCTCGTGTCAACACTCTGGCCCTGGAGAGAGAAGAGCCGGTGAGGCCTGGAGTGGAGAGTTCTCCAAGGGGCCTAATTCTATGATCTAAAGACAGATTGATAGGGTCCAGTCTCACGGAGACCAATCGAGTGGCTTTATTAACTGTAGTGGAAGGAAGCTGTAGGGAGGAAGCTGGACTCTGTCACCCCTAGATGGTGCATTTTCTCCCTGCAGGCATGCGGCATGAGAAACCAATTTATAAATAGACCAGAGTTGAGAGCGGAACAGAGCTCTGCCACCGTGGGGTTAGACTAAGGACAGTCTAGGCCAGAGCTGGGGTGGGGTGGAGGGCAGAAACTTGTCACCGCTTGAACTCTTTCTCTTTTTCTTTCTTTTTGGGTCACACTCAGAAGAGTTCAGGGCTTACTTCTGGCTCTGTACTCAGGGATCACTCCTGGCAGACTCAGGCGACCCTAGGTAGCACCAGAGATGGAACCCAGACTTGCTGTGTGCAAGGCAAATGCCCTACCCACTATACTTTCCCTCCAGCCTCAAGGGCAAAAGAATTTACCAAAGTAAGAAGCAGATTTAGGGCCCAGAGAGCTAGCACAGCGGCGTTTGCCTTGCAAGCAGCTGATCCAGGACCCAAGGTGGTTGGTTCAAATCCCGGTGTCCCATATGGTCCCCCGTGCCTGCCAGGAGCTATTTCTGAGCAGACAGCCAGGAGTAACCCCTGTGCAATGCCGGGTGTGGCCCAAAAACAAAAAAACAAAACAAAACAAAAAGAAGCAGATTTATTGAGCATATGCCAAGAGGGCAGAGGGCAAGACTGACAACAGTGTGTGCGTGGAGAGGTGGTGGTAGAGAGGCTTGAAGGCATTTGCCTCCCGAGGAGACGAGGGTCATGGCTGGTGCTTGCAATGATTCTGCAGCACAACTGTGCTCGTTTTGCAGTTTGTTTTCCCAGTCTGTGGGTTCCACTGTCGGCAGTGTTCCCACAGTGGCAAGATGTTCGGAGAACGGGCTGTGCCTGTGGTCAGCCAGCCTGTACAACTGTGCTCTTGATATTGTTTTGTAACCTACAGCACTTTGCTCGAATGGGGCCTTGGATTCAGTCCCCAGAACAGAGAAAGTAAATACAAATTAAAACAGTGACCCAATTCCATCATTCTTCATACCTTTTTGTTTTGTTTTGCTTTTTTTTTCTTTTTTGGATTTACACTCGGTGGCGCTGAGAGGTTACTTCTGGCTCTGTACTCAGAAATTGCTCCTGGCAGGCTTGGGGGACTATATGGTACGCCGGGATTTGAACACCTTTCGACCTAGATTGGCTGTGTGCAAGGCAAACGCCTTACCGCTATGCTTTCTCTCCAGGGCTGCCCCCATTTTTTTTTTTAATTACTTCACCCCACATCCCCAGTGCTTAGCCCAAGACCTCTGGGGTTGCACCTGGGCCCCCAAAGAGCCACTCTGTGCCAGGGATTAAACTTAGCAGCTCACACATGCCAAGATGTGCTCCTCCACCTGAGCTGTCTTCCCCCGCCCTCTCCTTGTACATTGTGCTCCTGACATTCTTCTATATTATATATAGAATATATATATATATATATATATATATATATATATATATATATATATATTATATTCCCTCCTTCACCCCCTCTTTGGAGTATCCCTGGGGTTTCACAGAATTCTTTTGTGTAGCTTTACAGTCTTTTGCAGTTCTTTACTTTTGGGTGCTGCAATCGCTCTAGATTTGGATTTACTTTATGGGAAGGGAAGTCCTTTGCCTTTTTGACTTGTCCATATTTGGGTGTGAGCACTTGTTTGCTTTCTGGGACAGTCAGATGTCCAGGCTGTCTCCCTGTCCAGAGACTTTAGTCGGCCTTCCCAAAGGAGCCCTAGCTTGCTTTTTGTTCAGAATGTCATTTAGAAACCAAGTTCCAGACCTCCCTGGATTGTGTGTGAAGAATGGTTTATATTCTGCTGGCTTCAGAGATTCCATTCAATTCCCATTTGCTCTGTAGCTGCTGAATGGAAGACTTTCTCTAGAAGTGCTCCATAGAGTTGGGGAGCTGTGCTCTGGACACACTAAGCTGCAGCTCACTCTTTTTGGGACCACACCCAGCAGCACACAGAGGTTATTTCCGGCTCTGCGCTCAGAAATCGCTCCTGGCAGGCTCTGGGGACCATTGGGATGTCAGGGTCAAACCCAGGTTGGTCTCGGGGGCAAACACCCTACCCGTTGTGCTATTGCTCTGGCCCCCAGCTCACTCTTTCTATACTAATAAATTAAACAAGCAAACCTAAAAAGGGAGTGGACAGGGAAGAGAGATGGTATAGAGGTAAAGGTGCTTGCCTGAATGTGCCTAACCCCAGTTCAAGTACCACCAGGAATGATCTCTGAACACAGAGCCAGGAGTAAGTCCTGAGCATAATTCTTGTGTCTCCTGCTCCAAACAAACACGTAAACAACAAAAAACAGGACTAAAGAAATAGTGGGTCAGGTGCTTGCCTTGTACACAGCTGACTTAAAAAAAAAAAAAAGAAAAACAAAGGTAAGGAAAACAATGGAAAGATCTAGGTTAAAGTAAGCACTTTGCCTCATTCTTTTTCACTTGTGGCCTAGTAGTTCCTTTTTTGTTTTTGTTTTTCAACATACCCAGTGGTGCTCAGGGGTTACTCCTGGCTCCACTCTCATGAATTCCTCCTAGTGGGGATTGGGGAATCTTAAGAGAGTCCAAAGCTCAAACTCGGCTCAGCCACATGTAAAGCAAATGTCCTACCTTCTATACTATTGCTCAGACCCCTTTGAAGGGCTACATCTGGTACTGTTCAGAGGGCTGAACGGTACTAGTGTTGGTGGGCTCTGTGGCACGGGAATGAAACCCAAGACTCATGCACATAAAAGCCTATGCACCAGGGGCCAGAGAGATAGCACAGTGGTACGGTGTTTGCCTTACACACAGCCAATTTAGGATGGACAGTGGTTCAAATTTCATCATCCCATATGGGTCCCCATGTCTGCCAGGAGCGATTTCTGAGCACAGAGTCAGGAGTAACCCCTGAGTGCCACTGGGTGTGACCCCAAAACAAAAAACAAAAACAAGAAACACAACCTCCCAAAAAAAAGCCTGTGCACCAGCCCTTTGAGCCATCTCCCTGCTCCCGCCTAATTGTTCTTAACTGGAGGTGCACATTGGATTATTTGTGGTGCTTTGTGAAAATGTACCTGCCTGCACACCAGATAAATCAACTCAGTAGACTGAGGGCCGAGCGCTGACATTTTTAATTTCTAAAAAGCGTCCCCAGAGACTCTGATTAAATGCAAGTGTTGACTGTTGCTCTCATTTAAATTACAGTCACATTCTGGTTCTGCCTCTTTCAGATTACTCTGAGATTCTTGAGCGGTTAGGGTATTCCCCGATTCCCCAATAGCAGGACTGCAACAGCCTCTTGATTTCCTCTAGCCGGTAGCTAATTAAATGCTTTTTTTTGTACTGATTGCATGTTAGGCAACCTTATTTTCTTTGCCTGAAAAGTGTCTTCCTATCACCCCTTCTGCAGGATCCCCAGGGGGCACACTCAGCGTGCATTTAGGGCATCAACAAAGGAGGTTGTTGGATGGAGGGAGATAAAGAAAGATGCATTTCAAACTGCAGCTTTGATGGGCTTGTCTAGACATTTACAGTTAAGACTACTTAAGAAGGTATGCTCCTAACTTCAGGCTGAAGTTCAGCCCAATTTTCAGTTTTTTTCCAGTTGTGCCAGTGGTGGAGCTTTTGGCCCTGCCATTCAAACACTCTTTCTCAGCACAGGCCCTTGAAAGGAATCATCTTGAGTTGGGAGTATCCAGAGATAGCTCAGTGAACCAGAAGGCACTCCTGGCATGTGGAGACTGTAAAATGCAAGGGCTGGAGCAATAGCACAGCTGTAAGGTGTTTGCTTTGCATGCAACTGCCCAGGACAGACCTGAGTTCGATCTCTGGTATCCCAGATGGTCCCCCAAAGCAAGGAGCGATTTCTGAGCACTTAGCCAGGAGTAATCCCTGAGCACCACTGGGTGTGGCCCCCAACCAAAAAGAAATAAAAATAAAAATATCCATCCCTGGTACCTCAGAGTTCCTGAGCCCTGCTGGGAATGGCCCTGGATTCTGAGCACTGCATGAATCCTGTGACCTTCCCCCTCCAGATAAAAAGTAATGAACTAACTTTCATTCCTTGACCCACTTCTCTGTAGACTGGGCTGACTGACCTCTTTGGCATGGATCCTGGTTAGTGCCTCGTGTTGTCTGACGGGAAGGGAACCCGCCCTCTGAGAGCAGTAATGCTCTGTCTTTTTTGGAGTAAGAGGTGATTTGGGATCCCATTGAGAAGCTGGGGCAAGTGAGACTCAGGAAAAACTCACAGACATACCTGTCCTGTCTGTCCCAAAGGTTCTGCCCCACTACAGGGGGCTCCTGGCTCCCTGGGAGGCCCGGATCAGGGCCCCCCTGCCCAGAACCCAAAGTGAACTGCCCATTCTCCTCCCCACCAGATGGAAGCTCAGAATGTCTGAGCTCGGCCGAGCAGATGGAGTCTGAAGACGTGCTGAGTGCTTTAGGCTGGAGCCGAGAAGACCGACCACAGCAGAGCTCTAAGGCTGCGAGCAGCGTCTTCCCAACACTGCCACCCATGGTCGTCATGAAGAATGTCCTGGTCAAACAGGTGAGAAAGAGGGTCCCCTTCAGTGCCGTCAGCTGATAACAGCACTGAATGCCTGTTTGGACTTCTGGCCTCCTGCACACAGGAGGGATTATAGGACCTCACCCCGAGAGCCATACCAGTGGGTACTACTCTGCATAGATTTTGCATGTTTGCTTGTGCATGTTTGCTTGAGAATCACTCCTGGCAGTGTTTGGGGGACAGTAGAGGGTGCCAGAGGCTGAAGCTAGGTCAACTGCATACAAGGTCCTACTTTGGTTTTTGTTTTGTTTTGTTTTCTGGGTCATGCCCAGTGCTGCTTAGAGGCTGCTTCAATTTCTCTGCTCAGGGACTGCTCCTGGCAGTGATCCAGGGACCACGCATGCCAGAGAGATGAAACCGGGGCTTCTTGCATGCAAAACCTGTGCTCAGCTCTCTGCCAGTATGTACTGCTGTCCTGGGGAGAGTATATTTCCTTTTAGCCACTGACTGTTTCTTAAGGAGGATTATAAAAATCCTTACCTGTGTCTCATTTTTCAGACAGGAAGATGGTCTGATCCCTTTAGCCTATGTTTGTCAGAAGGATCTTGAGACAGGTGTGAAGGAGCCCAGTGGGGAAGGTCAGCCTTCTAGAAGGACAGACTTCCCTAAAAGCAGAATGTAGGGTAGAAACAAGAATGTTTTGAATTAGCCCCAGGTAGATAAAAATGTAGGATGCATGTATTTGTTTGAGAGGCAGGCAGGAAGTTTCTTTCTTTCTCATGCATGTTCTAAGCATTTTTTAGTAATCAGTCAGAGCACTGTCAGTAGTGAGAAGTCAGCTTTTTTTTTTTTTTGGTGGTTTTTGGGTCACACCCGGCAGTGCTCAAGGGTTATTCCTGGCTCCAGGCTCAGATATTGCTCCTGGCAGGCACGGGGGATCATATGGGATGCCGGGATTCGAACCGATGACCTCCTGCATAAAAGGCAAACGCCTTACCTCCATGCTATCTCTCCGGCCCCGAAAAGTCAGCTTTTGGTTTGGGTTTGGGGCTGCGTGCGGCAGTGGTTGGAGGGTGATGTCTGGAGTGGGACCTGGGGCTCCAGTGAACAGTCTGTGCACCACTGCCCTGTGAGTTGTGACCTCAGGCCCAGAAGACAGCTCTCTGGTCTAGATACCAGCAGAGTCCACACTTCCCTTTTAGGGACTTGAAAAATACCCTGTTGTAGGCCTTCTTACCTGACCAGGCTTTGCTTATTTATTTTTAGTTTTTGGTTTTTGGGCCACACCTGGTGGCACTCAGGGGTTACTCCTGACTCTTCGCTCAGAAATTGCTCCTGGCAGGCTTGAGGGACCATATGGGGTGCCGGGAATTTAACCCAGGTCTGTCCCAAGCCAGTCATGTTCAAGGCAGAAGTTTTACAGCTGTGCTATTTCTCTAGCCCCACTTTGCTTATTTTCTAATGGTGTGAAAGAATATTGGAAATATCAATGAAATCTGTGTTTGGGACAGAGAATTCAGCCCTAGGAATGCAGTAAATTAGCACAGAGACACATAGGTAGAGCCAGTGGTATTGAGGCCAAACTCCTGTATCCTCATATTTTACTTTGCAGTGAGTTCACTCTGCTTAGGTCTGTTGATGAGGCTGCATAAAGGAAGGGCAATGGGAAATCAGCAGTGGGCCCCTTTGTTGTTGCCCATCCCACATTAGGTGGAACCTGGCTGTGGCTAACAGAAACCCTTGACGTCTTAACTATTACCTTGCCACGTCCAGGGAACAGGAGCTGAGTTTCAAGTAGGCAGCCAGATGAGTTAGGGAAGAGAAGAGGAAGATTTCTGTTTGGCAGATTATGTCTCCTCCACTGGAGGTCCAGTTCCCTTTATTGAAACAAAGAGATTCAAAATGTGAACTGGAGCCTCAATGAAATTGCCTGGAGCATCCTACCCCGGTGCCAGCAAAGCAGCTTCTCAGTCTCTAGTCTCCACACTCTCCCTCTGTCTCCCTCTCTGACTCTGAGGCCACTCGCTCGCATGTGGCAGCATTTATGCATTGGCTCTGTCTGTCGTGGGTGAGGCTGGCAGCTGCACAGGACTGAGACTGCCGCCCCGTGGTGGCTGAGTGCGGAGGATTTTCCCACAGAGCCTCATTCTTCTTGACAGACCTGCCACTGGGTTGATGAGGAGACTCAGGGTAGGCTGACCTGGAGGAGTAATCTAGGAGCTGTGTCTTCCCCAGTGTGCTGGAACCGAGCACAATCTGGCATTAAACTCATGATTAAGGGCCGGGAAGGTGGCGCTAGAGGTAAGGTGTCTGCCTTGCAAGCGCTAGAGTAGGACGGACCGGACCGTGGTTCGATCACCCGTTGTCCCATATGGTCCCCCCAAGCCAGGGGTGATTTCTGGGCGCATAGCTCAGGAGTAACCCCTGAGCATCAAATGGGTGTGGCCCAAAAACCAAAAAAAATAAATAAATAAAAAATAAACTCATGATTAAACTAAGAGACTCTTCTTGTCATTTGCTTTCCTGGCTTTTCCCCTGTGAAAGGCTGACTCCAGTTCCACAGCTGGGTGGAACTTTTACAGTTATCTACTAGGGGCCCAGTTTTCTTTCTTTCTTTTTTTTTTTTTTTTTTCAGGCCATACCCATTTGATGCTCAGGGGTTACTCCTGGCTAAGCGCTCAGAAGTCGCTCCTGGTTTGGGGGGCCATGTGGGAAGCTGGGGGATCATATTGTGGTCCGTCCTAAGCTAGCTCTGGCAAGGCAGACACCTTACCTCTAGCGCCACCACGCCGGCCCCAGGGCCCAGTTTTCTAATCAGCAATAATAACATGTGAGGTGTAATGATTCTAAGTTCCCACCAGGTCTCAAATCTTGTCTTTCCTTTCCTCAGATGATTTTGGGTTTGTTTGTTTGTTTTTGATTTTTGGGTCATACTCGGCAGTGCTCAGGGGCTACTCCTGGCTCTATGCTCAGAAATTGCTCCTGGCAGGCTCAGGGGATCATATGGGATGCCAGGATTTGAACCACCGACCTTCTGCATGTAAGGCAAATGCCTTACCTTCATGCTATCTCTCCAACCCCTCCTCAGATGATTTTAACATGAATAAAACCATGAAAATTGAACCATTTGAATAAATATGAAAACATATCTCTATATATATGTGGATATAGATATAAAGCAACATCAGCAGAACTATTGAGTAGAATCATCTTGTGGAAGCAATTAATTCAATGGTTTTTTTAGATCCCTCTGCCTTGTAGGTCAACCCATAGAGTGTGATTTGAGGCTGGCCAGGGATCTGCTTCTGGGTAAATTGGACAAAGCTTCTCTGTCTCTGTCTCTGTCTTTTGTTTTTTGGGTTACACCTGGTGATGCTCAAGGGTAACTCCTGGCTCTGCACTCAAGGATCATTCCTGGCAGGCTAAGGGACCATAGGGGATCCTGGGGATTGTCACATATGAAGCAAGTGCTTTACCTGCTGTGTTATGGTTCTGGCCCCTTGGGTTGATCTGATCTTGGAGAGGCTCTGATGATGGAAAGGAAAGTAGGTTTCTGGCCTTGCATTGCTTGCTTGCCTTTTTTTTTTTTTTCTGTTTTGGTGTGTTTGTTCGTTTTTGTTTTGTTTTTGGGCCACACCTGGTGATGCTCAGGAGATACTCCTGGCTATGTACTTAGAAATCACTCCTGGCTTAGGGGGACCATATGGGACTCCAGGATTTGAACCACCGTCCATCCTGGATCTGCTGTGTGCAAGGCAAATAACCTACCACTGGGCTATCGCTCTGGCCCCTGCTTGCTTATTATGTGTACCCCAAATTGGTTGAACACCAGGAGGAATCCAGGTGGAATCTGTGGGCCAGCTTTGGTATATGAGACAGCTAAACGTCAGTCCAAGGCTTTCTTCAGTTAATCTGTAACTCCTCTCTGCCCAGGAACCACTGTCAGCCTCTACTGTCTCCTCATGTACATTTTAATTTTTTTAGCCAGGACTAATCTTTCAATGTTGGGGATGGTGATAGTTCCTTTCTTTCCAAGGCCTTATCTGAAATCATACCTTGACTAAATATAAAAGGGCACAGGCTAGAACAGTAGCTCAGTGTGCTGAGCTCATGCTTTGTTTATGGAAGGCTTATATTCAGGTTCCATCCCTGGCACCACATTGTCTCCTGAACACTTCTTTTATTTATTTTTTTTTGGGAGGGGGGCCACACCTGGCAGTACTCAGGGGTCACTCCTGGCTCTGCACTCAGAAATTACTCCTGGCAAGGCGAACACCCTACTACTGTGCTATTGCTCCAGCCCTTCCTGAACACTTTCGGGATCAGCCTCTGAGCGGAACCAGAAGTAGACCCCAGCACCATTGGATATGACCCTCTCCCCACAAAAAATACAAGGAAGGAATAAAAAGAAATTGCGAGAATTTGAAAAGTGTCTCTGAGGACAGCTTGACCAGAAAGCAGCGTGGTGCAGTGGTGAGCACAGGTTTTCATGTCCCTGTTCCATGCAACAGGATTCCATCCATGCTTAGTCAGGTGCTGACTTACAACAAATCATTTCACCTTTCGTAATTCCATTTCGTAAATTCCCATTTAAGAAAGGAAATAAGGGGGCCAGAGAGATAGCATGGAGGTAAAGCGTTTGCCTTTCATGCAGAAGGTCATTGGTTCGAATCCCGGCGTCCCATATGGTCCCCCGTGCCTGCCAGGAATGATTTCTGATGTGGAGCCAGGAGTAACCCCTGAGCACTGCCAGGTGTGACCCAAAAAACAAAAACAAAAAATAATAATAATAGTAATAAAAAAAAAAAAAGAAAGGAAATAAGTGCTCCCTGGTGTTTTTGAGGAGACTGATGAAACAGCCCTGTGAAACACCAGCCTCATGCGAGCCCTCAGTAAAAAGTACTGCTTATGGATTTAGGGATTTGGTTGATGTTCACAACCTAATATAGCCTGTGGTCTACTACACACACACACACACACACACACACACGTTTTTCCCTCAGTTTATAGTTTGTCCTACACACACACACACACACACACACACACACACACACACACACACACCTATGATGCTTGCATACAAAGCAAGTGCCTTGTACTAGGTTTAGTCCAAGCATATGACTTTTTACTTTATATATATATATATATATATATATATATATATTTTTTTTTTTTTTTTTTTTTTTTTTTGCTTTGTCAGGGAGCCACCCAGCAGTGTTCAGGGCTTACTGCTGGATCTGTGCTCAGGGACCACTCCTGGTAGCGCAGGATACCATATGGGATGCTGAGGCTCTTGCCTGGATTAGCTGTGTGCAACACAAACACCCTCCTTGGTGTACTATCTCTCTGGCCCTGAGTGTAACTTTTTTGTTTTTGTTTTTTGGGTCACACTGGCGGTGCTCAGGGTTTACTCCTGGCCCTGTGCTGAGAAATTGGTCCTGGCAGGCACAAGGAACCATATGGGATGCTGGGTTTGTCCCAGGTTGGCCATGTGCAAGGCAAACACACTGCCACTGTGTTATTGCTCCAGTCTGAGTGTAACGTTTTTTGTTTTTTGTTTTTTTGGGTCACACCTGGCAGTGCTCAGGGGTTACTTCTGGCTCCATGCTCAGAAATCACTCCTGGTGGGCTCAGGGGACCATATGGGATGCCGGGATTTGAATTAATGACCTTTTACATGAAAGGCAAACGCCTTACCTCCATGCTATCTCTTCGGACCCCCCCCCCCCACCTTCTTTTTTTTTTCGGGTTTTTTGGTTTTTGGGTTTTGGGTTTTTTTTGGATCATACCCAGCAGTGTTCAGGGGTTACTCCTGAATCTATTCTCAGAAATCGCCCCTGGCAGGCAAGGGGGACCATTGGGGATGCCAGGATTCGAACCATTATCCTTCTGGATGTAAGGCAAATGCTCTACCTCCATGCTATCTCTCCGGCCCCTAAAAGAATTTTTCATGTTGAATTCCAGTCATAGTTTTGAAACTGGCATATGTCTGCATGGACCAGGAAATTGTATGTGTTAGAGTTCTGTTATCTCAGTAGTGACTCTTTGCTTAACTTGTTACCCTTTCTTTTTAGAGATACCACTTACATTTTGTTTGTTTGTTTGTTTTTGGCCAAACCTGATGGTAGTCAGATTACTCTTGGCTCTGTGCTCAGGAATTGCTCTTGGCAGTCTCGGGGGACCATATGGAATGTTGGGGATCGAACCCGGGTCAGTCCTGGGTTGGCAGCATGCAAGGCAAATGCCCTAAAGCTGTGCTATCACTCCAGCTCTGCCACTTACATTTTTTGTTTTTTTTTTGGGGGGGGGGGAGGCCACACCCATTGACATTCAGGAGTTACTCCTGGCTATGCGTTCAGAAATTACTCCTAGCTTGGGGGGCCATATCGGATGCTGGGGGATCGATCAAACCACGGTCTGTCCTAGGTCAGCTGCATACAAGGCAAATGGCCTATCACTACACCACCACTCCATCCCCATATTTTTGGTTTTTGTCTATTGTTTTTGTTTTTTGGAGTCACACCCAGCAGTGCTCAGGGCTTACTCCTGGCTCTGTGCTCAGAAGTTGTTACTGGCAGGCTCAGGGGACCATATGGGATATGCCAGGATTCGAACCACCGCCCTCCTGCATGCAAGGCAAACATGCCCTACCTCCATGCTATTTCTCCGGTCCCAAAGCCCCATATTTTTTTTTTTTTTTTTTTTTTTTTTTTGTTTTTGGGCCACACCCGTTTGACGCTCAGGGGTTACTCCTGGCTATGAGCTCAGAAATCGCCCCTGGCTTGGGGAGACCATATGGGACGCCGGGGGACCGAACCGCGGTCCGTCCTATGCTAACGCTTGTAAGGCAGACACCTTACCTCTAGCGCCACCTTCCCGGCCCCTTTTAAAACTCTTTTTTTTTTTTTTTTTTTTGGTTTTTGGGCCACACCCGGTAACTCGCAGGGGTTACTCCTGGCTATGCGCTCAGAAGTCGCTCCTGGCTTGGGGGACCATATGGGACGCCGGGGGATCGAACCGCAGTCCGTCTCCTAGGCTAGCGCAGGTAAGGCAGGCACCTTACCTCCAGCGCCACCGCCCGGCCCCAGCCCCATATTTTTAATAGGTGTTTTCCAGGAGTAGAAAGGGGCAAGTTTGATTCATGGAAGCACCTGGACATCCTTAGTAGAACTATCCGGTATGTCCCCTACGGAGGAAAAACAGGCATTTCATTTCAGAGCGTGCCCCCAGCGCTACTCTGTGCTGTGTAACTACCCAGCACAATAACCTTCTGTGCTGCTCTTTTCCCTTGGCAGGGCAGCAGCACCTCCCAGCTCCAGTCCTGGACCGTGCAGCCTTCCTTTGAGGTCATCTCGGCCCAGCCGCAGCTCCTCCTCCTGCATCCCCCAGTGCCATCTCCTATCAGCCCATGCCACACAGGCGAGAAGAAGCTGGACTCCAGAAACTACTTGCCCATCCTCAATTCATACACCAAAATCGCCCCACACCCGGGGAAAAGGGGCCTTTTGCTGGGCCCCGAAGATCGAGGAGACAGCGGGACGCAGAAGAAACTCTGCACTGAGAGACTGACCGGGCAGAACCTGTCTTCCAGCGAGCCCAGCAAGACCAGTGCAGCCGTGCCCTCCAGCCCCCCTACTCCAGCCACCCCGGGCGCCAAACTTGCTGAGGACCCAGCCCCACAGGGTGTGCCTGCCCTGGTGGCAGGCGGGAGCCCACAGACTCTGCAGCCGGTGTCCAGCAGCCATGTGGCCAAAGCCCCCAGCCTGACCTTCGCTTCCCCTGCCAGCCCCGTCTGCGCGGCTGACAGCACGCTGCACGGGCGTGAGAGCAGCTCACCCCTCTCACCACTCTCGGCCGCCTACAGCTCCCCTCTCTGGGCCGCCGAACACCTCTGCCGCAGCCCTGACAGCTTTGCAGAGCAGAGACAGAGCCGGCACAGGCGCTTCCAGAATACCCTGGTGGTGCTGCACAAATCCGGGCTGCTGGAGATTACTTTGAAAACCAAGGAGCTGATCCGACAGAACCAGGCCACTCAGGTAGAGCTTGAGCAGCTGAAGGAGCAGACCCAGCTGTTCCTCGAGGCCACCAAGAACAAGGCTCCCCAGGCCTGGGCCAAGTTGCAGGCATCCTTGATGTCGACGGGCTCTGGCCGCAGCGGCAGCAGCTCAGACACTTTCTCCGACCACCCAGACATGTAACAGAGCTCAGGCTTCTTTCCACTTCACTTGATGGCTCTTGTGAACTCTGGCTGTTATCTCACTCCCGTTTCCCTTCCTAACTTACAGGGGTCAGCACTTTGCTCACCACAGCCCTGGCTGCTGTGTTAACTAACCTGTGGTTCTGTGCATAGTTTACAGGCGTCTTCATTCCACTGAGACCCTCCGTATCACAATGTCTTCGCCTCCCTTCCGCTCACTCTGCAGGCCCAGGGATGGATCATGGGGCCAGAGCTGTGTAGCTTTCACCTCCCCCTACTCCACTCATTCAGCATGATCCCAAGTTCAGTGACACCCATGAGTATCCAAAGTGACACTTGGCCAGCCAGGGATCTTCCCTGGAGTGACTCCGTAAGAAAAGTAAGAAGTGGTGTGTTAGCATGTGCCACTCAATTGGGCAGAACTGAAAATGCCTCGGGTACAGGTTGGGCCTAGGGAGCAAGCACTTAATCCTTAAGAACTTGGTCTTCTTAAACTTGAAAGTTCAGGGGATCAGGGCAGTACCATTAAACCTCACCCTGACTCACCATCCAGTTCTTCTTCTCTCCAGCTGGGAGGCAGCCTCTGCTATCTTAGGAGTGGGTGGATTGGTGGTATCTGAGCTGAATGTTTCCACTTAAACTTCTAGAAAATAGAAGTGAGGGCCAGATGAATAACACAGCAGGTGGGGCATTTGCCTTGCACACGGCCAACCCAGGTTCCATCCTCGGCATCCCATATGGTCCCCTGAGCTCGGCAGGAGTTATTTCTGAGCACAGAGCCAGGAGGAACCCCTGAGTGCCACTGGGTAGGGCCCAAAAACCAACAGAAAAATAGATATGGGCAGCATCTCTTGGTCAGAAGCTGGGGGATTCGGGAGACCCCTGCTTTTTGCTCTCATTTGGAAGTGATTTTGTGAGTGATGGTTTTTAAGGGCTGGGGCTTGGTGCTAAAGTTTAGTAACCTTCTGCGGTTATTTCCTTCCTCCTTTTACTGTTCTCAAGGAGGAAAGAATGAATAATGAAGCTTGATAAACTGCATCAGATTCATCCTGAGACCATGATGCAGAAGTCCCCAAGAATTTGAAAAACTTTGCTTGTTTTCTTTTTACACTGGCATTTTTGTTCGTCCCCGCTCAATTACTGGGCCTGTCTTCTGTGTTTCTCGGGCTTCCAGGATGCTGGCAGGAGTATAAAACATGGGCTTTATGACATTAATCTGGAAAAGGAGTCTAGAAGTCCGAGACATTCAGGTGACGCACCTTCTCAGCTTCATTGTTAAGGTGAACTGGGTAGCTAAGTCAGAAAGCTTCAACCTTTTCATCCACTCTACAAGATTCCATCCTTTTGAAAATACAAATTACCTTTAATAAGAAGTTTTGCCTGGCCAGCTAAATTATTCTTGCAAGGAAAATTTTCTTGCCTATAAGAAAACGTTTTCTCAAAACCAGTTACTAATGCTCATATTACAGTTAGTAGGCATTTTATATTCTGAGGCCTTAGCAGATAGGAAGCTTGCACTGTTTGGCTAGCTTGGGTTCAATCCACAGCATACCATATGATCCCTAGAGCCTGCCTGGAGCATTCCTAAGTACAGAGCCAGGAGTAAGCCCTGAGCACACCCAGGTGTGACCCAGCCTTTCTCTGTCTCCACTCCTCATTCAAAAAAACTCTAATGTGCTTTTAAAATCAAGACATTGACTTGCCTGCATTTTCCCCAAACCTTTCCAGTTTAGATAGGGAGGATTTATTTAGTATTCAACAACTTAGAAAAATCTCTAGAGTCTCAAGGATTCTATGCACATTCTATTCAATTCACATTTGTTTTCTGAGTTTCAAAAATCAGATTAAATATGTCTTTTTTTTTTTTTTTTTTTTTTTTTTTTGGTTTTTGGGCCACACCCGGTGACGCTCAGGGGTTACTCCTGGCTATGCGCTCAGAAGTCGCTCCTGGCTTGGGGGACCATATGGGACGCCGGGGGATCGAACCGCGGTCCGTCTCCTAGGCTAGCGCAGGCAAGGCAGGCACCTTACCTCCAGCGCCACCGCCCGGCCCCCTTAAATATGTCTTAAAGCCCCCTCAACCCCTCTACCACTCCCAAATCTGTGTGGTACTCCAGCAGTTCTGCCCCGTGAGCCCCCCCCCGAATCATCCTCTGTGGCACCTATTGTTTGTTGGGGAGACAGGTGCATTAGACTAGCCCCACTCAGACTCTCGCTGCATGTCAGAACCCAGCACACCGGCCAAGACCCACACAATCCCCTCAGAAACCCACTGTGGCCCTGTCAGCCTTTTGGACTTCTTCATTGGATACGGCCTGTGCAGTCCCTCCCGTGGAATGAGCTGTGAGAAGCACCTCCCTTGTGCCTCAGGGAGAAGCGGCAACACGGCCTCCATTCTTGAAACCTGGTGCTGGAAAGCTCTTTGGGCCTGGAGCCACAGGAGCACTTTTCCTCAGTGGCTCTGCAGGCAGAGAAGCCACATGCAAAGCTGAGTCACAGAAGGAGAAAGCCTCTTAGGAGAGCTAACATCGGGGGCTTGAAGCCAGATCCGTGGACAACTCAGCGGTCGCCAGAAAGTTCCACCAGGCTGGAAGAAGCATGGTCTCCGAGGTGCCTGGTTCGCTCTGGTGTGAGGTCTGTGGCTACACACCTTGTTTCTGGACAGGAGGTGCCTTTGCTAACTCAAAGAGACCTTCGGGAGAACTTTGGCAGACCTTGGGGGGCAGTGTGGGAGCATCCCAGGGAAACGTTGCCAACTGGTGATGGGAAGGGAGTGCAATGACACTTGTAAGTAATTCCCCTCTCATGGCTCTGCTGATCATAGTACTGTTTGATTTGACTGATTCTGTCAGTGGAACAGTAGCTCTTGTGCATATATTGAAGTGTCTTTCCAGCTATGAGTTCTTTATAGTAGAGATTTCTTTACCAAATGTGAGTTCTTTTGAAGACGTTTGAAGTTTTGTAGACAGTGACTGTGAAATGTTGGAAAAAATAAAGAAAAGCATTTACTTGACTCAGTTTGGCCTTTATACTTCCTCACTGCTGAAGAGCAGTTGAAACTGAGTACCTATTAGAATTCATTAGTACGTCAGGGGCCAGAGAGTTAGCTTGGAGATAGTGTGTTTGCCTTGCGTGCAGGATAGTGGTTCAAATCCCATATGGTCCCCCGAGCCTGCCAGGAGTGATTTCTGAGTGTAGAGCCAGGAGTAATCCCTGTGCGCTGCTGGGTGTGACCCAAAAACCAAAAAAAAAAAAAAAAAAAAAAAAAGAATTGATTAGTACATCAAGCCTCTATCCTTGGGTTCAGCGTGAGGGGACAGCCATTTGCCTAATCCCAGCAGAATGGAAAGGTGTGGCCTGGAATTACAATCCAGGTGAGTTTAAAAGGAAAGATCTTAGAGTAGATGGAGCGGTGGTATTCCCCAGTTTTGTGCATTTGTATTGGGCAGTCGGGGAGGAGTAAGGGCTGTGTGTTCTATGATTGCTCCATCTCAAGGGGAGCCAGACAGGCACTGTTTGTCCTCGAGGTCAGCTATAGCTGCAGTCGCTTCTGTTCCTTTTCCCACTGCACCTTAGCCTGCCTTCTCTCCTTTGTACTCAGCCCTTCCTAGTCAAGGCTCTCCCAGCAAGTGCCATTGTGGACATGGGTGCCCTCCCTGGACTCCAGGGCCTCTCAGGACATCCCAGAGTTTTTAAGACCCAGAAAAGCAAGAAGCGTGTCCTTTTTTAAAGTCCTGGCGGCTCGCTGACATCTAACTCAGCATATTTGTCCACTTTGTTTACAAAGTCCAGCTGTGAGACCCTTAAACGAAGTTGAAAGTGAGGGAAAAAGTAAGGAAAGAGGGATCAGAGTGATAGCACAACGGTAAGGCATTTGCCTTTTATGCGACCAACAAGACTGACCCTGATTTGAATCCTGTCATCCCAAGTAGTCCCCCGAGCCTACCACGAGTGTCTTCTGAACACAGAGACAGGAGTAACCCCTGAGCACCGCCAGGTGTGACCCCCCCCCCAAAAAAAAAGTAAGGAAAGAGAAGCCCTCCTGGAGCCCCTCCTTTCAGAGGGTGGAACCCAGAGATGTACCATGGTGGACACAGTAGTCACCCCAAAGCTAAGGGTCCTGGGGATTTGGGTGGTTCCTCCTGTACATGGGACATGCCCTCCTCAGACACCTTGCCAGCTTCCACAGTTGCCAGCAGATCTGAGAACTACATGCCCAGCCCTGCTCTGTGTCCCTTTCGCGGCTCCTCCAGCCTGCAGGAATGTGTGGAAACCCAGCTCTCATCTCAAATGGTTACAGGTGGGCCACAAAATGAAGGCTTTGAGTTTCTCAGGACCCGGGGTTCTCACACGGTGAATTCCGAGTACTTTGGCTCATAATTCAGTGTCTTATCAGAACTTGTCTGATTCAGGGCCATACATTGCACTGCTGAGGGCTGGCTATTCCTGGCTCTTCTAGTCCTGGCAGTGCCAGAGATCCGCTGGTTCTGTGTGTGAGCTGCACATGGATCTTCAGAGCCACCTCCCTGACTCTGGGGGGCTCTGAAGCCTTTCTCTGTCTTGCCCTATCTGCATTGACTTGGCTTCCTTGTGAGGGTCTAGTGGCAGCTGTCATGGACTCACTACTACTGTTTCAGACACTGCTCACCAACAAAACCTTGGGAGGTCCCTTGTGTCATTGCAGAAAGAAATGCTGAGCAGAGGTTGGCCTGGGTGTCTCAGTGTGAGCTGTTGTCTCAGGATTTTTTCAGATGCCTTCCTCAGCAAACAGCAGCAATCCCGTCTGTCCCCTCAGCATGTGGTGAGGTACCAGAAGAGGATGTCCTAGGGTGCTCCCCAGTGCAGGACAGCCTCTTGGAGCACTTCTGGGTGATGGAGCACCTGTCGCTGCCCCCCTGAAAGGCATCCATGTATGTGCTAGGTTTTGATCAGACTTTCTTTCATCAACACCGTGAGAGAGCCCCACTCCGACCCAACCCATGTCTGGCTGCCCTGGAGGAGCCATGGGGAAGGCCGGGGGAGCACTGACTGGGGCAGTATTTCCTCCCAATGCTTCCCTCCTCAGGACACGTGGCCCTCCTCATTCCCCCTGAGGATGGTTATGCAAGATTTCAAGCATGGCTGTGGGGTTCCTGCCTGAAATCACGGCAGCTGGAGGAGATGAGCTGAAAGAGAGAAGAGCCTGTGGAGCGCCGAGTTAACACAGCGAGTGGGTGGAAGCTGTTAGGAACCAAGGCAGGGAAAGAAAGGCAAGGCAAGCGACAGCCAGACCGCTGAATGATGAGTTGGGGAGCCAGGCCTGCTGCGTGGCCGGGGCAGGAGAGGCCAGAGAGCAACCTCTTCCTAGAGACTCCCCAAACTGTCTCAGGAATGGCAGGGGACCTTGGCGGAGGGCTCCCTGGTTCTGATGGATGTTTCTAGAACAGAGGCGGGCCAGGCCTCTTACCCTCTGACTGCTGTTGGGTAGAGGGAGTGCCTGGCCTGGAGCCCACGCTTCCTGGGTGGTGAGAAGGCTCAGTGCCCAGGTCCTGGCTGAGAGCCACTGTCCCCCTGCAGAGAGAACCATGCCTGCCCTGTCCCTGTGGGGCCCTTCTACAGATGAGTACAGGGCACCAAAGCAGAGAGGAGCAGCTTAAAACCATGCGTACACACATGCACATACATGCACACAGACATATATACTTACATATGCACAGACATACCTGCCAGGAGTGATTCCTGAGCACAGAGCCAGGAGTAACCACTGAGCACCTCCAGGTATGGCCTACCCACCCCCCAAGAAAAACCCTGATAAAACCAACAACTCACAGGGTTCATGTCTTAGGTCAGTGAGCCTGGGCCAGATATAGATAAAATTGTATTTGCTTTTACATATAATTTATGTTTAAATGTATGTATGTCTATAGGTACGTATGCTTTGGGGAGGCCCACATCTGGCAGTACTTAGGGATTACTCCCATTTGGGGAACATGTTAACACTGAACTGAACCATTTTACTCCTGAACCATCACTCCAGCCCATCACTTCTGCTTTTCTTTTTGTTTTTTTTTTTTTTTTTGGGGGGGGGGGAGTCACACCCAGCAGTGCTCAGGGGTTACTCCTGGCTCTATGCTAGGAAATCACTCCTGGCAGGCTCCGGGGACCATATGGGACACCAGGATTCAAACCATTGTCATTATGCATGCAAGGCAAATACCCTACCTCCATGCTATCTCTCTGCCCACCCCCCTTTTATATGTTTTGGGCCATACCTAGTGGCACTCAGGGATTACTCCTGACTCTGAGCTCAGAAATTGCTCCTGGCAGGCTGGGGGGACCATATGGGATGCCGGGAATCAAACTCAGGCCTGTCCTGGATCACTGCATACAAGGCAAACTCCCTACCGCTGTGCCATCACTCCGGCTCTTTCTGTTCTTATTTCTAAGAAATGTGTCACTAACCTGTGGCTTCAGAGAGTGAAGTCAGCATTGAAGATGTGGCACAATGTGTGACTAAGTGGCAAGTTCATCCTTACACTAAGCATCCCTTGAGGGGCTTTTCCACTGGATATCCCTGTTCTCTGCTTCTCCTTCAGGCTTCTGAGCTCCTGTCCCAACTGCAGTCCCCCCCAAGCATAGGCACCTCAAGTTTCTAATTGTAGGCTCCTTAGTAACCTGCCCCAGACCTGGCCCTGCCATACAACATCTCCTAGAGTCCAGGGGTGATGTCTGACACCTGATCCCTAACCTGGGAGTGCTCATAACTGAGCCAAGAGATGTCCTCCTGCACGAGAGAGAACATTGTTAGCTTGAGGTCCAAGGCCAGTTCTAAGTCAAGGCTGTGGGAATTCTCAAGGCTTGGGAAAGAATTTAGGTGAGTCGAGCCTGGAGTACAGCCGAGCAGAGGGTGATGAGGAGATAAACCAGACAAGGGCCAGGGAGGTGGAGCCCAAGCACAGAGCCAATGGGAAAAAGCTTTGCCTTGGGTCAGTTTCCGTCTTACAGGCTAGCAAGGGATGGGGGTTATGGACCCTTTTTTAAAATGCTCGGTTGTGAGGTTGGCAGCTACTTGAAGAGATGGTTTTGCCATACTGTGCTGTGGCCCATCTCTTGGACCACTCTGGGGAAACAGGAATGGTGGGGATATTGCTGGGGTGAGCCCTGTACAGGAGGAAGGGTGGTGCAAGGTACATGGCGACCTTCCCTAGCTCACCACCCAGCCCAGCCCAGCCACGCCTGAGTCCACAGAACACTGACAGGCATGTGCTTCCCAGACTATCCCAGGCCTCAACCTCTCTTTAGGGCTGTCTACTTGGGTGTGGAGCTAGAAGAAATCAGCATTTTTTCAGCCCCATCCTCCCAGGATCCTCCTAACTGGTCACTCAGCCTCTGGTCTCTGGAACAATCTTCCATACCTATATGGTAAACTCCCAAGTTTTCTTTTTTTCTTTTTTTATTTTTGGTTTTTGGGTCACACTCGGCAGTGCTCAGGGGTCATTCCTGGCTCTATGCTCAGAAATCGCCCCTGGCAGGCACAGGGGACCATATGGGGTGCCGAGATTCGAGCCACCGCCCTTCTGCATGCAAGACAAATGCCTTACCTCTATGCTATCTCTCTGGCCCCATGCTGCTTTCTTTTTTTACACCCCTGCACCCTCACAGCCTCCCGGTCATTAGCACAATCTCTGACCTATAAGGAAATATCTGCCACACACTACTACTTTGTTGAGCACCTTGGGGTCTGGAGGGTGTCTGAGCCAAGTAATGGAAGATAAGAAATGGGTGACTCCTGCTGGAGGAGAGCTGAGGCCTGTGGGGTATGAAACGCCAGTGTCCACTCTACTCTTTTCTCAGTGTCTGGCAGGAGATCAGACTCAGACATGCCAGCCAAGTGTTCTACATATGCCTAGGCACATCCTGGCCCTGCAGTGTCTTTCCCCAACGTTGCCATCAGGCAGCTGGGCAGCTTTCTCAACCTCTCAGGGCTGGGATTTCTTCTGCAAATTTGGACTAATGATATAGGCCCAGGACTGTGCGCATAATTGAACATCCCTAGACCAAGTACTTACCACTGGGCCTGGACAGCAGAAGCACCAGAACTGTCACTGTCATCTCTCTCTCTCTCTCTCTCTCTCTCTCTCTCTCTCTCTCTCTCTCTCTCTCTCTCTCTCTCTCTCTCTCTCTGCACTCAGGGATCACTCCTGTTGGTGTTCCAGGACCCATATGGCTATATGAGGTGCTGGAGATTGATTCCAGGTCAGGGGCCAGAGCGATTGCACAGCAATAGGGCATTTGCCTTGCATGCAGCTGACCCAGGACTAACATAGGTTCTATCCCCAGCATCCCATATGCCCATATGGTCCCCAAGCCTGCCAGGAGCGATTTCTGAGTGCATAGCCAGCCAGCAGTAACCCCGAGCGTCACCAGGTGTGCCCTCCACAAAATATAAATCCAGGTCAGTTGTGTGTGGGTCCTACCCACTGTATTTTGGTGGTCTCTGACTTTACTCTTAAAATTCCGCCAGTGGGGGAAGGTGAGAGGTGGTTGCACAGTCGCAGAGGCCAGAAGAGGGGACCTCAGAGATGATGGAACATTGTCAGCTCGCAGGACCTCCCAGGAGGCATGTAGGGGACCAGTGAGGCAGGCCAGAACTTGGACAAGATTGTCTCATGGGCACAGCTAGCAGCGGTGCTTGCCCACTGTTGCATTCTCTTCCTCTCACTCCCTAAATACCTCTCCAGGTCAGGCCCTGCTTCCCCTTGCTAAGTGGGGCTAAGATAATTTTATCTTTTCTTTTCTTTATGTTTTGGTTTTTGGGTCACACCCGGCAGCGCTCAGGGGTTACCCCTGGCTCTATGCTCAGAAATCGCTCCTGACAGGCTCTGGGGACCATATGGGATGCCAGGATTCGAACCACTGTCCTTCTGCATGCAAGGCAAGCTCCATGCTATCTCTCCAACCCCTTCTTTTTTTGTCTAGTCATGCCTGTTTTTATTTATTTATTTATTTATTTATTTATTGTCTAGGCATCCAATCATGCCCAGGGGTTAAGTGGGCCTGGTGCAAGGTGAATGCCATCCCCACTGTACTAGGCTCAGCACACACAGGACCCAAGGGCACCAGGTGGCACTCAGGGGTTACACTTGGCTGTGGGCTCAGATATCATTCCTGGAAGACTTGGGGAACCATATGGGATGCTGGGGATCGAACCCTGGATGGCCGCGTGCAAGGCAAACGCCCTACCCACTGTGCAATCTGCCCTCTACCTCTGGTCTCTGAGGAACGCTGGTGTGTGAGCACCAGGCTCGCCTGACGCCTGGCTAGGAGTCGCCCCCTGATGGTGGGTTCTGGAGCAGCGGGTGTCCCTGGGAAGCACTGCCCTGCCCAGCCCCGTACGTTTGGAAATGGGGGGCCTGGGGCGCGCTAGGACCCTTGGAGTAGGCTTAGGGACGTCGCATTCCTGCCCTATTGTCTCCTCTCAGTTGATTTCTCTTCTCTTCTGGAAAGTGTTGCCAAGGAAATCCTTTGCACGCTTTCCCTGCGCCTCTGTGTTAATAAAACCCACTTGCGCAGGGACCCCGTGGGGTCCAGCTGGAAGGGGGGAACCCCTGCAGACTCAAGGGTCCCAAAGAACTCAGGAACATAGTGCATAGTGTCTGAACATGTTGGGCAAAATGGGAGTCGCTTTCCCTCGGGGTGGAGGTGGTGGGGTGGAGGGGCTTTGCCTCTCTGAGGGACAGTCAGAGCGCAGGGCCAGTGTCTGATGCCAGGGCCCAGGGAGGTGCTGCAGGTGGGGGGAGCAGGAATGGGGACTGGGGATCACAACTGGGGTCTTTCTGAGGGTACCCATTGGGATTCAGATTCTCCCCCCTCCCTGTCTGCTCCTTCTTCTGCTGCTCTTGCCTCTGGAAGAATGATTTCTCAAGACTCATGCAGGGACCCCCTTTTCCTCAGGGACTCCCCATCTTCCCCAGGCCTGCTTCTTTCTGAGAAGCTGTCTGAATCTGCTCCAGTCCTCTGCAAAGGAATCCTACAGAGCCCAATATTGGATTTGAGGAGCGTTCATGAGGGCTTTCTAGGCGTTTTGTTTTGTTTTGTTTTGGGATTTTGGGTCACACCCGGCGGCGCTCAGGGGTCACTCCTGGCTCTGCGTTTAGAAAACGCTCCTGGCATGCTCAGGGGACCATATGGGATGCTGGGAATCGAACCGGTGTCCGTCCAGGTTTGGCCGCGTGCAAGGCAAATGCCCTACCGCTGTGCTATTGTTAAGACCCCTTTACTAGGTATTATAAACAAATCAGAAGTGGGGCCTTTGGGGCCAAGGACTCTGCAAAGGAGCCCCCTTCTCCCACGCAGGCTCCTGCTGTGACCCCACAAGGTTTCTCAGCACTCCACGCCAGAGCTGCCCTGGCGAGAGCAGAGCCTCCCCAGACACAGGCCTCCAGCCTTGGCTCTCCTTTTCAGATTAATTGAATCACTAAGAGTTCCCAAGTGGCACGGTTATTAACTGTTGAGTTTTAGGCGTACAAAACTCCAACATGGACCCCTTCACCAGCGTCCACCACCCTCCAGCAATGTCCGGTTTCCCTCATGCCCTCCCCGAGCCTGCCTCGATGGCAGCCATTTCCCTTCCTTTCAGCCCTCTGCCCTCCCCTAGAATGACCACATCCCTCCACCCTGTTCTAGTGCTCCCTTCCCTGTCCCCCACCCTACTCCAGTGCCACACTGCAGACCTGCTCTCCTTCTCTTCCTGCCTGTTCCCTTGGACATTTATTATTCTCTTACCATGTTCTTTATATCCCTCAGCTGACGGTTCTTTTTGTGTGTGTGTGTGTGTGTGTGTGTGTGTGTGTGTGTGTGTGTGTGTGTGTGTGTGTGTGTGTGTGTGGTGCTTTTTTATTTTATTTTTTTTTGGTTTTGGGGTCACAGTCGAAAGTGCTCTTCTGCTGCAACACTCATGGTGAGTTCAGGCAAATGATTCTGTGTTGGTCATTTGAAAGACAAACACCTACGCGCCCACCCCCCATATCACTGTAGACACCCAGGTTGTAGTATTTTTAAAAAAGAAAAATAAGGGGCCCGGAGAGATAGCACAGCGGTGTTTGCCTTGCAAGCAGCCAATCCAGGACCAAAGGTGGTTGGTTCGAATCCCGATGTCCCATATGGTCCCCGTGCCTGCCAGGAGCTATTTCTGAGCACCAGGAGTAACCCCTGAACAACGTCGGGTGTGGCCCAAAAACCAAAAAAAAAAAAAAAAAAAAAGAAGGAATATTACAGGAGGATAGTATATGCATGATTTCTGTCAGTGTCAACTTTTCCAAAAGTAAGTAATAAGCTAATAAAACCCTAGATATAAATGAAAAAAAATGAAATTAATTGCTTTATGTAAGACAGTGGTTAAAAAATTTCATTGCTGGATTTCAGTCATACAATGTCATACACTATTCTTCAGTGTGCACTCTTCCCGCCACCAAAGTCTCCCAATTCTCTCCGATCCCCCATCCCGCATGTCTCTGGGGCAGACAATGTGCTTCTCTCTCTCTCATTTTCCCTCCCTTTCTTGATTTCATTCTTTTTTTTGACGCTGCATTATTATTATTATATATATGTTAATATATAATATATTTTATTGTATTTTTATGGTTTGCATTATTGTTGTTGGAGGGGTATCTTGCATGTCACTTTCTCTTATTTAGCACCCAATTCTTGTCATGCAAGGTAAACACCCTACGCACTGTGCTAACATTTTTCCCTGTGCATATTTTTTGCAAATAGTATCTACTATTTAGATTAGTTCAAGGAATACATTATTAATTTAAGTTTTTTTAAAAAACAAACTAATATATGGGCCGGAGCAATGATACTGAGAGGTAAGGCATCTGCCTTGCCCACAATAGCCTAGGATGGACCGCAGTTTGATCCCCAGCTGACGGTTCTTTCTGTCTTTCCCTCCCTGTCTGGACCTGCCTGGACCTGCCTTTTCAGAATCCTTTCAGTCTTAGGCCCTTTAGCCTGTCGTGGGGAATGTGGCAGGCAGACATATGCTTCCTGGGCTCAGCCTGTGTCCCCCTACAAGTAGCCCAGAAGCAGCTTTGGTCTATGTCCCTGGCGAGGAGGGTCTTGACTTCAAGGTCAGGACTTGAGCCTAGGCTGTCTTCGGACCATACACAGCTTCCAGCTGTGCTTCAGCCACTCCAACTAGATTTTCTTTGTTTTGCTTGGGGGCCACCTCCATCCTCCCCAGGGGTCATGGGACTGCTCCTGGCACAATGCTTGGGGATTTATGTAGTCCCAGGATTCAAACCTGGGGTTCCTGCATACCAATGCCAAGCATGTGTCCCAACCCTCTGAGCTGTCCAAGGCAATTTGTCCATAAATGTTAGTCGGGAGGTCCCTCGATAGAAATCTGGGCCCAAGGCCAGTCTGCAGCTACTGGGTATCGGACATGTCGAATCTGTGGATGCAGAACTTGGCCTGGCCCTTTCTTCATCCCTGCCAGGGCCCATGGCAGACAGGTGCTGAGTGGATGAACCAGTGAGTCCATTGGAGAAACTGGACTCCTTAATACTTTCCATCAGGGATGGTATGAGCTTATCAGGTGTCAGTTTAGCATGGGGTCACCAGGCTAATCCCAGGAACAGGGGCCTAGATTTGAATCCCTGTTCTGCCACTTGTCACAAAGCTTAGACAAGTGATGCAGTGACTGGGACTTCAATGTCTTCTGCTGCACACTGAGAAATTCATAAAGCAGCCTTCCTTGAGGTTGAGGTTGGGGGGGCATTGAGGAATATCTAGTGACCAGTGTGGCCAGTCTGCCTGTCCATCATTCACAGCTGAGCCCCAGCAGCAATCATGGGGTGCTGACTGCCCCTGGGGATCAGCAGGTTATCCTGGACAGAGTGGTAGCAGTTGAGGTGAAGCCGTAGAGCATAGTGGGTCATTCAGGCTCTGTGAAGTGTGGAATGTAGGGGTAGGAAACACATGTGGGGAGCACAGACAGAGACAGGTCAGGGACCACAGAGGGGACAAAGATTCTTTATTTTAGGGGATGATGCATTGTGTGAACATGGTCTCCCCTATAGTCACTCTCAGTGTATGTGCAGTGGCCCTGAGACCAGTCCCCTTCTGGTTCAAACATGGTGACATCACACTAGGATGACAGCGTCCTGGTGGAATCCTCCCAAATTCTGGCTTTTCTAAATATTCTCTTTGGTCCTATGTCAGTGACTTTCAGTACTATTTTACTCCCTATCACCTTCACCCCAAATCTTGGTTGGGTATCCCAGACCCTGCTCCTTCCAATGAGGTCTCTGCCTTTTCCTACCCACCATCCCTCTGAGGCTCAGGGATGTAGATAGTCATCCTGGCCCATCTTTCATGCTGAGCTCTCTTCAGCCCTCCTATCCTGACAGAGGCCTACACAGAGATGCCTGCAGGGAGACCCGCCACAGATAGGCTGAAGTTCCAACCCTGATAAATCCCACTGGGCACTGGCTGCAGGAGTCCAATCCCACTGAGCACTGGCTGCAGGGATCCAGGGCCTCCCATGCAGGCATCACCTTTTAATTTCTCACTTGTGGGGTCAATCAGGAACAGAAAGAACCAGCAATGTGAGAGATCTGGATAATGGGGACTTACCCTCTGAAATGGAAATATGTCAATACTTCGTTCAGTCAGGGAGATGGCTCTAAGAACTTGTTCTGTGGGAGTCCCGGGTTTGATTCCCAGCCACCACAGGGTCCCCTGAGCACCACTGAGAGTGACCCTGAAATACTTGAAATATTGCCAGTCCCGTGTGATGGCATTTGGGCATTTGCACATCCCAGCCTGCCAGCCCAGCTTCCCGCCATCTTGCACACATATACACATCAGGCCAGTAGGAAGCCTGATGTTACTCCTGATGTTTCTCCACACACAATGCAGGGCCACCCATGCGCACACATGCTACTCCAGTCTCACACCTGCTGCTCTTCCCATGGTCACCTCCACACCGACCCAGTGGGGAGCCTCTGCAGGTCCTCCTGCTTTCTCCCTGCATGTAAAGCCTCATAGGATAGCGACACCAAGGAGAGATGGGACCAGAACCCACAGGGCTGCCTCCAGGCTTGAACTCTGGAAAGGCACCTCCCTGGTGTCACCTCCTTCAGGCAGGAAACCTGGGTTTCCACTCTATGTGACCTGAGACCACTAAGAGGTGGTCTGAGGCCTGAGGGTGGGAGTATGCACAGGGCTGTGGCAAGAAGCCCCGCTGGCAGCTTGTCTCCTCTTATGCCCAGGATTACAATTGGCTCCTGGGTGAGCAAGTGGGAGCACGAGTTGGGGAGTGCAGAGTCAGTGGAGCTGCTCTAGGGTGATGGAAGCAGGACGGAGCTGTGCTCAAAGAACACAGGGCGAGATTTGCAGGTGCTTTGGGGTGCCCGCGTTGTTCGAGGGACCTAGAATATGGGCTTCGGCCCTCTGCCAACGTGGGCATCAGGGAGCCCCTAGGGCCCTGTCGGGAGGGGGTGCGTCTGGTGCACCCCACTCCTTCATATGCCCCAGGTGTGGGCCTCTGAAGTTTGAGCATCCCGTGGAACCCCCCCCCATGAAGAGAATGTCCAAGCGTGGGGCTGGCTTTTGTATCCCCAACACTGTCTGGACTCTCCCACCAGGTCCCCCAGGACCAAGCCTGCTCCCCCACTTTGCATCCTCACCTTGAGCCAGCATCTTCAGCCCAGGGTGTCCGTCTTGCCTCCAAGAGCAATAACTGGGCCTTGGGGATGGTGCCTCTAGGCCTGGAGGTTTTCCACCCTGACCTGACATATGAATTGCCAGTTCCTGCTGGACAGTACGAGGGGGCTTGGCCTTTCTTGGCCTCTGGGCTGCCCTTAGGGAGCACTGAATGAAGAGTGTCCTTTAAACAAGGCAGAAATGAAGACACACCTCTACTGAGTCTAGCTCCCTAAGATACTTCCCTAAGCAGTCAGCCTTCATTTTTGAACAATATTATTACTCCCTCTCTCTTCCTCTCTCCTCACCTCTGTTCCTCTTCCCTCTTCTTTCCCCTTGTACTCCTTTTTTTGAGGGGGCATACCCAGCAGAGATCAGAGGTTACTCCTGGCTTTGCACTTAAAAATCACTCCTGAACCAAAAAAAATCACTCCTGACAGGCTCAAGGGGCCATACAGGATGCTGGGGATGGAACCCAGGTTGGTCCTGAGTTGCAGCGTGCAAGGCAAACACCCTACCACTGTGCTACCTCTCCAGCCCTGTCCTCTCTTCTTTTCCCCTCTCCTCCCCTCTCCTCCCCGCTCTCCTCCTCTCCCCCCTCTTTGACCCCCTCTTCTCTTCCTCTTTCCCCCTCTGTCCCTCATCCTATCTATACAGTTATGCGGTCTCTTGCCTGGCCTATCACCAGTAGTTCCCCTTTCCTTCTTTCTCACTACCCCAGCACCCAGCAGAGACCAAGGCCAGAGACAGGAAGGCTGGTGTGGGTGCCAAAGAAAGAACTTTGCTCAGCCAGGCCCTGGCATGGACTGACAGACTGCAGGGACAGTGTGGCCAGAGGACAGCACTGGACAACTCAGGGCCATGCGCATGGGGTGGAGCAAAGGCTGGATACACACTGTGCTTTGTTCTCCTCCCCTGTGCTCACAGGTCCAGAAAGGGGACCAGAACCCCCTCTACCCCTAGATCCTACATTGGGGCTGCCCTCACACAGCCAATCTACACTTCAGCCAATCTCCACATTCCGGGCTGATCATTTCAGCTTCAAGAATCCAGTCCCCACTCCCAAAAGGGGGTCTGGAGCAGAAAGCAGCAATGGTGGAGACACTGGCAGGAGGGGGTGGCAGACAGAGAGAAGGGGGGGTGGGCAGAGAGAGGAAGAGGACAGGTCTCCCTGGGGGAAGAAACCAATGACAAAGGCCTTTCCGGCAGCCTTGCTGGCTTCGGGGGGAAGGGGACTTTTTCCTTCTTGTCAGGGCTCACCCACCAGCTCTGTTTTCCGCTGGGGCAGGTGGGAGGCCCTCACAGCCTGTGGTCCCATGAGGCATGAGTGGAGACCACACACGAAGGGTTACTTGTCCCTCTGCTTGGAGTTCTCTCCGCCAACGTTGAACATGGGGACCAGCAGTCCTAGCAGCCACCTTTTCCCGAAGACGTCCTGCAAGTTCTTGCGCCAGGGCCGGGCACGCACGGGCACCCCCTTCCGTAGCTGGTGCCGCGTCTGCCCGCGGAGGATCAACAGCAGCTGGTGGCAGCAGAAGCCGGCGCAGGCCAGGCCGATGGCAAACCAGAGGTAAAGCATGAGAATGACGAACATCTCAGAACCAAGGACAGCTCCTGCGGGCGGGGTGGGGAGACAGACTGGCTGAGACTCAGGCCACCTGCTGATCTATCTATTCATCCTGGTGGCCTCCTCAGTGTCACAGCCCAGGAGCAGAAGGAGAACAGGACACTCATTTTTCCTTTGTACCGATGGCTCCTGAAGCTGCAGGAAGGATCTCCACACTATTTCCTGAGTGTCAGGCTCTCATCCCATTGCCTTCTCTAGGAGGTGAAGGGGAGCTGGGAGAAGGGGCTTCTTAGGAGGATATGGGCGTGAGCTGAGGACCCTTGCAGTTGTCTGCAGCGAATGGGCTTATGCAACTGGGATCATTGATCAAGGACCCATGCTAGTGACAGCTTGATGGAGAGCAAGAAGTCATGAGCTCCCAGGGCTATCCGTCATTAACGTGAACAAGATGACAGTGGCTGTAAGAACACTGGGGGTGGGGGTGGGAACCTGGCTGCAACGGATTCCCAGCCCCACCCTCAGTCCAGCTTCCTTATCCTTCCTGACCATCCTCAGAGCTCCTCAATTCAGCAATCTCTGTTTCTGGCTTTCAATACCCACAAAGGGGCTGAAGGAGAAAAAGAACAAGAAGGAAGGTACTTGCTTGCCTTGTACTCAGCCCACCTGGCTTCAATCCCCTGCACCCTATATAGTCCCCTAAATCCTGCCAGGAGTGATTATTGGCTGCAGAGTCAGGAGTAAGCCCTGAGCATTGCAGGGTGTGGCCCCAAGCCCAAGTGAGACACATACACATAAGCACCAGAAGAGTGAATGATGTCACACACTTCTTTGGAGTTGGGAAGTGGATCTGTGCTGGGTCAGAATCTTGTCTGTATAACACAACCTCTCTGAGCTGTGGTTTGTTTGCTATAAAACAGGATTAATATGAGGCCAGAGAGATAGCATGGAGGTAGGGTGTTTGCCTTGCATGCAGAATGACGTTAGTTTGAATCCTGGCATCCCAGATGGTCCTCCAAGTCTGCCAGGGGCGACTTCTGAGCGTAGAGCCAGGAGTAACCCCTGAATGCTGCTGGGTATGACTCAAAAACCCAAAAAAAAATAAATAAAATAAACACCCCCCAGTGTTAATGTGACCTCTGGCTCACAGGCTATCTGACTCAAGGAGGCTGTGTGATGTATGTGGCAGAGTCTGGTTAACTGTTGACACTTTGGAGTGGGCTAGGGACCCCCTCTCAGGAACTACTTGTGTTTGACTCCTAAGTCTCTGAAACCATAGCTGTTTTTTGTGCTTGGTGTTCTGGCTAGGCTATGATGCTGGCAGCAGAGAACAGCAAGACTGGAGAGAACTCACAAACCTGCCTCACCTTCCCCAGAGACCTCTGTAATCTATTCTGTCTCCACAACTCCCAGCCACCCTCTCTCCTGATCTTCCAGATTTTACTTTCCACACCCTAAGGATGGACTTTTTACTGTTCCCAGTCAGGGTCAGAGAGATAGTACAGCTTGCCCTAAATGTGGTTGAGCTGAGTTCAATGTCTGGCACCCCATACGTTTCCCTCTCTGCTTGAGGAGTGATCCTTGAGCACAGTCACAAGTCTATATGCATATATATTTATGGGTAAACATGTGGACTCCACCCAGGTTACTCACTAGCACCTTCTCTGCCTCTCAGCCAAGGGATCTTTGCTGATGCTTTAGAGCAGGTTTTTCTCTGCAAAGTCTAAGACCAGGAAATCCAGCTGCTCAGGGGATTAGAGACTTGCTCCATCTGGCACAGGGGCCACAGATGGGATGATGCCATCTCTCTGACCCACTTCTTCAAAGAGCTCAGGTGCCATGTGTGCATATGGGCTGAAAAGCCCGGACCACAGCACCCCTGGACTGGAGGAGTACTGCCAGGCAGCTGACCCTGGAGCACAGATGTGAAGACATCAACCATCAAGCTCAGGCTTGCCCCTGCAGTGTAGACTCAGGGACAAGCCTGGGCAGAGAGAGACAGCCTGCACTAAACCAAGTCAGGAGAGTGGCCTGATAGCCTCTTCCTAGCCCTATGCAGCAGCTTCAAAGGGCTATTCTGGGGACCTGCTTTTTCTGGTTGCGTTTGAAGTCGCCTCACCGGGCTGCCTCCACTCTTCTGATCTGTTTAATAATAGTTCGGCTATTTTCTTTTGGAAAAAAAATATAACTGAATTTTTCCACAAGGCCCCAAAGTTATTGCCATCCAGCCCCTCCACTCTGGCTACCACCCAAGTGAGTGTCTCTGATGCTTTGACACTCAACACTAAGCATGGCCACCCAAGGATGAGAACTGAGTCACTCCCCTAGCAGAGCTGTAGAGGCCACCTTGGAGAGGCAGAGTAGGGGTATTGGCCTAGCAGCCCCCTGCCATTCACATCTTGGGCAGGATCACACTACCTGAGGAGGTTTTGCAGAAACTGAACTTTGCTGAATCTTTGACCTGGATGCAATGCCCACCTCACACCTGCACATTCTAGGAACAGAAAATGTGGGGTCCTACCAGGCCAGTGGATATTACCCCACATCATGGCCTAGCTCCAATGGAGTCACCTCTACTACCCCAGGAGAAGAAGCACAGAACTGGTCCCATAAAGCCAGAATCAAGATCCTTTTCTTAGCTCTCACAGGCAGTCCTGACCTCTTTTCCAGAGCAGTAGGCCTATGGTCAAAGACCACACCCTGGTCTGGAGTGAAGCAGTAGGCATTTGCCTTGCACCTGGCTGACCCAGGATGGACCACGGTTCGACCTCCGGTGTCCCATATGGTCCCCCAAGTCAGGAGCGATTTCTGAGTGCATAGCCAGGAGTAAGCCCTGAGTGTCACTGAGTGTGCCCCCCTGGAAAAAAAAAGACTAAATATCTCTGAAAGACCTAGCCACCCCCGCAAACTTCCAGCTTGCATCACAGCCATCTTGCACTCTGGTAGGACAAGTAGGTTCAGGGACTGAGTCACAGCTGGGACAACTCAATGTGCTCCAAGTCTCCTGCCTTCTTACTCCCTCCTGCCCACCTGTCCTCCTGAGCAAACAAGATAGGCCTCACCCTCGCCTGCTTAAACAGAGATCTGAGAGGAGAGACTGGAAAGGGGAGCTAAACAGAGGCAAGTATGCAGAAAGGAGATACGGCAAAGGGACTGTGAAAGACTTGGCCAAGAGGGGTGAGGAAATGGCGGAGCTGGGGAGGAGACATCTTGGCCTCCTTTGCCCAATGGCAATGGTAGGAGGGAAAAGACAGTGGGGAACTCAGAAGGTTTGAGTTCCTAGGTAGACATTGTCTGCTTCTGTCTGCCCGCCAGAGCCAGATCTGAGCCAGCGGCCTGTCTTCCTCTCCTCCCTGCCTCCCAAACCTTGAACATATGGACCAGCCTCAAGCCCAGCTCATCTCACACCAAACTATTGCACGAGCCTCCTGGTGTAGCCATCCAGTTCCATGTGAGGAAAGTACTTGGAGAAGGAAGTGTAGCAGGCCCACTGGCACTCCTCATCTCTCCACCTGCCAGTGCTCACACCCGGCCCCCTATCCACCCACCCCTCCCCCGTTCCCATTATTTTTGTCCCCAGCAGTCTCCTATGCCAACACCCAGATCCAGGAGACTCCAGAGAGATGGAGTTCTGGGCCCAGCTTAAAAACCAGCCTTTAAGGAAATATACTTCAAGCTGGTTCCATCCTGAGTCTTTGTGTTGCCACTGCTACCTGGCCAGTGCCATTCCCAGAAGGAACAAGCTTTTGTGTGAATGGCCAGCCTGGTTCTCTCACAGAAAGCTGCTCTCTTTCTTTGTTTCTGAAAAGCCAGGAGGCTCTCAGTCTAATCTCTCTGCTGCTGGGGGATAGGCAAATACCTGGGGATAGGGTGGGGCAGGGCAGAGACCAACTCTGGGTCACAATGAGTAGCTGAGCAGAGGGCCAGGGATGTGGCTCAACAGATATGCACCTGCCTTGTGTGCATAAGGTCTGGGTTTGATCGCAGACACTGCATGTGCATATTATATGTGCACAGATGACCTGAGTGCCTTTTTCTTCATTGAAGAGAACAATCCAATGTAGCTAGAATCAAATGGCAAGAATCAAATCGGTGGGAGATCTAGGTTGGGGAAAGGGTGGAGTAGAGGACGATGGGGCAAGGCGGCTTTCAAAGCCAGGTAAAATGGTTAGAGTTTGCCCTCAGCAGCAGGTCCTGCTTGGATCAGGAGCGCATCCTTGGGGTGCATCTTCCAGTGGGCCTGGCTGAGTGCAGGGGTTTGGCCTATGGGTCTGAGATGTAGGAGGCTCCAGGAAGCCTCACAGCTCTATGCTGTGGAGACGGGTTGCAACTCCTCCATGTTTTAAAAGGTAGAAGATCAGGTAGTGAGCAGGAAACAGAGGGAGCAGGAAAGGAGGGTGCGTGTGTGTTGGCTATGAACTTCTTTGTTTTTTGTTTTTTTGGGTCACACCCGGCAGCGCTCAGGGGTTATCCTGGCTCTATGCTCAGAAAATGTCCCTGGCAGGTACAGGGGACCTATGGGATGTGGAGATTCGAACCACCATCCTTCTGCATGAAAGGCAAATGCCTTACCTCCATGTGCTATCTCTTCGACCCCTGGACTTTATTTTTTAATTTTTCTTTTTCTCTTTTTTTTATTTTGGGCCACATCCAGTGACACTTAGGGGTTACTTCTGGCTCTGAGCTCAGAAATCACTCCTGGCTTGGGGGACCATATAGGATGCTGGAAGATAGAACTGAGGTCCATCCTGGGTCCACTGCATGCAAGGTAAATGCCCTACTGCTGCGCCATCGCTCTGGCCCCTAGACTTTTTTTTTTCTTAATTTTTTGGGCCATACCTTGCGGCTATCAGTGTTTTACTCCTGGCTCTGCACTCAAAAATCACTCCTGGCAGGTTAGGAGGAGCATATGCCAGGAATTGAACCAGGGTAGGTCCTGGGTCAGCTTCGTGTGAGGCAAATGCCCTACCAGTGAACTATTGCTCTGGCCCCTCGCTATAGACTTTTGGAGACAAAATTCTTAGGGACATATGTGAGCAGTACTGAGGGCTGGGTGGAGAAGGGTTGTACCATGGCCTCCCTGAAAGGAAGAAGGCAGTGTGGGAAATAACTCACACCCAGCCCTGCCTAGCATAAATGGGGCAGCCATAATTCTAGAAACAAAGGTGCAATAAAAAGAGGGGATGGGGATGGAGAGAGGCAAGCTTCCAGAGAAGATACAGCAAAGCCCAGTTATTTAATGTTATTTTTGTGGATAGGTGCCACACCTGGTGGTGCTCAGGGCTTTCTCCTGGCTTTGTGCTCCTGGAGGGGCTCAGGGATTGAGCCTATATACAAGGCAAGCCCCTTCCCCAGTATACAGTCATCTCTAGCACGATCTAATTATTTTGAATTTCAGAGAGACAGAAGTAAATTATTTTTGTTTGTTTGTTTGTTTTTGTTTTGGGGCCACACCTGATGACGCTCAGGAGTTATTCCTGGCGTTCCTGGCAGGCCCGGGGACCATTTGGAATGCCAGGAATTGAACCTGGGTCTGTCCCAGATCATCTGCATGCAAGGCAAATGCCCTTCTGCTGTGCTATTGCTACAGTCCTAGGAGTAAATTCTATTTGTGAAACTATGTTCTATACAAATAAGGCTAAAAAGTTCATCTGAACTTCGTATTTAACTATATATATATATATATATATATATATATATATATATATATATATACACATATATACATATATATGCAGGGTTGAAGTGTGTGTGTCTGTGTGTGTTGCACCTTTGTGCAGGGTCCCACCTGCCGGTCAGCGTCCACTCACCGGCGAAGAACTGGCTGATGGAGGTAGGAAGGAGGGTGAGGAAGGCCAAGGGGTTGGCGAAGGAGATGGACAAGACCGCGGAGATGTAGGCCACGCCGGCCAGCATGGAGTAGAGACAGGCCAGCGAGGTGTAGAGGCAGAACAGGACGAAGTTGCGCATGTTCCTGCTGCCAATGCAGTTGCCGGTGAAGAAGCAGTGGTGGTCGTGTCTCAGGGTGACCCTGGCGCACACCTTGCAGAAGTGGGTGCTGGGTGGGGGGCAGGGGGCCCTGAGGGCGGTGGCCCCCTGGCAGGCGTCCAGGTCGTCCGGGGAGTTCTGGATGACCAGGACGTAGTTGCCCAGGGCGTTGGTGGAGAGGAAGAGGAAGAGGGCCCCGTGGAGCAGCGCAGGCGAGAAGAGGCGCGCCGCTGCGGGGTCCTGGCGCATGCTGGGCAAGAAGAGAAAGAGCTGCAGCACGAAGGTCACCAGGGAGATGCACAGGAAGTAGGCGGGGGCCACCACGTTCAGCAGCCGCAGGGCCAGCATCCTGGATCACATTCCTGAAGGGCCTAGGGATGAGAGAGAGAGAGGGAGCCAGGCAGGTTGGGCGCAGGAAGGCCAGGGGGAACTCAAAGCGCACAAAACTCTTACTCCACACCAGGGTCCTTGAGACCACCCTCTTCCCTATCTAGATCCAGAACCACATAGATGGAAGATCCCCTCCTCCTCCTCCTGGGGTGTCCCTCGAGCTTCTTTGTACTGGTGCCCTGGGGATAAACATCAGGTGGTAGGTGGGGCGGCTCCAAGACCTTCTATAAGGGCATGTGGTGGGCTAGGACTGAGCTCCTTTTTTGGAGGTGCAAAGAGACCAGGCTGGGGTATCTCCTGCAGACCTCTTGAGGTGGAGAGAAAGAGAGAGAGGCAGGGATGGGGTAGGGCAGAGCAGAACAGAAAAGACCTACTGGAATAGTCCTGTCTTTCCTCCCTCTCTCTCCTCCCCCATCCAATCCTGGGCCATAGTTGGGAAGCTCATTGGTAACCAATTTTTGGAGGTAAGAGGTGTTTTGATGGAGGTATTGGGGTTAGAGAGAGGAGAGAGAGAGACAGAAAGACAGAGACAGAGAGAAACAGAAAGACACAAAGAGACAGAGACACAAAGAGAGACACAGAGACAGAGACACAGAAATAGAGATACAGAGACAGAGACACACAGAGAGACATAGAGACACAGAGATAGACAGAGACACACAAATAGAGAGAGACACAGAGACAGAGACACAAAAAGAGACACAGAAATAGAGACACAGAGGCAGAGACACAAAGAGAGACTCAGAGACATAGAGCTAGGAAAGGAGAATCACAGAATTAGAGACACAGAGACAGAGACACACAGAGATAGAGAGAGACAGAGACACACAGAGATAGAGACAGAGACACAGAGAAAGACAGAGACACAAAGAAACACAGAGAGACAGAGACACAGAGAGACAGAGACACACAGAGAGAAGTGCGTTAACACTGTGGTGCCTTCTCTGCGCTCCCCAGTATCTGAGTGTGTGTGAATCTATGTGTATATGTCTGAATCTGTAGGTATGAGGCCATGTGCTCTGTATGTACAGTGGCAACCGCTGCCACCAGGCTTACAAAAAGAGAGAGAGAAAAGCCAATGGGGACCATGGAGACCCTTGGGTAGGTGAGGGGCGCAAGGGGAACATACCTGTGTTTACGATGAAGTCCCGCTCCACCCGTTGTCCCCACGCTGACGGTTCCTGCAATTTCTTCCCCAAGAGCCTTTTCATACCAGGCGGCCACGACATTAACCCCTGCGCCCCTGCCCTGCAATCCAAGAGCGAGAAACTCAAACCATCCCCAAGGCGCCCAGCCAGCAGCCAGGGACCCACACCTGTGCCAAAAGACCCCCTAGCAACCCACCGGCCTTGGTGCATTTCCATGGCGCCCCACCCACCCACATACCCACATACCCACCCACCCACCCATCTTCATGCCCAAGACCAGGCTCCTTGCCCAGTGCCCGCAGCCCCTCCTGGAAAGCAGGAGCCCGGAGCTGGGGAGAACTTTTCTAAGGGGCCAGGAGTCTGCAAGGCTAGCCCGAGGTGCAAGAAAAGTTCTGGAGCCGGTTCGGGCGAGGGTGCCACGGGCCTGTGGGTCCGGGCTGTCCGGGCCCAATGGGGCATCTGATGGATCACCTTGGAATCCCCTTTGCAGGTGCCAGTGGCCCCACGGGGGGCTGCGTGGTGTTGCACGGGCCTCTCCCCGCTGCAAGGATGCAACGCGGGACACGCCCCGGGATGGGATGCGGGGGACCGGGTTTTGGGGGGTCGTGCATCCTCGGTGGGGGGTGCTGCCCACCCCGGAGAGCCGGTGCCCGGGTTCGGGGAGGAAAAGCGAGTCTCTTCCCAGCACCGGCCGCTTGGGAGGCGCGGGAGCATCTCCAAGATGCCTCGGGGAGTGCGGGGCTCTGTAGCTCTGTAGCCAGCCGGGCCCGGCTGGAACCGGGGCCCGCAAAGGCAGCCCGAGCTCCGGGTGCCAGCCAGCGGCTGCACGGCCACCGCCTCCCCGGCCTCTTGGGGTAGGGTAGCGGGGTCCCCAAGAGCTGTCACCGCAGAGGCGCACAGGGCTGGCAGGGGAGAGGCACTCACCGCGCTCCGATCGCCCGCAAGAGCAGCCCCGGCCTTGGGCTCGCTGCCTCCCGGAGGCTGCAAAGTTGCGGGCTCAGCCCCTCGCCTGCTCGCAGCCCGGGGACTGGGCAGGTATCTGGGGGTGCGGGGAGGAGGGAGCGGGCAGCCGCCGTCCTCCCACTGGGGCGCCGGCGAGTGGGGGCCAGCCAGGAGGCGGTTGGGAAGGCAGCTAGCTGGGCACCCCCCAAACCCCGCCATCTCTCCCTCCCCTCCTGGGGGCGGTGCTCTGGCCACCCCCTCCCAGCAAGCTAGCCTGCCTGGTGCGCTGCTTCTTGGGGGTCCCCCCCCCACTTCTGTCTGTCTGCCCTGGGTTTCCTTGGGGGGTGGAAGCTGGAGCCTTCCATTCTTCAGGCCTTGTCTGCCGCCTGCCTCTCTGTCCCCACTGCAGCTAACACCCACTCCTGGCTTTCAGCTGGGCGCAGAACTGTAGGAAGCCTGTTTGCTGCAGCTGGTGGTGGTTTGGGGGGTGTTGAGAGGTCAGATAATCCGGACAGCACCCTTAAATACCAGCTCCTGGGGTCCTGAGTGGGATTGAGAGGCGAACAAAATCCCCTCAACATGCGTGGGATCTTTGATTGTATTTGCAATTGTCCTCAGGGACAGTGAGGGTAGGAAGCCCCCCCCCCCCCCGAACATGCAAGCAAGGAGATCCTAATTCTTGCCCCCTTGGCATGCTCTGAGGCCCCTACAGAGAAACTCTTTGCAGCAGCTCCGTGAGCACTGTCCCTTATCAAGCAAGGGGTTGAGGCAGAGAGAAGTAGCTATACACCAAATGTCACATGATGGTAAGTGACAGAGCCCGGCTGACAATAAATGAATGAATGCTTTCAGCCAAGGGACTATCCCCCTAAAAACTTAGGGCTGGGATTTTCTGATTTGGAAGAGGACTTTAGGGGTTGTGTGGACACAGAACTAACTGCCTGGACCCCAACCTCTCTCTCTGATCCTGTATCCTTCTCCAACTCACCTAATAGGCACTGACAGGTTCAAGGCTGGAGGATCAAGAGGGTGGAGAATCCCCAGCCAACAGGTGTCACATTGGGGTGTGGCTTCTTAGAGCCTAGGAAGCACTGCAGAAATGTGGGGGCCATGCCTTCCTGCCTGCAGTCTCCAGGGCAGAGGTGCCTACACATCTTCTATGCCCCACTCCTCTGTATTGGGTCAGCACAATCTATCAGGGTTTGTGGTTGCTTTCTCAACAGATTGGGCAAAGAAGTGAGTAACCTCTGACAATAAAGACTGATGCGGGGCCCGGAGAGATAGCACAGCGGCGTTTGCCTTGCAAGCAGCCGATCCAGGACCAAAGGTGGTTGGTTCGAATCCCGGTGTCCCATATGGTCCCCCGTGCCTGCCAGGAGCTATTTCTGAGCAGACAGCCAGGAGTAACCCCTGAGCACCGCCGGGTGTGGCTCAAAAACCAAAAAAAAAAAAAAAAAAAAAAAAGACTGATGCTTCTCCACTTCAGGGTTCATCATCAGTGTACACCAAACATCAAAGGGGTCAGGAGGGGCCTGAGTGATAGCACAGTGATAGTGGTTTGCCTTGTATGCAGCCTACCCAGGATGGGCCCGGCATCCCATATGGTCCCCTGAACCAGCCAGAAGTGATTTCTAAGTGCAGAGGCCAGGAGTAACCTCTGAGCACTGCTGGGTGTGGCCTCTCCCTCCAAAAAATGGGGCCAGGAAAGCTTTTCAGGTTGCAAAAGGCCTTACATCTTTGCAAGAGAAGGGGTGCCAGGTGAGAGCCTCTGAGGGCCCGAGAGTCTAGAGAATGCTTGTAGCAAGAGGTGGACTCTGGTAGGCTCACATGGGCCTTTCCCTCCTCTTGGGAGCTCTTTCTGGTGTTCAGATCAAATTGACCTGACTGACCCCTTTTTCAAGCTCTACCTACTTCTCACACCAAGCCAGGAGGGAAAGATCCTGGAGTGTCTGCTTTGGGCCCACTGATTGAACTGATTCAATTTGGATCAATTGAAGATCTCCGTTCCCTAAATACCTTGAGAGCCAGGCTGGTATTTCTAATTTTACTTGGCATATGGGTGTGTGGTGGGAAGGTGTGTGTCTGAAATTGTGTGTGAGAGGGGAGGAATGAGAGGGAGGGAAGCTCAGGCAATGTGGGAAGATGCTAGGGGGATGGGAGCGGTTGGGCTGGAAAAGACAGAGCTGGCCTCACAGAAACACTTGGGGAAGAGGCTGACTTAGTCATGATGGATGATGATACACCCGAGCTGGTATTCCCCAGCCCCCTCCCTGTTTTCGCTGAATGCAGCCAAAGGAAGCTCCATCAAGTGTGCTCAGCCCTGAGAGCTCCAGAGAGAGAGATCAGGTAGGATAGGAACCTTTGATTCTGGTCCCAGCAGAACAGTCAAAAACACAAACAATTCTGTTTGCTTGATCAGTTGTTGGTCCTTAAGTAATCACTTACCCTCTCTGCTTCAGGCTTCTCCACACAAGGGGTTGGGGATGTACCCTTGGGGTGAGAGGCTTGTGTACTTTGTAAGGTGAATCTAGCTGAAATCCTAAACAAAGGGGTTCTCCTGACTTCCTCTTCCTGGTAACCTCTTCCTTTGATATATAAAAACTGACCTGGGAGGCCGGAGAGATAGCATGGAGGTAAAGGCGTTTGTTTGCCTTTCATGCAGGAGGTCATCGGTTCGAATCCAGGAGTCCCATATGGTCCCCTGTGCCTACCAGGAGCAATTTCTGAGTCTGGAGCCAAGAATAACCCCTGAGCACTGCCGGGTGTGGCCCAAAAACCACACACACACACACACACACACACACACACACACACACACACACAAACCCAAACCAAAAAAAAAAAAAACTAACCTGGATTACAGGATGGATTTGGTACTGGAAAATAAAGAAGACGGCAGTTTTGGCTTTGGGAGAGGGTAGAGAGAACACATGGCAGAGAGAAAGAGGCCATGAGACAAAAAGCACGCTGACTGATAAATCTTGTCCTAACTGGTTTGGTATTATTTATCTGCCACTACCCTGTTTCATCAGACCCATTCACCTAAGGGGTTAGAAACATGATGCCTAGGACAATCTCACAGCTTGTGGATATTTTTGTTTACTACTGGTACCCAAACAGAAACCTGAACCCTGGATCCTCAGATTTGAGTTTTCCTTTCCAGGACACTGGCTTTCTCCTGGGCTTTGCTTTTTAGTGACAAGAACAATTTCTCTTTCTCCTGAACCAAGAGGGTCCTTCTGTGTTGGAGATACTACAAGTCTCCTCTATAGCTCCCAACAAGATAATTTATCTAGAAGGGACTCTGAGTCAAAGCAAGTGGCAGTTGAGCAGTCTCCCCCTGCAAATCATGGCTGTGTATGTTATGAGATCTTTGATGTGTCTGGTAGGAACACATTTGATATCGATCATTTATTCTGTTTTTTTCCCACCCAACTATTACCCCTTCTTCATAAAAAGTAACAGAAAACAATTTTTAAGCCACAATCTCAATTGCCCTTGGTCTCTATTCTTATTGTTTGGGTTTATTTCAGGGGCGGGGGTACACTTGGTGATGCTCAGGGCTTTGTGCTCAGGCATTACTGCTTGTGGACCATATGAGATTCAGGCAGCAGACATAGGTTGGCCACATGCAAGGCCTGTTCCTTGCCCCCTTTGCTATTGTCCGGGCTCCTTGGCTAGATTTTGAGGCAGGAACACACAAACGCCCCTGGTGGCCTCTGAGCCCTCACTGTCGGGCTGGGTCACATCTTGCTATTAGTGGTGTGATTTAAGTGAATGAACTGATTCCCTTCCAAGTAGCCATTACTCCATTCTGCCTCAAGATGTTGAGTACAAGGAGAGAAACTCTGCAGGAAACCACTTCTTCCTGGGGTAGAGAGTCAGTCCCTTACACAAGTCTGTCTGGCCCTCCAACCCCCCAAATGCTTGGAATGGAGAATGTGCCCAGATGCAGGGGACACTATTGGGAAGTCTCTTCATTGCTATGCTCTTGTTTCAGCTTGCTCAGGGGTCCCTGCACTGAGGTTAATCAGGGCCTGAGATGATATCTTAATAGACATCCTCAGACAGGATGTGGTTTCCCATGACAGCAAGTCATAGCCACAAAGTGGTCCCCGAGCTGCTGAAGACTAAAGCCTGATGCCACCCTTGCCTGCCTGGACTCCAAAAACATCCAAATTTAATCTCATCCTAGCCAACCGAACACGTGAAAATTGGATTTTCACAGAAGTTCTGTTTGGAGGAGGTGATTTCCTTGGCCAACTGTAGCTTTATTTGAACAACAATAACATTACTTTGGTGTAATAAAGTGCTCGGCTGGCTACAAAGCGCAGTCACACAATTAAAATTTCATTTCACTAGTCTCTCAACGACCCTGTAGGCTGGGCTGGAGCCAAAACAAAATGATTAAACCCATTTTTCTTCCATGGAGACTGAGGTTCAGAGAGAGAGGGGGGGGGCGTGTGTGCATTCGCCTGGCTTGCCGAGGTTTGGTTTCAGAGGTAACTTAATGTGAAAACATCTCATGGAAGCTTCTTTCTTCTAGAATGTGCTATTGCATAGAGGAAGCAGGTGTCCAACTGAGATTCTCACAATGAAGGTCCTGCCCGATCTGTTTTTATGTAAGTTATTTATGTAAAATGAGAGACGAAGCAAGACCAAACCCATGAATCAGAGATTCCCCCAGTGCTCTGTGCATGTGATAGGGGAGGGAATGCTCCCCAGCCAGCCCACAAAGCAAGGGTGGTTGAAACAGTAGGTCTGAGTGTAGCTTCCCAGGCGACAGGTAGGCCCCGTGGTCTGTCTCCCTGGTGACGGATGCAGCAGGGTGAAAATCTGGTGTGGACCTGGCTTGGCAGAGCTGTTCTGAGTGCTCAGGCCTTGGAAGAACATATGTGAACACAAACCCACTGGGGCTGGTTTTTGGGGAATGCTCAGACTGTCATGATGGGGGGGGGCTGTGTCTGCAGCCTGTCTGCTGCTTAGTGGAGGATGGAAGATGGCAGCAAGATGGATCGGTCTTTCCTCTCTGACCATGTGGGAGGGAGGAAGGGGGCATGGAGGGAAAAGGAGAGGAGGGTGGAAGGCAGAAGAGAGACGAGACAGGAGAAGGAAAGGCAAGGGGGCCAGGAGAATGTACACTCAGCCATATCTCCCTTGTGAGGAGACCTGGGATGCCTGCTGTCCCTCAGTCCAGCAGTGCCTGATGTCCTGGGCCTCTAGGAAGTGAGGCAGATGGTTGATGTCTCAGTAAGTGGGCTGGAGTGTGTGTGCTTGCATGCATGTATGTGAATTTGCATGTGTGTTGTGAGTCTGTGAATATGCGTGTGAATATGTGTGTATGTGTGTGAATGTATGTCAGTTTGTATGTGTGTGTTTGTGAGTATGTAGGTATGTGTAGTTGTATATGTGAGAGTATGTATGTGAGAATCCAGGAGATCCAGATCCAGCAGTGTCCTGGGCTGCTCTTGGACTCTGAGATGTTTGCTCTTCAGGCTGGGCCTCACAGTTTGATGCTCAGACAGAACACCAGGCAGTTCAGGAAATCGTGGAACAGGGGAGAGACAACATGGCATGATGATAACAGCAGAGACTTTTGATGTCTGGTGTGTACTAGGATCCTTGTCTTCGCAGTCACTTGCTATACGACTGAGTAAATTTCTTGGCTTCTCTGAACCTCAAATACGCTGCCTTCTAGAAGGCAGTTTTAGCTAACTATAGGATTTGTTGCAAATTCCTTTTACTTGATGTTATTTAAAGGATTATCTATTTATTTTGGGGGGGCACACCCAGTGATGCTCAGGGGTTACTCCTGGCTATGCGCTCAGAAATCGCTCCTGGCTCAGGGATCATATGGGAAGCCTGGGATTGAACCAAGGTCTGTCCTGGATTGCTGCTTGCAAGGCAAAAACGCCCTACGGCTTTGCTGTCTCTCTGGCCCCTTTTTGATGTTATTTAATCTTGGGATCACAACCAGCTTTGTTCGGGGCCTACTCCTGGCTCTGCCCTCAGGGACTCACTCTTAGTGGTCTGCAGGGAACCATATGGCTTTGCTGAGGGTTGAACCTGTGTTAACCAAGTGCAAATATCTTATTGTCTATACTATCTCTCCAATTTCTAGTGTGATTTGTTTGTTTGTTTGTTTTTGTGTCACACCCGGTAGCGCTCAGGGTTTACTCCTGGCTCTATGCTCAGAAATACCTCCTGGCAGGCTCGGGGGACCATATGGGATGCCGGGATTCGAACCACCGTCCTTCTGCATGCAAGGCAAATGCCTTACATCCATGCTATCTCTCCGGCCCCTTTAGTGTGAATTTAATGACAGCAGCATTTTTACTAAAATAGATCCCAACTTCTGACTGCCCAATAATCCTACTTGCCACTTACCTCTTACCACTCTACCAGGGTCTTGTCAGCTACTATATTTTATTGTTTATTGTCTCTTTCTATCTAGTATCTAGGATCTAGGCCAGAGGCTGATCCTCCAGCTTTATTTCATAGTCAGCAGGTACAGAGTGTGGCATATAGAGCAAGCTCAATAAATACTAGAATAAATAAGAATGAATCAGTCATGGGGGCCTTCCCATGAAAAAAACACTCAGGGGCGGTGGCGCTAGAGGTAAGGTGTCTGCCTTGCCAGCACTAGCCTAGGACGGACCGTGGTTCTATCCCCCGGCGTCCCACATGGCCCCCAAGCCAGGAGCAACTTCTGAGCGCATAGCCAGGAGTAACCCCTGAGCGTCACCGGGTGTGGCCCAAAAACCAAAAACCAAACAAACAAAAAAACCAGGGGGCCAGAAAGATGTCCTAGTATGTGTGAGGCCCTGAGTTTGACCCCCAGCACCTCATTTATTGCTTTCCCAACTCAGAACTGCCAGTTGTGGTGCTGGTGGCCCCCTTGAGTACCAAACTGTGAGGCCCTGACTGCAGGTAAACATCTCAAGGAGTGGCCCTGGGGCACCTACCACCTCCATTGGATGTAGCCCCGAGGAGCAAAAATAAAGTCTTGGGGGTACAAAGGACTATGAGGTCCTTTTTACAGTGTAGAAGTCTGTGCCTAGGCTTTAGTGATAGTTCTATGCTCATATCAGAACTTAGAGAACAGAGCCTCTCTAAATAGAGGGTGCTGCTTAAGCCAGTCATTCCCTAGTATCATTGAAAGACCTTTGCAAGATGGACTAGAGAACCCAATAGATGGCATAAGGCGGTGGTTCTAAAATAGTGAGGCATGCCCCCAGGGGGGGGTGGCGAGAGGCTCCATAAAGGGGGACGCATTTGATTTTGGCAAACACTGTCATAACAAGCTAAGCCCCGTGTTTATGTCTCTGTATGTCTCTGGAGCTGAGAGTTGCTGTGTCCTGCTTCAAACTCTGCTTTGAAAAGCTATGCATTGTAAAATGTGCTCATTGTCGCTATTAATCCAGACATCACCTCTAATTAAAAAATCAACTCAAATTATTTTATATATTTTTGCTTTGCAGGTTAAAGTTTTTTTTTTTTTTAATAAAGATACTATTTACGGGGCCGGCGAGGTGGCGCTAGAGGTAAGGTGTCTGCCTTGCAAGCGCTAGCCAAGGAAAGATCTCGACCACGGTTCGATCCCCTGGAGTCCCATATGATCCCCCCAAGCCAGGGGCAATTTCTGAGCGCTTAGCCAGTAGTAACCCCTGAGCATCAAACGAGTGTGGCTCGAAAAATCAAAAAAAAAAAAAAGATACTATTTACAGTCGCACGGGGGGGGGGGCGCGAAAAATGTTTTCTTCTTCCTGGGGGCATGACAGAAAATAATGGAGAAGCACTGGCATAAAGGATAAGGCACTTGTTCTGCATGTTGCTGACTCATCTAATCCCAAAAACTATATTTGATCCCTTGAACACTACCAGGCATGATCCCAAAACAAACAACAAAAACACGAAGCAATAGATCAAGAATTCCAGTAAATGAAAACACACATTCACTGTCCCCTCTCTGTACTGCACTGATAGGAAAGGGGTGTCTTCACCTTGGTCCTGTCACTCACTCTTAAAACAGCCCCATCAAGTCTGACTCTGTTTCTTAGAGGGAGCATGGGAACTCAGTTTGGCTGCAAGATTTGCCGAGTTAGGCTGCCTAGCAGTGGAAATGAATCAGATTGCCCGATTCCAGGGCCTGAGTCCCTCAATGTGAGGACCTTCACACTGACCTGGAAATAGAGAACCTGAGTATTTCACCTTTCTTTCCCCTCTGTTGATGCTGTGGTCACCGGCTCAGTGGTCTACATGCTCTCTCCTTGTTGTGTGCTGGAGGCCACCAAATGTTGGCGGAGGACAGATGGCAGAACTTCTGGGACCAAGTTTACTGCATGTGGACGGCCCTATGGATTGAACTTCATGGCTTCACACTTGCAAAGCAACACTTTTAACCAGAGTCACAAACACACCCTTCATTTTTTCCTGGTGGCAGGTAACACACTATGCTATTAGATGTTGGCACGATTTGGTTTTTTTCTACGTTCCCCCTGATGGGTTGATGGCTTTTATGTGAGAGAGGGGGGTGGGGAATGGAGTTACTATAAGCAGGGTTAGAGCTGTCAAATGGGGCCCAAGAATGAAAAGGCAAAATGGTTGGGGTGTAGCTCAATGCTAGAGCACTTGCTTTGTCTAGGTGAGGAAATGAGAGAGAGTGAGAGAGAGAGAAAGAGAGAGAGAGTGGAGGGGAGAAGAAAAAAGATGGGAGGAGAGGGAAAGGAAGAGCAGGGGAGAGAAGAGAGGAGTGGAGGTGGAAGGGAAGAGAGCAGAGGGGAGGAAGGAGACTAAGAGAGGGGAGGAAAGGGAAAGAAAGAAAAGAAAGAGGAGGAGTGAAGAGAAGAAAGGAGAGGAGAGAGGAGGAGAGGGGAGAGTAGAGAGTAGAAGAGAGCAGAGGCTAGAAGATCAGTGGAAGACCAGGCTGTGAGGTCAGAGAACCCAGGAGCAGCTTTCAGTTCACCAATGTACGAAACAGTTTACCAGTCTGTGGTTTGGATCCTCATTTGCAAAGCACAGTGAATCTCATTCTCATCTTATAGGACTTATATAGCAATTAAACAGGATAACATCTGGAAATCACTCAGAACAGTGGCTGGCATCATAAGGAATTAAATAACTGATCACTTTGTAACTTATTAAGATTCAATTCCATGACTCATGACAAGGCTGTTTTAAGCTCAGATGGAAGAGTACTGCATTTTTATACCTAAGTAAAATTTAAAGGAGCCAGTCCAGGGCCGGAGTGAAACCCCACCGTCACGTGGGACTCGGACATTTTTAATCTCCTCTGCCTGAGCAAGCTGTTTCCTAGTTCAGAATGGCTGCTCTAGCTCCAGGCACCCGATCCATATTCCAGTTCATGAGAAGGTAGGAGAAGAATGACGCATTCTTCAAGGACATTTCCTGTAAGTTGCACTTCACTATTGGCCAGTCACCTCTCATTGGCTAGAACTTAAGTCACATGAATGTACCTAGCTCTAGGAAGCTAAGTCATCACTAGCATGGGGGACCTGCAGTGAAGAAGAGGAAGAGGGAAATTGGATTGCTTTCTGCTGCTGCGGGAAAGTATTGATACATTCAGGTTACCTCCTTCTATTCTCAGCACAGAAGCATGGCCTTCAGGCTCCCCCAGCCTCTCTGATTCTAGTTATTTATTGGCCAAAAGGCTCTCTGTCTTCTCCGGGTCCTCTCCCCACTCCCATAGGACCTCTCCTTCCTCTTGGCATATCTTCTCCCACAGTCAGGCTCAGGTTCAAGCTGCTAAAGCCTTGGCCTCAGACCCACGGAGAAGTTAAGTGCTCGTAGCTTCCGTGGTCAGTGTCCCAAACCATCTGGCAAGTTTAGGAAGCTTGAAATCTGGCCTTGAACGAAAGAAAAGGATAGAGATATGGGGGGAACACACTTTAATTGCTTTTTATTGATACACAAAGACAAAACAGGCAAGTGTTATGTATTTTAAGAAATACCGGCTTTTTTTTTTTTTTTTTTAAGTTTTTGGGCCACAACTGGTAGCACTCAGGAGTTACTCCTGGTTCTGCACTCAGAAATCACCCCTGGCAGGCTCAAGGGACCATATCGAATGCCAGGGACCAAACCCAGGTCAGCCTCATGCAAAGCCAAAGCCCTCCCACTGTGCTATCACTCTGGTCCCAGCAATTTTTTTTTTGTTTTTGTTTTTCGGGCCACACCCGTTTGATGCTCAGGGGTTACTCCTGGCTAAGTGCTCAGAAATTGCCCCTGGCTTGGGGGGACCATATGGGACGCCGGGGGAATGAACCTCGGTCCTTCCTTGGCTAGTGCTTGCAAGGCAGACACCTTATCTCTAGCGCCACCTCACCGGCCCCCCAGCAAATTTTTTAATTAAAATTAAAGCAGAAATTCTTTGTTTCTAAACCTAGAGATTATCATTGTGAACATTTGTTATGTGGTTTTCAATCTTTTCCTTCTTCAGATTTCTCACTTTATGACACATTTGGTCTCATTGCTTCATTCTCTTGTATAAACAGAACCCACAATTCTGCAATGAATTCTGTGTTCATCTATACATCTTCCCAGTTTTTTGTTTTGTTTTGTTTTGTTTTACATTCAACAGGCCCAATTTCTGTTCCTTTAACTGATGGGACACAGGTGAGTTGGATGTATTCAAATTTGGGTTTGACTTTATTTGCTGTTCAAAATTTGCTCTTTGGCTTTGGTTTTGAAAAGCTAAAGAGATTTCAGTGTCAATTCTGTGGGCTCTGAGCTTGTAGTTGATCCATGATGGTTATATAATCTTTGCATCCCAGAAGGAAAATAACCTTCCTGAGCGCAGGCACAGCCATTCCTGCTATTAATAATGACTTTCAAATATAAATACATTTCTAGACGGAGCTTGTGATGAAGATCTTCCTGAGTGCGCCATTTCCTGACATTCTATTAAAGATGAAACATAGAGTTATTATTGCAAGAATAAAAATGCTGTATCACTCCCAATAATTATATATACCCTGTTTCTTTTCTTGGGGGTGTGTGTGTGTGGTGTTGGTGGAGAGCCACACTTGGCTTTGCTCAGGGCTTCCACTCCTGGCTCTGTGCTCATGGATCAACTGGATTGGCTGCTTGCAAGGCAAGTGCCCTTCCTGCTATACAATGGTTCTTGCCCCTATACTTTGCTTCTTTCAAGTGTAGCAATAAGGGATGGATCGATAGCACAGTAGTAGGATGTTTACCTTACATGCTCCTGACACAAGATGGACCCGGGTTTGATCCCCAGCATCCCATATGGTCTCCTGAGTCTGCCAAGAGCAATTTCTGAGTGCAGAGCCAGGAGTAACTCCTGAGCACCACAGGGGGTGGCCCCAAAACAAAAAAGTAAAAAAATAAAATCAAGGGGCCGGCGAGGTGGCGCTAGAGGTAAGGTGTCTGCCTTGCAAGCGCTAGCCAAGGAAGGACCGTGGTTCGATCCCCCGGTGTCCCATATGGTCCCCCCAAGCCAGGGGCAATTTCTGAGCGCGTAGCCAGGAGTAACCCCTGAGCATCTAATGGGTGTGGCCCGAAAAACAAAAAATAAATAAATAAATAAAATAAAATGTAGTGATAATTGAGTTTTCAGGTGTTGAAATAGAAAATTAATCATTATAGCTAATATTAAAAGTTAGACACTTTTTTTTTTGGTTTTTGGGCCACACCCGGCAGTGCCCAGGGGTTACTCCTGGCTATCTGCTCAGAAATAGCTCCTGGCAGGCACGGGGGACCATATGGACACCGGGATTTGAACCAACCACTTTAGGTCCTGAGTCGGCTGCTTGCAAGGCAAATGCCGCTATGCTATCTCTCTGGCCCCAAAAGCCAGAAACTTTTAAGAGATACTTTTTTTTTTTGGGGGGGGGGAGGCACACCCAATGACACTCAGGGGTTACTCCTGGCTATGTGCTCAGAAATAGCTCCTGGTTCGGGGGACCATATGGGATGCTGGAAGATCGAACTTCGGTCTGTCCTAGGCCAGCCATGTGTGCAAGGCAAATGCCCTACTGCTGTGCCACCTCTCCTGCCCCTAAGAGATACTTTTTGAGGCGACAAGAAAATGTTAAAATAATAAAGTGAAACAGAGTGATAGAATTGATTATATCATCATGCAATATTTGTAAAATGATTTAGGATACTAGCATTCCTAACATGAAATTAAATAATCCAAATGATTTGTATTGGGGTGGGGACTGGAGGGATAGTACATTGGGAAGGAAGCTTGCATGTAGCTCACCTGGATTCAATCCTGAATACCCCAGATAGTCCTCTGAGACTCACAAGGAGTGACCTCTGAGAGCAGAGCCAGGAGTAAGCCCTGAACACTACTGGCTATAGCAAAAAAAAAAAGAAAAGAAATTTTTAAATTCAGGGCTGCCTTGTAAGTGTATGGTTATAAGTTCAAATCCCTGTTGTCCCACATGTGCTGAGTGGGACCCTGGCAGCTTTGTTGTGATTTTTGGTGCCAATCTGATTTCCAGGTCTATGTAAACACCACGAAAAGGGGTGTTTCACTTGCGGTGAAAAGATGTTTGAGTACCACAATCAGAAAGTGAGAATTTGCATAGTTACTAGAGTGCAAACCTTGTGAGCACTGAGACTGAGAGTGCTATAGCTGATGGCCCATTCACAGTGAGCACCACAGCCAAGCATAGATGCAAAGCCTGGTCCCCACAACCACAGCACTCAGAGCAAAAGGAATAGGAGGAGACAAAACATTTGCGTTCAATTTTCACTGATTCTGCAAATGAGCTCATGGGTTCCCCCCCCCCTTTTTTTAAATTTTGGGCCACACCGAGATATGCTGAAAACTTACTCCTCATTCTTACTCCTGCTCAGGGATCATTTCTGAAGGATCTTGGGTGATATAGGATGCTAGGAATCAAACCTAGTCAGTTTCAAGCAAAGGCCCACAGGTCATGAGTCTTTAAAATGCCCAGTGAGTAGAGCCAGGAAGATAGTTTAAAGGGCTACAGCACACACCAGGTATGCCTGGAGTCCTGATTCCATCCCTGGAACTGCGTGGTCCCCTAAGCACTTCCAAGTGTGGCTCTGGTTGTCCCTAAAACTGTCAACCTGGCATTGAAACCATTGGCAGAACAGAATGCTAGACTGAGCACCACCACAAATGGTCTCTGGTCCCCTGTGTACCACTGGAAAGCCCCAAAAAAGACAAACAAAACCCTAGTTGTGGGTCCTGGGAATGTGACTCTATGAAAAAGCTCCTACTTTTAGGCCTGAAGCCTCAAGTTCCATCCCTGGCAACCCTGCACCTCAGCAGCACTGCTATTGGTGATGCCTGGTGTGTCTCTGGGGCAACAAAATCAGGGGTTTTCAAGCACCAAAACTAAAATAAAGATGCCCAGCAAGCCTTCAGTGAGCATTGCTACAAAGTGGGTGAACTCCACAGCCAAGGGTGTGACCTCTCTTTGAAACAACAAAAGAGAAGAGAAAGTAACAGAAAACAACAAATACTATTTGTAATTTTTCTATGCTTTATAGACATAAACTAAAACTGAGGGGCAGGAGAGAGTAAAGTGGATTGGGCACTTTTCTTGCATGCAGCTGACCAGGGTTCAATCACTGGCACCCCGTATGGTACCCAACCACTAAGAGTGATCCCTCAGTGCAGAATCAGGAGTAATCCCTGAGCATCTCAGCTATGTCCCAAACACAGAAGCAAAAGTCCCCCCAAACAAAGTAAATACCAACTTAACCCACCTCCCAATTGTATAAAGAAACACACCTGTAAACTTTCCTGTAGTCTGTGATCAATCCTATTTGACTCGACCTGGAAGGACCAGAAAGAACACAAGGGAAGAAAGAAATTTTTAGGAAATGTGAGGGTCATGCTCTTCTGCCATCATCAATCAATGAAGAGCAAGCATTGAGGGGTCAGAGAGATAGTACAGGGGGTAGGGCATTTGCCTTGCCTGTAGCCAACCCAGGCTTGATTCCTGGTATCCCATATGGTCCTCCAAGCCTGCCATGAGTACTTTCTGGTGCAGAGGTAAGAGTAATCCCTGATTGCTCCTGGGTATGGCCCCCCAAAAAGAAATAACAATGACAACAACAGCATTGGTTCATCAACACAAATCTATATCAACATTATCTAGGAGCAAGCTAGCATCTTCTAATCTAGGGGAGGGTCAGGGCACAAGATCCTTTATAAAAAAGTGGCATCACAGTGCCTGATGGTTCAATTCTGCACATTCTCCCTCATGAGAGACCTGGGTCTGTGAAGGTGCCTACTGGCATTAGATTAGCCTGCAGTGGAATACTAATCAGCTGGTACTCGGCCCTGGGCAGGCAGCCAAGTTGTATACTGTGTGCTTCTCCGACAGTAGCTGATTTCCATCTCTCACTATTATTAGCAGCACAGTGACAACTGTCCAGCACAAACAAGTCTATGAGGCTCTGCGATGGCATTCTGGGCCCAGTTCCTAAAAGTGGGGTGACCAAACAAAAGGGTTCTGCCTGCCAACTGCTTCCACCTCTCCACCAAGTGGGTACTAATGTGGCTCGGGTGGGAGTGGGGCTTGCTTTGCACATGTTTCTCAACTACCCCTGGTGCTCCTCAGACCACACCCAGCAAAGGGGTCCCTGGTGTTGACACTGGCTCTACAGTGCTGTGTTTTCTGTTTCCAGTTTCTTGTTACCAGTTCTAAGTACATTCAGCCTTTTTGCCCTGGCAACAATGCTACAAAGGCACATTCCTGACCTCATCTCTCCCACCTTCTCTTGGTTGTTGTTGCTGTGTATACTCAGTTATGGTGTGTACTGGGCTCAGGCACTGAGTTGTGATGCTCACACACACTTTGTTGCAGGCTGATTGCACCCATGGCTGTGATGAGATTATACTCTGTGAGTGGGTTGGTGCTGGGGGGCTCATCTCACAGCCTTCCTGGCAAGCACTACCATGGAGCCACCCATTGGGGCCTATTAGCCTCATTTTGTAGAACAGAAAACTGATGCGCAAGGATTGGGTGGCCTCCAGGGCCCTCCAGAGGCCTGTCTCACAGTGGTCTGCAGCCTTTTCAAAAGCAAATGGAACCTACAAGTTCCCAACCCCAGAGCCCAAACTGTCTCCAGAACTGAAGGCGTCTAATCTCTTGTTATCTGCCCCTACCCATTCCAACCAGGGCTCAGAGGTGCAGAAGTTAGAGGCTCTGCCACTTAGGCACCTCCGTGCATTCATGACTGTGTCCCCTTGGGACACATGTGTGTGCTAGTGTATACGCACATGAACCATGTATATCGCAGAACCATGTATATGTATGCACATACATAAAATGTATATCACAGAACATGCATATGCACACACATACACACAAACATGTGCACAATGTGTATATATGCATATAACATGTAGACACACATGTGTGTATAATTCAGATTTTCACTGGTCCAGAAAGCCAAGTTATCGGTCCTCTAGCAAGGCCCTCTGAGCCTTGGCCTTGGTACTGAGTGGCCAGATGTGGCTCTCCAGTTGCAGGTGAAGTCAGCTCTGTCCCCCGGAGGGAGGTGTGCCTGTTCAGCCTTGTGCTCTGGTAGAAGAGATGTCTGAGGTGTGGGGAGCCCCCAGAGAGACCAGGGCAAAAATGCCATCATTCAGGCAGACTGGTTGCTTTTCTCATTGGCAGTTGGGAAACTGTCTTCTATGCCTTTGGAAGAACCTGAGCCTGGAGAGATGCGGGTAGAGCTCAGAGCCCAGGGGAATGTTGAGGAGCTATTGATCTGTGTCCCGAACTGAAGCCCCTCAAAGAGGTCAGGTAGAGATGCTTGTTCTCCATCCCCAGTCTGGAGCAGAATAGCCAAGTTGGTGGGAGGTGGCGATGGTCTCCTTTTCCTGGCCTGGGTTTAGGAAGTCACAAGAGCGAGAATTGGGCTATGACTTTTTCTTTTTCTTTTCTTTTTCTCTTTTTGGGGCCACACTTGGTGACACTCAGGGGACCATATAGGACACCAGGGATCGAACTCAGGTTTGTCCTGGGCAGCCGTGTGCAAGACAAACGCACTACCACTGTGCTATCCCTCCGGCTCCTGTGACTTTTTCTTGTAACATCTTCAGCTGAACCATCAACCACTGCTGGGTTCCAGCATTACTCAGACCTGGATCCCACCTGACTTTGCCTCTCACCAACTGTGTGATCTTGGGCAAGACTTTGTACTCTCCAAACCTGAGAAGCAATTATCCACTGGCAGCTGTAAGGTGGAGTTCACTGTGCTCAAATAGCAGTGGGAATCAGCCAAGCCACAAGTTGCTCCCGGGACCCACTAGGAATGAATTCCAAAGCCATACAGGTCCCATGCTACCCTCCCAGCTGCACATGCAGTGGCCACTGCTGGGAACATGGCTCCTTGTTCTCATCCTCAGACATCATAGGACCTTTCCCCACATGCCTTGTGTCCTACTACCCCTAATGCAGTGTAAATGTTCATTGTCCATCCTTAGACTGAGCTTGGTAAGGCTGCATTTTGTGTCTCTTGTACCAGCAGAGCCCATCAGGGAGCCAGCTTGGATGAAATGAGGAACCCATGGAAAAAGAAAGGGTGGATTCTCCAAGGCCCAGGGTATGTGTGTATGAAAGTACAGCAGAGACCATCTCATGCCTTTTAATTTTTTTTTTTTTTGGTTTTTGGGCCACACCCATTTGATGCTCAGAAGTCGCTCCTGGCTTGGGGGACCATATGGGATGCCAGGGGATCGAACCGAGGTCCGTCCTAGGCTAGCGCTGGCAAGGCAGACACCTTACCTCTAGCGCCACCACGCTGGCCCCTCATGCCTTTTAATAAGCCTGAGATTCCAAGACAGCAAGGAAGTGGATAAAATATAGCTTCACACTGGCAGGGACCCCGTTTTCCCCCTCCTATTCTTTCAGGCACGAGAGAAGACATCCAGGCTCATTCTATACAGTTGTTCATGTTCTGCACTTTACAATGGCAGCAGTATTTGTTTTCAGTCACAGGAGTCACACTTGGGAGGCTATAATGATAAATTTCCAGCAGATGGCAGTAGATGGCAGACTTAAGGGCCTCAGCCCTGGGTTCTCTGCAGGGTGGGTTAGATCTCCAAGCTGCAGATACCTTGCTTAATATCCTTCCCAGTTGTGTCCTCTCTCCTCACTAATTCATTCAGGCTTTTATGAGCACACCTAGGGTCTTAGAGTAGATCTGGGAGCACCGGGTGATGCTCAACATTTACTTCTGGTTCTGTGCTCAGAAATCACTCTTGGCAGGCTTGGTGGACCATATGGGATGCCAGAGATGGAACCTGGGTCAGCTTTGTGCAAAGCCTACCTGCTGTGCTATTGCTCCGGTCCTTCCACCTGAATCCTTTTTGTCTTGGGTTCTCCACCCAGCATTGCTTGAGAGATCATGCAATGGTTCTAGAGACCTTACCAGACCACCTGCAAGCCAAGTAAGTATGTGCTCTAGCTCTTTGAGCCTTCCCAGCCTTCCCTGCAGCCTTCCTGCAAACAAAGGTGATGTTTGTCATCTGGCTTCTCTCCCAGCACCTGCTTGCCTAGTGAATGGTGTTGGATGAGGAGTGGGCATGGTTGGCACCAGCTTTTTCTGCTAGAAAGAGCAAGGTAGTAATCCCTGTCTGGAGGTGTAAGGAACCTCTTCACTCTCTGCATTGCCAGCTGATCATCACTTCAGCCGAGGGGAGGCTGCATGCAGGAAGGCCAGGGAGAATACATAGAGACAAGGGCCCCCTCCTCTTTGCAAAGGGGCAACTTGGGAGGCAAGGGCAGGGTGCAAGGCGCTGCAGGCATTAGGTGGCTGCTCAGTAGTAGGTGGTGGTTGCCTTGGAGAGAGGGCCAGAGAGGTTTCTAGGCTATTGCTAAATACATTGCCGGGACCTACAGCTGCCTGCTGCTTGCAGAAGAGACACAGCTTGGAAATGCAGGCCCCTCACTCCCACCTGAGTCTCTGCTTGCACCTTCTCAAATACTCATTTCCTGCCATATGGGCATCTCCAGTTCTTAGGCACCCTAGTGTGCGTGTGGGTGAAGAGTCAGATGTGAACACTGATTGCCCAACTCACCTCATGCCAACCCCCATTGCACAGAACTAACCACTGAATCCGAGGGCCCCAGGCACTGGCCACTCACCTCTGGGGTGGCAGCTGTGTGAGAAAGATGTTGTCTATGCAGAAGCCTGTGGCACCTGCCTGAGTTCCTGTGGTAGGTAGGATCTGGGTTTGGACTTGCCAGCTGACTGCCAGAGGGCAGTGGTGGTGAGCAGAAGCTGTTTGGGAGCAGGGAATGGTCTTGACAGCTTTGGCCAATCCAGGCTCGATCTCCTGCATCCCTTATGATCCCATATGAGCCAGGAGTGATCCCTGAACAGCACAGGGTGTGGCCAAAACCAAAACAAACACCCCATAACCAAAACAAACTCCCCAAACAACCATGAACAAATATATCAGAGCATTGACCTCAGGGGTAATATGAAGTAAAAGCTTCTTTGAGTACCCAACACTGCAGAAGTCAGTGGCTTCCAGGTCACAGAAGAGAAGCAAAGAAATGCAGAGAATGAAGACTACCTCAAGTCTACATTGCTCAAGTCTACCTCCCCTCAAGACTACCTCCCACCACTGCCATAGGAAGGGGTGCTGATGGCCGGGGCAGCTCCCTGCCTTTGTGACCTATAGTAGGGAGAAGGAAGCCTGGGTTGAGTGTGTGGTGGTGGTGGTGGTGGTGGTAAACATGGTGAATTTGGAAACTAGGAACAGGAAAATAGAACCATCAATGATGGTCAGAGTGGAGAGCAGTCCTGATTTCCTAGTTCTTGCTGGTTCCTTCTTAAGAAGAGAGGATGGAGGAGAGAGAGAGAGAGAGAGAGAGAGAGAGAGAGAGAGAGAGAGAGAGAGGAGAGGAGAGAGAGAGGAGGAAATGCTAATCTTCTCTGTATCATTCCAATTTTAGTATATGTGCTGCCAAAGCGAACACTGGAGAGAGAGGAGGGAGGAAGGAGAGAGAGGGAGATAGAGAGAAAGAGAGAGAGAGATAGAGAGAGGAGTTTACTTGTAGAGAATGGCATCATTTCCCACAAGATGTGCAAGTCTAGAAGACAAGGCAAGCCAGCCTCCACAGACTGTTCCCCAGCTCTCCCACTCTGTACTTGCCCCATTTCCCCCAGCTCTGACTCCCCTCCAGGTCAGGGGTCACCCTCTAGTTCTGCCTCTTTCCCCTTGTCATCCTCACCACACCTAGGCCATGACGGGAGTCAGTTTCCCTGGCCCTGAGATGCGTTTCTGATGCACAGACCTATCTCTGTGCTATGAACAGAGCAGAACCAGGCTGAGTTCTCGTGCCCTGAGAGGATACTCTGGGGAAAGGTCTCGTGGAGCTGGCCAGGTGCTGGGCAGAGCTCTGGGTGGGTAGAGACTGAGGTAGCTAGGCAGGAAGCTGCACCTCCCTCCACTGGAAGTCACTTGGTGTCTTAGAACAAAGCCCCAGTGCTGTCACCTGGCCCTGGTTCCATCTCTCATAGACATGATTCCCATGGTTGTATCTGTCTTCTGGGAGAGCTCGAAGGTGACAGCATTTCAATAGGAAAGGCCTTTGCTTTATAGCCAACCATATGGCTTCCACCAGCTTCTACTAAGCTATCTGGGCAACTCTTCTAGCCCCAAGCTCTACTCTTGGCAGAGTCCTAGTTTTCTAATCATTTACAATTATTAAAAATCTAGGGTAGGGGCCAGCCAGAGAGATAATGCAAAGGACTGATTGTAGGCATTGCATGCAGGAGGCCTGGCACTGCATGATTTACTGAGCACTGTTGGGACCAACACCCAATTCTAGAGCTGGGAGCATTCTTGTACTACCAAGAATGCCTCCAAACTCCTAACCCCAAATAAAGAAAAATTCAGACTATACAGTACAATTTAAAAGCAAGGGGCCAGAGAAATAGCAGAGCGGTGAGGCATTTGCCTTGCATATGGCCAACCCAGCATGAACCTGGTTTGGTTCCTAGCATCCCATATGGTCCCCCGAGCTTGCCAGGAGCGATTTCTGAGTGCAGAGCTAGGACTAACCCCTGAGCATCACTGGGTGTGGCCCCCAAACCAATAAATAAATAAATAAATAAATAAACAAACAAATAAACAAACTGCAAAAAAAAAAAACCAAGACAGTGAACGCAAAGATTTACTATAGAGATTAACTTGCCTTGTATGCAGCCAACCCTGGTTTGATCTCAGAATCCCATAGGGTCCCCCAATTATCTCCAGGAGTGATCCCTGAACACAGCCAGGAATAAACTTGTACACCACTGGATATTGCCCCAATGTCCTCAAAAAGTAATTCTTAAAAAGCTAAACAGAGGTAGAGGACAGTGGATGATGGCAGTGCCTGTCTTGCAAGCCTGGGACAAGAGTTTAACCCCTGATACTGTGCCTGTCTGTCGAGGTCCTTGCAGCTTGTCTATTGAGATTCACCATCTCCAGGGCACTGCACCAGACCGGGCACTTTCTGGTGCCTCACAACCATGTATGTTCTGATATCACTACTCATTTGTGCGCCCTCCCTATCCAGCACTTAAGACAAGTGTATAAGTCTCACAATCCAGCATGTACATGACTCTTGGTCCTAGAAACAACAGCTGCAAAGGAAAGGAAAGGGGGAAAGTCAGAGTCACATGCAAGTAGAGGGTGAATTTACCCTCATCTGGGCCAGGCACCTGTTCTCTCCATCCTCAGGACCCCCATGGCTGAGGTTGAGGTAAAACAGCCTACATTATAGTAATTAGTAATGAAGGATCCCTAAGTTACCTTTTTTTTTTTTTTTGGTTTTTGGGTCACACCTGGCAGTGCTCAGGGGTTACTCCTGGCTGGCTGCTCAGAAATAGCTCCTGGCAGGCACGGGGGACCATATGGGACACCGGGATTCGAACCAACCACCTTTGGTCCTGGATCGGCTGCTTGCAAGGCAAACGCCGCTGTGCTATCTCTCCGGGCCCCCTAAGGCCCCTAAGTCCCTCTCTTTAGACTAGACTAATATTTTTCTAGCTAAGCATATTTACTTCCTGGATGTCAGTATATCTAACAAGTAACAGACAATTTATGAAAATTGTTATATCTCCCAAGGGGGGTCATTGAATCATTAACTGAAGGTTTACTAAGGTGTTTGTTGCTACTTGTGCATTTTGTCTTGTTGATATTTGTTGAGCTTAGGTGGCTTCTATGCTTCTTTCTTATCTAATTTGCTGTGTTCTTCCTGGGTGTCAGTATTGAGGAATTTGATACATATACAATCATATGCTCCAGGAATTCCAGGATTTGTGGAGACACTGGATATGGATGTGGACGTAGCTTCAGGGGCTTCTGGAAGCACATAGGAATGAGAAAGCTGCCTGCCCCCACTCTGAGAAGACCCTAGAATTTTCAGTCCCCAAACTGACATGTTTAGAGTTTTTGTCAGTTAGGTGTGTCTGCCAAGATTAGTGGAGAAATTGGGCCATTGGCATGGTGGCAATGGTGGAATGTGAGTGTGGATGTTGGGGTATTAGCAGGGAGGGGGCTCAGCCCATGCCCCTCCTGAGGGTGCCCCAGAGATTTCAGCTGCAAGATGGGTGTACCCGTAAATTTTTTAAATTATCTTTATTTAAACACCATGATTACAAATATGATTGTAGTTATATGATTTCAGTCATGTAAAGAACACCCCCCCTTCACTGGTGCAACATTTTTATCACCAATGTCCCAAATCTCCCTCCTCCCCACTACCCCCCTACACCTGTACTCGAGACCAGCTTTCTACTTCCCTCATTCATTCACATTGTTAGGATAGTTCTCAATGTAGTTATTTCTCTGACAGCACTCATCACTCTTTGTGGTGAGCTTCATGTCCTGAGCTGCATCTTCCAGCCCTCATCTCTTTTGTCTCTGAAAATTATTGCAAGAATGTCTTTCATTTTTCTTAAAACCCATAGGTGAGTGAGACCATTCTGTGTCTTTCCCTTTCTCTGACTTATTTCACTCAGCATAATAGATTCCATGACATCCATGTATAGGAAAACTTCATGACATTTCATCTCTTCTGCTGACTGCATAATATTCCATTGTGTATATGTCCCACGTTTCTTTAGTCATTCATCTGTTGAAGGGCATCTTGGTGGCTTTCAGAGTCTTGCTATGGTAAATGGTGCTGCAATGAATATAGTTGTAAGGAAGATATTTTTTGTATTGTATTTTTGTATTCCTAGGAGTGGTATAGATGGATTATATGGGAGCTCAATTTCCAGTTTTTGGAGGAATCTCCATATTGCTTTCCATAAAGGTTGGACTAGATGGCATTCCCACCAGCAGTGGATAAGAGTTCCTTTCTCTCCATATCCCCACCAGCACTGCTTGTTTTCCTTCTTTGTGATGTGTGCCAAACTCAGTGGTATGAGATGGTACCTCATAGTTGTTTTGATTTGCATCTCCCTGATGATTTAGTGATGTGGAGCATCTTTTCATGTGCCTTTTGGCCATTTGCATTTTTTCTTTTACCAAGTGTCTGTTCATTTCTTCTCCCCATTTTTTGATGGGGTTAGATGTTTTTTTCTTGTAAAGTTCTGCCAGTACCTTGTATATTATGGATATTAGTTCTTTATCTGATGAGTGTTGGGTGAGTAATTTCTCCCACTCAGTGGTACCCATAGATTTTTGCAGCTTGGATTGCATCTTTTCTGAGAACAATGAGAGTGTATGGAGCTGGCCAGTGAGCTGACATGGTGACTAGTAAGATGTTGGTGTTTTGTATTTTTACATACAGGGGGATCGTGTGCACATTCCTTTTTCTTGGTTTTTGGTTTTTGGGTCACACCCAGCAGCACTCAGAGGTTCCTCCTGGCTCTATGCTCAGAAATCACTCCTGGCAGGCTCGGGGGACCATATGGGATGCCAGGATTCAAACCACCATCCTTCTGCATGCAAGGCAAACACCTTACCTCCATGCTATCTCTCCTGCTCCCCCACTCCATTTTTTTTACCTGCTCCTCCCACTTAACAGGTGCTGTAAATAGCTTTTGTAGTGGGAAGATTCACCTACAACCAAGAGTTTAATCACCATCTCAGTCACCCCACAAATTCAGGGCCACTCTGCCCTTTTATGACTTGAGAGAGAGGAAATCAGAACTCTAGCAAGAAACTGCTACTGACTCAGATGACCTGGGACCCAAGTTCTTGAGCCTCAGGTTTCTCATGTGTAGTTGGTCACAGGTGAGAACCATCTTGTTGCCCTTGCCTAAGCTATTTAGAAGATTAAATGAGAACTGTAGGGCCAGAGAGATAACACAGCGGTAGGGCATTTGCCTTGCACACAAGCTGACCCAGGACAGATGGTGGTTCAAATCCTGGCATCCCATATGGTCCCCTGAGCCTTCCAGGAGTGAATTCTGAGTGCAGAGCCAGGAGTAACCCCCTAGTGCTGCTGGGTGTGATCCAAAAACCAATAAATAAGCAAACAAACAAACAAATAAATGAAAACTGCAACAGGGTCTGTTGGTCTTGAGGCTGAAATGTGTTAATGAAAATGTAACAAACCTTCACTGCTCAAGAGGGGCGAGTGGGCGAGGGAGACACTGGGGTAGAAGATTCTGTGCCCCCAACCCCAGCTCTATCAGGGAAAGAGGAGAGCTTCTGGAGAAGAGGACCTGAAAGGAGCCAGTGAACAGAGCTGAGAGCAGCTAGCACTGCTAAGCCAAATGAGAAACGAAAGCTGGGAATGTCTACTCCCGGTGGCACTAAGGCTCGGGCTAGCTAAATTTCCCTGCAGACCAATAATATGCTGGAAATAAAGCAAAATCTGCCAGGAAGAAGGTAGTTAGCTTAGAGGCAGCAGCTCCAAGAAATGAGCCTTGGAGTGTAAGATCCTCCATCCCTGCTCATCCTTGCCCCTGCATGCCTGGGAAACAGAACAGGTGTGAAATGGAGGTGTTGTCTTTGAATGAGAAACAGGAAAGGGGAGTCAAAAATCTACATTTGGAATTTTTTCTATGGTCCTGCTTCTTGTCATTTTTGGGCCAGGACTAGCAATGCTCAGAGCTTACTTTTGGCTCTGTATTCAGGATCACCCCTGGTGGTGCTCAGGAGGTCATATGGGATTCCAGGAATTGAAGCCTGGAAGTCATCTCACTTTCTTTTGTTTGTTTGTTTGTTTGTTTCTGTTCTCATCTCACTTTCTTATTTCAATTATTTTATTATACTCTGGGAGATTCCAAGGTTATCAAAAACCACGTTCTTTTGTTTTTGAAATTTTGCAACACTAAAACAAATAAAATGATGTAAAGAATAATATAGCCAAAAAAAAAAAACCAAAAACAAAACTGTATTCTTGTTACCAGATTCAGAAAGGAAGCATTGGATTAGAGAGAAAAGGCATTTACATTGCACATGGCCAGCCTGGATTCAATCCCCAGCATCCCATATGGTAAAAAAAAAAAAAAACCAAATAAAAATAAAAAGAACTTTTCTACATATATATATATATATATATATATATAGTTTGAAAATAAGTTTGCTAAAACATTCTTTTTTTTGTTTTGTTTTGTTTTTTCAGCCACACCCGTTTGATGCTCAGGGGTTACTCTTGGCTAAGCGCTCAGAAATTGCCCTTGGCTTGGGGGGGGACCATATGGGACACCGGGGGATTGAACCCTGGTCCTTCCTCGGCTAGCGCTTGCAATGCAGACATCTTACCTCTAGCGCCACCTCATCAGCCCCGCTAAAACATTCTTATAATGAGCACTGTAATAAGAGTCTATAGTATCCAAGTTCCTTTTCCATTGACTTTTGTGGACAAAGACATTAGAACAGGGGTCTCAAACTCGCATCCTGCGGGCCGTTTGCAGCCCTCCATACAACATCCTGTGGCCCTGCCCTAGAGGAATCTTTTTTGTTTTGTTTTAGTTGTTTGGGTCACACCCCCCAATGTTCAAGGCTTACTACTGACTTTGCACTCAAGGATCACCCCGACTTTGCCTCCTGCAGCCCTCAGGTAAATTGAGTTTGAGACCCCTGCATTAGAACATGTCTGCAGTCATAATTTTGAGAATAAGTTGCTAAATAATATACACAAATAAAACACAGCAATTGAGGAACATTCACTAGGATAGCTAAGAAGTACTAAAAATCTAACAACGTTATGCATTTCTCTGGATCTGTGCAAACTAATATTAAAACACTGAAGTTGTATGCAACATTTTCTGTTTTTAGTGTGGTAAAATAAACAAAACAAACAACAAAACAATAGCTATAAAATTTATACAGTAAAACACACAGTTTAGCCAGCAATATAATGATTGATGCAAATAGAGTCAAGAGATTAACCTAAGGGCCCGGAGAGATAGCACAGCGGTGTTTGCCTTGCAAGCAGCCGATCCAGGACCAAAGGTGGTTGGTTCGAATCCCGGTGTCCCATATGGTCCCCCGGGCCTGCCAGGAGCTATTTCTGAGCAGACAGCCAGGAGTAACCCCTGAGCACTGCCGGGTGTGACCCAAAAAAAAAAAAAAAAGAGATTAACCTAAAAGAAAATTGCAGGAGGTTCTGAGAAGCTGCTCTTAGATTCTCCATCTTCACATTCTGTGGTAGGTAGGCTGCTAAAGGTCATGTGGGACAGAAAAGCCTTCAGTAACTAAGCCAGAATCTGGGTGGGGGCACTGGCTCATCTTTCTGCTCTTGGTCCCTCTCCAGTGAGGATATCCTTTGGTATTGACCCCATCAGGGATTTCAGTAAGCTGCTGCAGGTTGAAGGACCAAGGGCCTTGCACAAAGCAACTTTGGTAGAATAAAGGCAGTGGGCCTTAGCCTCTGGGATGCTGCTCAGAGTCTTTAGCTCTGTCCCTTTGACTTGCAGCTTCTGTCCCACCTGAAGGGGCCTTTGCCGTATTCAGAACAGGGGTCATGTGCACCAATGTTCCAGTGACAGGCACTGCTCAGTCCAATTCAAGGAGGCCATGGGTCTTTTTGGGCCCTGGATCCTGTGTCCCTGTTTGGGCACCAATTGTAAAATAAAATCCATGTGTTGTAAGATCATTCCATACATTATATCCCAACCTCAGGCAGACAGGTCTGAAGAAGCAGTTAGCAGTGAAAGCTTAACAAAGTAAGCCAGTTAGGAGCCAGCCTGTGCCTCATGGTCTCTTTGAGTCAAAAGCCACAACTGCCTCTTTATTTATTAAACCAATATTCATCCCACCAGGCAAGGCTAGTGTGGAGTAAAATCCAGGTGGACTTTTACATATCAAAGAAGTTATGGGAAAGAGGAAGATGGGGGGAGCGCCTTTGTTTTTGGGTTAATTGCTGGATATCACCTTACAAACATGCAAGAAGTAAGAGAAAAAAAAAGGGTACATGTGAGTCTTCAATGGAATATAGGAAATTACAAAGTGTTACTTGAAGGTACTGTAAAAAATCATGTTGTAAATTTTAGAGCAGTGGCTCCCCACATAAGCCAAACACCCCAAGAGATGCTGAAAGATTTAGAGGATGGTACTAATCTTGAATTTGATTGTGAAGGCACTTAGTTCACTTAGAGAAGCAGATTTTCTCAGGCTAAAAAGTAGATTTCTGGATAGAGAGTACAAGAGTTAGAGGATTTGCCTTATATACAACTGATCTTGGCTCAATTCTGGCACTACTCCTAGTGCCCTGATCATCACTGGATGCCCTGTATCCCCAGGCCCTGCACTGAGCTGAATGTCAATGGCAGAAAATTTCCAGGAGGGACTTTCAGGCCTCTTAAACTTCTACTCTAAAAAAGTGTTTTTAGGAAACCCCTGATTCACTGATTGTTTTCTCTGAAAAGACAAAATAAATTTGGAAACCTCTGCTTTAAAGCAATCACTGAAAAAAAATTGGAATAGGGGCTGGAGAGATAGCACAGCGGCATTTGCCTTACAAGCAGTCGATCCAGGACCAAAGGTGGTTGGTTCAAATCCCAGCATCCCATGTGGTCCCCTGTGCCTGCCAGGAGCTATTTCTGAGCAGATAGCCAGGAGTAACCCCTGAGCACCCCTGGGTGTGGCTCCAAAACAAAAACAAAAACAAATTAGAATACTGGTTAGGAAGACTGTATAAAGTAAAGATGCTTGTTTTGCAACCCACTGATCCTAGTTTGATCTACAACACTACATATAGTCCTAAGCCCTACTAGGAGCGACCCCTGAGCAGAGAGTCAGGAGTAAACCTTGAGCACATCTGTGTGTGGCCCAATTCTCTTTACCTTCCAAATAAAGAGCAGCACTGAGAAGATAGCTTAAATGTCTATAGTCCACAGTGGGATAGGGGCAGGTCCAAAATCTAGTACCACACTGTCCTCTGAGAACTACCAGAAGCCACCCAAAGGGAGCACTAAGCTGTGAGTAGTGCAGCACCCTCATCCCAATACTAAAGAATATTAACCAATTAGCCAACAGAAATCAAATAGAATCCTAAGGAAAAAAAAAAGCCAACCAACCAAACAAACAAACAAACAAAAACAACAAAAATTTTCAATCCTTAAGAAGGAAAGAAGGGGGAAAGAAGAAGATATGTGACAACTAAAATCAGCAAGGTGCTAGACTTAACCAACTATGTAAACATATACACTTAATGTAAAATGGAAGATATGGATGAATTTTAAAATATGGAGCCATGAGCCCAGTTGTCATGTTTGGACCCAGCCAGTTCCATATATTCACTCTGTTATGGAAAAAGATGTAAACCAAGCTGTGAAAAATTGCGGATACACTGGCCATGCAGCTGAAGATTGGCAATTTCAGGAGGAGAGGACAGGTCAAGTCCTCACATTGCTGAAGACACACTCTACTGCACCCATCATCCACAATCACTACTTCACCAAGGCTCTGCTTCACTACTCCTCTACAGCTTTCTGCAGAGACACAAATCTGACCAAAATTCCAGGTTATATTAGTATTTGGGCTAATATCACCAGGAATTTTTTGGAGTGAGAGCAAACACCCTCCCCACCTAGTACTTCCAGAAGCCCTGGCAGCTGAAAACATGCCCCCACAAAAGCCACAATGTTAGCAATAGTGCTTGGAATTCCTGGTGCAACAATCCAATTTTTGTTTAATACTGTCTTCTCTATAGGAACATACCAATTTTTTTTAAGGTTTAATACTTTAATCCAACAAAGACCCCAGACTGGACAGCAGGGCCATCCCCCAAGGAGATGAACCAGGAACATACCAATTTAGATGCTGATGTGTATTAGAACATGCCTAATGCTCAGAAACAAATGAAGTAACAAAATGGCCAAATAAAGCCGGAGAGATAGCATGGAGGCAAGGCATTTGCCTTGCATGCAGAAGGACGGTAGTTCGAATCCCGGCATCCCGAGCCTGCTAAGAGCTATTTCTGAGCGTAGAGCCAGGGCTAATCCCTGAGCGCTGCTGGGTGGAACCCCCACCCCCCAAAAAAAAGAATGGCCAAATAGCCACAAGACTTTACTAGCCCTTCTGACAATGACTTAAAAACCTCATTGGAGATGCAATGATTTTCACAAAATTGTTCATCACTCTACTTTTTCTTTCTCCTTCCTTCCTTCCTTCCTTCCTTCCTTCCTTCCTTCCTTCCTTCCTTCCTTCCTTCCTTCCTTCCTTCCTTCCTTCCTTCCTTCCTTCCTTCCTTCCTTCCTTCCTTCCTTCCTTCCTTCCTTCCTTCCTTCCTTCCTTCCTTCCTTTCTTTCTTTCTTTCTTTTTCTTCTTTCTCTCTTTTTTCTTTTCTACAATTTCACTCCCAGTTATCTTGGGACAGATTATTATAATCAACTATATCAACTATGTAACACATGTTCTTTAAATAAAGTAAATTAAAACAAAGAAAAAAATAACCATGTGGTAAAAGAAAAAGAAGGCAGACTTCAAACCCCACACATAGCTGGTCCTTTATATATAAGAAATAGCCAGAATACACTTCTATGGCAATAGAAATGAGATGCTTGGCTTAGGCCTAATGGAGTGGTGTGGTAGGAGGTTGGGAATGATTGCTAATTTACACTAGATTTCTTGGTGGGGGTGAGAAAGATGTTTTAAAATGATGCTATAGCAGCATTGACATAATTATGCAAATGTACTAAAATCCTCTGAATTCTATACTTTAAGATGATTTGTGTGATATGTGAATTATATCTCAGTTAAGAGTGTATTCTAAGGGACCAGAGCGATAGCATAGTGGGAGCATTTGCCTTGCATGTGGCCAACCTATGTTTGATCCCCAGCACCCATATGGTCCACCACACCTGCCATGAACGAGTGTTTCCTAATGCAGAGCATCATTGGATGTAGTTCCAAAAATCAAAAGAAAAGAGTGTGCCCTTAAAAGTAGATAAACTAAATTTTTTTTCCCTAAAAACCACCAAAGAGCTAATAAAAGAGTAAGGACTCTGCTTCTGCATACAGACATCCAAAGAGAAGGGAAAGACTAAAGACTCAGGCAGGATCTGGCTGCCAAACTACCCAAATTATTTCAAGAATCCTCTATTTTATTTTATTTTTCTTTATTGACTGAGGCTTTATGATATACAATAAGTTAATGATGGTTTCCCATAATTAGTTGCAGTACTACATTTATCACCAGTGTATCCAACCTCTTTATCCACCCCAATGCCCATCCCTCTAATCTCTGCTCCCAATACACTTTTTGCATTGTGTTGCCTTTGACCCTTTATTGCTTCCTTGCTGTGTATTTTTAAGTCCCAAATATAAGAGAGATCATCCTGTATCTGTCCCTCTCTAACTTTTTTAAATTTAAAGAAAATACATCACGGGGCCTGGAAGGTGGCGCTAGAGGTAAGGTGTCTGCCTTGCAAGCGCTAGCGTAGGACAGACCGAGGTTCGATCCCCCAGTGTCCTATATGGTCCCCCCAAGCCAGGAGCGATTTCTGAGCACATAGCCAGGAGTAACCCTTGAGCGTCAAACGGGTGTGGCCCAAAAACAAAAAAACAAAAAAAACCCAAAGCATCACATAGTTAACATAGTTGATCATAATACATTTGTTTCCAGATAAATGAAGACAGTTATTGAAAAAAATAGAACAAAAAAAATGAAAAAAAAAAAAAGAAAATAGAAAAAGTACAGTAGCAAGCACATTTGTGAAAATGATTGTATCTGACTTTTAGGGGCATGTACTCAGCTGGTAGACTTCCTGGAAGGAGGAAGATATGTGGGGGGAGGATACCTGCACTTGCTCCAAAAAACCCTAGTGATATCAGCCCCCCCCCCCAACTAGCATACCTGAAATGTGGTCAGATTGGTGTCTCCACAGGAAATCCTAGAGTCAGTGATGAGGCAAGGCCATCAGGGAAATGGTGATTCTGGTTGATGGAGGCAGAAGGAAGGAAGGAGGGAGAGAAGGAGGAAGGAAAGATGAAGGGAAGGAAGGAGGGAAGGAGAGAGGGAGGGAAATTGGGAAGGAAGGAGGGAAAGAAGGAAGGAAGGAGGGAGGGAAGTTAGCAGGGTGGGTCTTTGGCCCAACTTCTTCCCCCATGATGGCCAGCTTTCTGCTGCATGGGCCATAATGTACAATGATTCAATACAAGTACCTAAGGATGCAGTATATGCAGTGTACCCATAATCTTTCACAGTTCTCATTCGAGTAAAGAGTGAATCTATGGAGTTGTCCCAGTTTGAACTTGGTGACTGTGTTTTTGGGCATGATTACAGCTGCCAGACTTCCAGAAAAAGGGAGATTTGGGGGGAGGGTGCCTGTACTCGCTCCAAAAAGCCCTGGTGATATTATCCCCCAAACCAGCATACCTCAAATGTGGTCAGTTGGGTGTCCCCATGGGGAATCGTAGAGGGTCAGTAATGAGACAGGCCATTGTGGAAATAGTGATTCTGGGTGACTAGAGGCAGCAGATGTGGCTTCAGCAGGGTAGGTAACACTTTCTCCTTCCAATAGGCAAGATTTATTCTGCATGACCAGTGTACCCTGGTTAGATTCCCTGGTACTACATAGACCCCCAGTACAATTAGGTAGGTGCAGCCTTGGAGGCCCCTGTGCACTGATGGAGTGGCTTGGTAATCCCCAGTACCCCATGGGCCAAGCAATACTGCATCCTTAGGTGCTTGTATTGAATCATTGGCTTGGTTTTACAGGAATCAATAGATGAAGCCCTCTGACCTTCAGGACACTTCTTGGGAGGCCCTTCACTAAAAATTTAGTCAAATTTAGCAGGATTGGGAATGGGGAAAAGTTAGCAGGGTTGTTGAATATGAAAGTATTTCTCCAGTCTAGAGAGATATTACAGCAGGTTGGGAAATTTCCTTGCATGTGGTCAACCTGGATTCAATTCCTGCCACTCCATATGGTCCCCTGAGCACAACCAGGAACCCAGAATCCAGAACCTGAACCCAGAGCCTGGAGTCAGTCCTGAACACAGCTGTGTAGGGCAAAAAAAGTTTTAGAAGGAAAGTATGCATAAATCAATTTTATTTTCAGAATCAATAAATAACTTTAAGGTAAAAAATAATGTATTTTATATAGTATAATTAGAAAATAAATACATTTGAAATATGCATAAGAAAATTTTTATGAGAAAATTATAAATTGATACCATAATCTTGGGTTGGAAGAGTCCATGATGTGAAGATGTCAATTCATCCAAGGCTATTTATAGGTATGAACTAATTGGTTTGTTTTAGAATTTGGCAAGCTGACTCCAAGCACAAGAAACCAAGCAAGGCCAAAGTCACTGTAGAATGAGGACAAGGCAGTGGCTTCTGCCCAATGTCAGGGTTTGCAATAACTTTTTAGTGATGGTTGCTGCAGAGATAGCTGGATGGGCACACAGAACAGAACCAAGATCCCACATCTGGATTCTAGTACAGTTGAATTGCTGCGGTGGTTTGTTCTAGTGATCAGGAAAGGGCAGGTTTAGGGTCAGTAAGTGATGTAAGTTTTTTTTTTTTTTGGGGGGGCCACACCCGGCGGTGCTCAGGGGTTACTCCTGGCTGTCTGCTCAGAAATAGCTCCTGGCAGGCACGGGGGACCATATGGGACACCGGGATTCGAACCAACCACCTTTGGTCCTGGATCAGCTGCTTGCAAGGCAAACACCGCTGTGCTATCTCTTCGGGCCCGAACCATTCTCTTGTAAGAGTACCAAATTCAAGTGGATTTTTACTTAAGTAAATTAACATAAAATTCATTTTTAATTCATGTTAAACAGCAAGAATCAATGGTTTAATATAGAGAAATATCAGCCACTGTCATTATCTGTTTACAGAACATTTTTATACCCCCACTCCAAAGACCGTGCTCCTATAAAGCAGCCACTTTTGGAGACTCCACTCATCACCAAGCTTCTGAAGATGATAAATTAACCTTTCATTCCTATTACTTTGCTTTCTGAGCATTATGTATAAACAAAAGCAAAAATGAGCTTCTGTATCTGATTCCTGTCACATAGCACACTACTTTTAAGGTAACTTGGATTCATAGCATGTATCATTAATTCAATCCTTGTTTAAAATTTTTCCTTCCAGGGCCGGAGTGATAGTGCAGCAGAAGGGCATTTACTGTGCATGCTGCTGACCCAGGACGAACCTGGGTTCGATCCCCGGCATCCTATATGGTTCCCCCAAGCCAGGAGCTATTTTTTTGTTTGTTTTTGGGGCCACACCCATTTGATGCTCAAGGGTTACTCTGGGCTAAACGCTCAGAAATTGCCCCTGGCTTAGGGGGACCATATGGGACACTGGGGATCGAACTGAGGTCCTTCCTTGGCTAGCACTTGCAAGGCAGACACCTTACCTCTAGTGCCACCTCAACGGCCCCCCAGGAGCTATTTCTGAGCACATAGCCAGAAGTAACCCCTGAGCATCACTGGGTGTGGCCCATAAACCAAATAAATAAATAAATAAATAAAATAATGAAAATCTCTAAATAAAATAAAAATTTCCCTTTCAAGGGCCACGAGATCATACAGGGTTAAGATTTTTTGTTTGTTTGATTGGTTTTTTGGTTTTCCAGGCCACACTCGTTTGATGCTCAGGGTTTACTCCTGGCTAAGCGCTCAGAAATTTGCCCCTGGCTTGGGGGGACCATATGGAAGGCCGGGGGATCGAACCATGGTCCTTTCTTGGCTAGTGCTTGCAAGGCAGACACCTTATCTCTAGCACCACCTCGTCGGCCCCAGGGTTAAAGTTCTTAACTTACAATACAGCTGACACATATTTGATCTCTGGTACCCCATATGATTCCCTGAGCACTTCCAGGAATCACTCCTGATCACTGAGCCAGGAATAGCCCAAATACTGCAGAATGTGGCCTTAAAACAAAACAAAAAGAATAAAACAATTGCTTTATTAAATAAAATAAAAAACACTTAATCCTAAAAGTTTTCCTCCATTCTAGTCCCTTTCTTCCTTTTCCCTCCTTTTGTTGTTGTGATATGCTGAGGTGTTACACACTTGGTTGAGATACTCCCACACTTTGTTATGGTGCCTCAATACTTGGTTGTGGTACTCAGACATTTTGGTTGCTCATGCATTTAGTTGTGGGACTGGCTCACAGGTCTTGCATACTCTAGCTGTAGTACTCACACATTGTTGGATTTGGGGCACCAGAGATAGCACATTTTGTTGTGGTGCCTGGGATCCCAAACAGCAGTGTAGTGGAGATCACACCCTGCACATCATGTGAGACAATAACAGAAATGGAATTTGTGGTCCTATGCTTGAAGACAAGCAGTTTGCCACTGAGATCTCCCAGCACTTTATTCCTGTATATATCTGAATGCTATTTCACTGCACAATTCTCCCTTTCATTTATTTATTCATATTTACTTAATTATCCATTTATTAGATGTAATCAGTTGGGGTTATTACGCACAATGCTGACACTGACGGTCATATATACATTTTGTTGAAATTTGCTTTTAACTTTCTGGAGTAGATACCTAGAAATGGAATTGCTGAATCATATGGTAATTTTATGCTGAACTTTTGATGAGCCACAAGACTATGCCACAGCATCTGCAGCATTTTACATTTCTCCCAATGATGTAAAAGGTTCCAATTTTCCCACATTCTCACAACCGCTTACTGCTGTACTTATCCTAGAAATTGGGGAATGGTGTGATATGTGATTTTTATTTTTATTTATTTATTTTTTTTTGGGCCACACCCGGCAATGCTCAGGGGTTACTCCTGGCTGTCTGCTCAGAAATAGCTCCTGGCAGGCACGGGGGACCATATGGGACACCGGGATTTGAACCAACCACCTTTGGTCTTGGGTTGGCTGCTTGCAAGGCAAACACCGCTGTGCTATCTCTCTGGGCCCTTGTATTTTCTAATGACTAATAAAATTAAGCATCTTTTTTATTTGCTTATTGCTGCTGTTTCCTTGAAAATGTCTTTTTTTTTTTCTTCTGGTTTTTGGGCCACACTTGGTGACGCTCAGTGGGTACTCCACTCGGGGGTTACTCCTGGCTATGTGCTTAGAAATCGTTCCTGGCGGGGCCGGGCGGTGGCGCTGGAGGTAAGGTAAGCCTTACCTGCGTAGCCTAGGAGACGGACCGCGGTTCGATCCCCCGGCGTCCCATATGGTCCCCCAAGCCAGGAGCGACTTCTGAGCGCATAGCCAGGAGTAACCCCTGAGCGTCACCGGGTGTGGCCCAAAAACCAAAAAAAAAAAAAAAAAAAAAAAAAAGAAATCGTTCCTGGCTTGAGGGACCATATGGGATGCCAGGGATCGAACCAAGGTCTGTCCTGGGTCAGCCGTGTGCAAGGCAAACACCTTGTACTATTGCTCCAGCCCCCAGTGTTCTTTATTTTTATGCTGAATTGATTACTATTTATTTGTTTGTTTTGTTTTGTTTTGTTTTGGGGCCACACCCGGCGTTGCTCAGGGGTTACTCCTGGCTGTCTGCTCAGAAATAGCTCCTGGCAGGCACGGGGGACCATATGGGACACCGGGATTCGAACCAACCACCTTTGGTCTTGGGTCGGCTGCTTGCAAGGCAAACGCCGCTGTGCTATCTCTCTGGGCCCGAATTGACTACTATTTATTGTCCTTTAGTGGCCTTAATCCTTACTGTCATAAACAATGAAATGTCATTTATCACTAAAAAGAAATGAGCTGTCATACAATGAGAAATTTTTTAAATTATTACTAAGAGAAAGGATACATGTGTATCCTGTATGCAGGGTAATTCCAGGTAAATGATACATTATACAATTCTAACTATAGTATTTTCTGTTGAGGCTGAACTTGATATTTTTACCAATAAGGAAATAAAGTTTATTTTTCAACACCAACACTGGTTGTTTTCAGACTTTTTGCTGTATACAATTCTCACTAGTATGAGATGAATTATCATTTTAATTTGCATTTTGATTTGCATTTCTCTGATAATAAGTGACAATGAATGCCTTGTCATATACCTACTGGGCATATGTATGGCTTTTTTTGTTTTGTTTTGGTCACACCTGGCAGCACTCAGGGGTTACTCCTGGCTCTACTTTCAGAAATTGCTCCTGGCAGGCTCAGGGGACCATATGGGATGCCGGGATTTGAACCACCATTCTTCTGCATGCAAGGCAAACACCTTACCTCCATGCTATCTCTCTAGCCCCATATATGTTTGTCTTTGTTGTCCCTGTTTTTTGGGACAGATTTATTGATTTTTGTTGTTGAGCACCGTGAGCTCTCTTTATACATCTTGACTATTACTCTTTTATTTTCCATACTTTTTTATTCATAATTAAGTTTTAGACATACAATTTTTCTTTTTTTTTTATCTTTATTTAAACACCGTGATTACAAACATGATTATAGTTGTATGATTACAGTCATGTAAAGAGCACCCCCCTTCACCGGTGCAACATTCCCACCACCAATTTCCCAGATCTCCCTCCTCCCCACCCCCCTACACCTGTACTCGAGACAGGCTTTCTACTTCCCTCATTCATTCACATTTTATGATAGTTTTCAGTGTAGTCATCTCTGCAACTGCACTCATCACTCTATGTGATGAGCTGCAGACATACAATTTTTCAACCCCAATCCCACCACCAGTGTCACCTTTTGCATTTTTTTTGGGCCACACCCGGCAGTGCTCAGGGGTTACTCCTGGCTGTCTGCTCAGAAATAGCTCCTGGCAGGCACAGGGGACCATATGGGACACTGGGATTCGAACCAACCACCTTTGGTCCTGGATCAGCTGCTTGCAAGGCAAACGCCGCTGTGCTATCTTTCCAGGCACTACCTTTTGCATTTTAAAAAAATTTTTAACTGAAAATCAACTACAAACATGTCACACTCACGGTGTTTAAACAAAGACACTATTATAAGAAAAGAAATTTAAAAAAAGAAAAGAAATTAAAAATAAATCTTCAAACCATTTTCTTCTTTTTTTTTTCTTCTTCTTTTTCTTCTTCCTCTTTCTGAGATCAGACAAGATTGGGCATATTCAGGGTAGTATGGATGTAGACTCTTCTTCCTCTTTCTCTTCTTCTTCCTCCTCTTCTTTCTTTTCTTCCTCCTCGTCTTTTCTTTCTCCTCATCTTCATTTTCTTCTTGCTTTTCTTTCCCTTCTTCCTCTTTTCTAGTATTTTTATTTTCTTTTTTTTTTCTTTTTCTTTTCTTTTTTTTTTTTTTTTTTTTTTTTTTGGTGTGTGTGGTTTTTGGGTCACACCCGGCAGTGCTCAGGAGTTATTCCTGGCTCCAGGCTCAGAAATTGCTCCTGGCAGGCACGGGGGACCATATGGGGTACCAGGATTTGAACCGATGACCTGCATGAAAGGCAAATGCCTTACCTCCATGCTATCTCTCCGGCCCCTCTTTTCTAGTATTTTTCTTCTATTCTTTTTCTTCTTCCCCTTTCTCTTCTTTTTCTTTTTCCTCTACTCTTATTCCTTTTATTCTTACTCTTCTTCCTCCTCTTCCTCCTCTTCTTTTTCTTCTTTTCTTACTATTCTTTGCCCTCTTACTCTCCTTCCTCCTCTTCTGTTTCAGAAGAAAAGGGTGAATCCTTTTCATCTTCCCCTCTTCTAACTATTTTTCACCATAATCTTCTTACTACTCTTCACCTTATTCTTACTCTTCTTAACCTTATTTTTCTTACTCTTCTTCTTAGCCTTATTCTTCTTAAAATTCTTCTTCCTCCTCTTCCTGTTCTCACTCTTCCTCCAACTCCTCTTATTATTCTTGTTCTGGGTTTCTGGGACTTCATTGATTCCTATGTTGTTTCTTTGAGTTTCTCAAAGACTTCTATTTTCATCTGCTCACATTCTTTGAGTAGTTTAGACATTGTCTGATCATTTGCTTTAAAGTTCTCTTCCAATCTCTTCTGTTGTATGGAGTTGTTCTGCATTTCATCCTCTGGCTCACTGACCCCGTTTGCAGTTGCTGTTACTCCAGTGGAGAGGTTTTCTACTGAATTTTTCAATCCTGTTATTTCATTGTGAAAATTTCTAGTTTTAATCGTCAAATCCTCTTGACACTTATTTGTGCTCCATTCAAATCTATCAATGTTTTTTTGAGCTCCCTGAACATTTTCCATAATTCTGCTCTAAGCATCTTATTTTAGAGGATACCTAACTGTTTGGTACTTTTCGAATTATCAAAGCAGCCATCTTGACTCTTTAAACATGGAGTTGTACTGCAAAATTTCCCCATTGTTAAGGTTGTAGATTGCTTTTTACAATGTGGAGAAGTGAGGTTCAGGGGTTAAGAGATAATGGCCATGCTCCTCGGGTGTGGGTCCTGGAGAGATTATGATCTTTGGTGTCTCTGGGCTGGCTCCCGCAGAAAGAAGCTTGACTATTACTCTTATAGAACATATTTTAAATATACTTCTAGAGAAAGCAAAGTGGATAGTATGCTAGTCTTGCACACGGCTGACCAAGATTCAATCCCTAGTACCTTATATAGCCCTCCGATCCCCACTAAAAGTGATATTTGAACACAGCTTGCTGTGCATATTTCACAAAATTACTAAAGGCAGGCTAACCAAGAGAGGGCTCCCTAGTGAAATACCTATCCCAAAGAGGAATGATTGCAGGGTACCAATGCAGAGCCTGGGGATTGAGGGGGACCCTACTCTAGAGTCAAAGAAGAAACTCATATTTCTGTACCATGAAGATCTGCTAGAACTGGGGAGGTTTCTTTAGTCTCGATAAACTAATCACACTCTGTGGCAAGTTTGTTTGGTGGCCTCATTCTGCATCTAGGCTAAAGACAGTCACCAGGCCTCCCTGTCTTAGGTAGAAATGCTGTATTGAGTTCAGTTCTGGATGGAGGGGACCCTCCCTTTCCAATGCGCCAACGTTTCAGAGTTGGAGAGATAGTATAGCAGGTAGAATGCTTGCTTTCCATATGGTCTATCTGGGTTCAATCCCAGGAGTAATTCCTGTGTGCAGAGCCATGAGTAACCTCTAACCATCATTTGTTATGGCTCAAAATAAAAAACAACCCAAATTCCAATGTCCCAGTGAGATGTTCCAGTGAGATGTTCCAGTGACATCCTTTGTGATGTCATCAGTGTTGACATTATCTATTCTGGCCTCCAGAAAGTTCTTAAGATTGATGCTTGGAGTGGCTGTGGGTGGTGGACAATGACTGCTTTCCAGTCATGAAATTTCCCTTCCCAGAGAGAAGTGCCTGTCACAGAGGTTTCTACTAGCTGGATGCACCTACCTCCCTGATGGGGCCTTGGTGAGTGAGGTCCCTATTGAAGGCCTGGGTTGTGGGTGGTCAGGAAGTCCAGGTCTGATATGGCAAAGTGACAGGTCTCTGTCATGGAGGACCCAGCAGCAGAGGGACCTGGCTTCTTCATACTGGACTCCCAAATCTAAACCTCACCAGCTTTCCATAAGAAATTAGTGTTTAGTATCTGGATCAAAGCATAGGTACTTATCCTCTCTCAACCCTCAAACCCCATGCTTGGATCCAAAGGGCAGTAGAAGAATCATTTTCCCTCCATAACATGTTTCTCCTCCCTTCTGGATGGTACCTAAGATTTGCTTCTGTTTGGAGTAGCTGTGCTTCTTTTTTATTTTAATTTTTTATTTAAACATCTTGATTACATATATGATTATGATTAGGTTTCAGTCATGTAAAGAACACCCCCTTCACCAGTGCAACACCACCAATGTCCCAAATCTCCCTCCATCCCACCTCACCCCCACCTATACTCTAGACAGGCTTTCCAGTTCCCTCATTCATTCACATGGTTATGGTAGTTCTCTGTATAGTTATTTCTTGGGCCATGAGCATCTGGGCGATGCTCAGGGATTACTCCTGGCTGTCTGCTCAGAAATAGCTCCCGGTAGGCACAGGGGACCATATGGGACACCAGGATTCGAACCAACCACCTTTGGTCCTGGATTGGCTGCTTGCAAGGCAAATGCCGCTGTGCTATCTCTCTGGCCCTGTGTAGTTATTTCTATAGCTTTACTCACCACTCTTTGTGGTGAGCTTCATGAAGTGAGCTGAAAGTTCCAGCCCTCCCCTCATTGTCTCAGGAATGTTGCAAAAATGACTTTTATTTTTCTTAAAACCTATAGATGAGTGAGACTATTCTGCATCTCTCTCTCTCTCCCTCTGACTTATTTCACTCAGCATGATAGATTCCATGTACATCCATGTATAGGAAAATTTTATGACTTCATCTCTCCTGATGGCTGCATAATATTCCATTGTGTATATGTACCACAGTTTCTTTAGCCATTAATCTTTTGAAGGGCACCTTGGTTGTTTCCAGAGCCTGGCTATTGTGAATAGTGCTGCAATAAATATAGGTGTGAGGAAGGGGTTTTTGTATTGTGTTGAGTAGCTGTGCTTCTTACTCAGACCCTAAAATCACTAGAGTTGAGGTGAGAGGCTGTGAGCCTTCCTGGCCCTTCCTCTTTTTCCCCTTAGATCTATCTGGGCTGTGAGAAAAGTCCAGGGCAGTAGTGGAGGTCATGTTTCGGATGATTTTGATCAGTTCTGCCATCTAAATTCTTGAGCAAGTTGATCTTGGTGAACTTGGGAACATTTCTGCAGAAATCAATTCTAGACACCAGGGCTATAAATCAATAGGCCATATGGAGCCTATAGCACTGTGACAGTGAGGGCTGACCTCTGAAATGCTCTACTAGGGAGAGGTCCAGAACCTCAGGCAATATCCTGACTCAGGTAGTTGGACTCTGCTAAGGTCTGGCATCTAAGCTTTATGTATCAAGTCAAGGAATGGGGCTAAATACAAGAAATAAAAAGGGAAAAGGAAACACAATGTAATTGTGAAATAATTCAAATTCTAGTGGTGGGGGGAGGCAAATGTTAATCATAGGAACATTGGACCTGAAGAGATAGTATTTGGAGTCCCTCAGCACCACCAAGAAAGAGTGATGAACACTACAAAAAGTATAGAAATCTTGAGGAAACATATCATTTTGGAGAGTTCGATGTTTTGGTGTTTTGGATGATGGCTTATGCCTTTAATCATTCAAGTTTTAATTAAGTTATTTACAGGTGAGGGGGTTAGGGCATATCTTGCAGGGTCAGGGATCTCTACTGGTCATACTTGAGGACCTTATGTCATGTCAAGGACAGAAACAAACCTGTACTATCTCCCCCAAATCATACAAGTTTTATTTGATATTAACTAATTGGGGCCAGCAATACTTTCTAGATATAGTGTACAATTGTTTTCCACATAAAGTAAAATATTGAGGGGCCAGGGAGATAGCTCAAGTAGGTAGCCTGAGTTCAAACCCAAGATGATATACCCCCAACCTTTTCCAGTACAGCCAATGTAGTTCTGGTGGCCCAAAACACTGTATAGGACATAGTTCCTGTTTATCCTTTTCTCAAAATCAAAATTAACCTTCTCATTGATTTAGGGCCCAAACTTTGGAGCAGTTTTTTTTGGAGTTCTGTCTCCTCTTGCCTTGTACTAACTTCCCTCTGGTATTTTTTGTTTTGTTTTTAATCCCTTCTGCATATCAACTGTGAAAATTTAGGAACTTCGGTTGGGCTCTGGGCATAGATACTGGAAGAGAGATCAAGCCATGACAGGGTGATTGTCCCCTCTCCCCTAGGGAAGCCAAGCCAAAGTCACAGCAGTACAAGATCTTCTCCTCTGGGCCATTACAAAATGCTGCAACATTCTGAGTGTGGAATATCGTCCTTGTTTGGACCATTAAAGCTGCTCCTACCTTTCTCCCCCTGTCCATGGTCCTGTCAGGACATGGGAAAGGAAGAGACACAGCTTTCATTAAGAACGTGCCCTCACACTTCCCCTTCCCTCCCATTGGCTAGAACTCTGTCCCCATTGTATGCCTGACAATAGTTTTAGTTGCAGGTAGCCCAGTTACCACCAGGCCAACCCTACCCAACAGATCTGCTGAGATAGTGGGAGTGAAGGAAAGGATGGGGCTCTCATGGCTCATACAAGGGGAACCCCTGCAAAATAACACCTGACTTTACTTATTTCATACAACATCTGATGGTGCTCAGGGGCTATTTCAGAACCTTTGTTCAGGAGTGACCCTTGGTGTTACTTGGGGGACCATGTGTGTGTTCTGGGATGGTACTAGGGTTAGCCACATTAAAGGCAAGTACCTTTATGCAAGTGCTATATCTCTAGCCCCTGGAAGTCCCAGTTTTAAGTGAATGTTCTATTTGGGTTTCTCAGAGGCCTTTTTGCTTCTTTGTGGTTCTGGATTGTGTTTCCAGCCCAGATCCTGGGGACTAAAAAAAACAGTTATAGGGACCATGACTGTCCTTATATTTCTAGCTTCTCCACCTCAATCCACATGAGTGATAGAGCATGAGCAATGTTCTCAGTGTTTATGGCCCTAAGAACTTTTTCCAGCACCTCTGAAGGCACATATTCTCAGTCAATTGTACCCATACCCTTTATGAATCACCTACCAGACTCACTCATCTAGAAAGTTATTACTTAGGGGACACAGGGGCCGTCTTTCACCCAGTATGGCTCACTTCGCATTTTTCTTTAAAGCAATGCTCATCCCTCCCTCCTGTCTCTCTGTCGTCTCTCATCACCAGCAGTGGGGTGATGTGGATACTAACTCCTTTTTCTTGATGCTACTCATGAGGGTCCTTTCATGGGTTTCTCTTGCCTATTGGGTCAAATCCAAACTCCTAGGTCATGGGTTTTTGTAGTCTTTCGTGATCTGCTTCATCAAACCTCAGCTCCAACATGGGGCATGTACAGAGACCGGGGCCCAGCCAGCAAGAGGGAAGCATAGAAACCCCAATACTACAATACCCTCAACCCTCCTCTATGTGGATGGCATCTTGGCTGAGTTTGTGTGAGAATAGACCCTCACAGGACAAGTATGCAGAGAGGCCAGGAATTCAGTGTGAGGCTGTGTCGTCCCATTCCACCAAAGTTCTTCAGTCAAGAATGGATTAACACCAATTAGGCCTCTTCTGTATCTGAGAACCTGAGTTGAGCCCCTTAAGTGCTTTGCACTTACCACAACTCCATGAGGTCGGCATTATGATTGAGCTACTTTCATTTGCTTTATGGCGCCTGTTTATAGCTGCTGAAATTCATCTCAGCATGGTAAAGTAACTTGTATCAGCCGAGCCCACAAAGTCCAGGTTTGAACCAGGATCACTTTCTTTCTACTCAACTCTGGATCTTTTTTTTTTTCCATTTTTTTTTGGGGGGGTGACACCCATTGGAGCTCAGGGATTACTCCTGGCTGGCTCAGGGAACCATATAAGATCCCAGGATTCGAACCACTGTCCTTCCTGGATTGGCTGCGTGTAAGGCAAATGCCCTATCACTGTGCTATCTCTCTGGCCCCTCAATTCTGGCTCTTTTTAAAGGAAAAATTGTTCCCCTCAGGCCTAACAGTGTGGATTCTTCCACTAGGACATTAATTCTATCATGAGGAAGCCGTGCAAGAGGACTTGCAGCTCTAGTCCAGATTTTACTCTCTCCCACTAGAACCACAACAATAGCAACGACAAAATTTAGAGTATTTGAATTTTCAAAACTCCCTTTAATCTGATCATCAACACATTAAAAATGTGTGCTTTTTTTTAAATCTGTGCAAAGAATGAAGCTCAGCATTCTCCCTCACTGCTCTTGTATTTATTGGGTTTATCTTTGTTCCCATCTGCATTTGTCTCAGAAGATAATAAAAAGTGTTCCAGCCAAAGCGGGTCTGAGATTCCAAATAGCTCAGTTTTCTCAGTATTGCAGATGAGAGGGTGTTAGGCAGGTTTGTAGCTCAGGTGACAGCCTGTAGAGGATGTTATGCCCCATAAAGCCTCGCATCTCCAGACCTTGGATTCACTGCCTTCTTCAGGGCCTTTTTTTGGGGGGGGGTTTGGGTCACACCTGGCAGCCCTCAGGGGTTACTCCTGGCTCTATGCTCAGAAATTCTCCTGGCAGGCTCAAAGGACCATGTAGGATGCCAGGATTCAAACAACTGACCTTCTGCATGCAATGCAAATGCCTTACCTCCATGCTATCTCTCTGGCCCCCTTCAGGGCCTTCTTACCATCTTACTAAAGGCTTGATAAATCTTACTTTGCTGTTGAAGCTGTTGAATCTCTTGTGAGATTGCAGGCAGTTCTCTCCCTTTAGCTATGGTTCCCTACGGGTGGGATGATGAGAGAGAGAAAGTGAATGACAGAAGCAGTTTTCACTGCTCCCTTCCCTGCAAACGAATCTTTGGAGATTTAGGAGTCAGGGCACCACCGCGCAGTCCCCAGGACTTTGATGAAACTGCAGACTCATAATGTCAGGGGTCTGAGAAAGCCCATCGCCTCTATTAAAGATCATGAATCTTCAGAGAATGCAACAGCAAAGCAGGTTTATTGATTCTAGCTAGCTATCTGACATAAACAGATCAGAAAAGCCTTGAGGAAAGAAAAGAGGGACCTTTTATATTCAAAATGGGCAAGTGGGGAGTGGTACAGCATCCGTTGCCAAGATACCCAAGTCATATGTTTAGAAATGGGTGATTTTCCAGGGTGTCACAGAGTTGGGCCACCCATCCTATGGAGGGTCTTGTGGTCTGTACATCCTGTCCAAAAGTTGGGGTCATTCCAGGGTCTGGGGGTAGAGGAGGCGAGAAGCAGAAGTTTCAGGCTTAATAAGCATCCGTAACATCTATATTTAATTCTTGATTGAATTATTACATTTAGCTATTATCTATTATTCTACACTTAGCACTTATTTTACCTTAACAGTAAGAGAGGCCAGCAGCAAACTGGAAAAGTCCCAGCCAACGCCCTTGGCCTCCTAGCAAGACTGTGACCAATTGTCCATCTTCCTTCATCGGGGAAGGAGGAGGCGGGACTGGGTACCAACCTCCAGCCTGGACCAAGCTGGGGAGCCTTGGCTGCACCCCCATGAATTGTTGCGTGTCTTATTTTGGTCAGGGGATTGTCAGGGAGGTTTGGAAGCAAGGGATTTGCCTCTGGGGAGTCAGGGTGGGGCCGAGGATGAAAAGAGCGGCCTGAGCTGCCCGTTGCCAGGGGCATCCGAGGATGCTGGCCGGGGAGCCCCTGCAGCCAGGAAGGGACCTTGCATGCCTTGTGCGTTTTGTGACTGTAATTTGCAGACGGTTCCTGGCAGCCGCCAGGTCTCGGAGGAGGAGCATAGGCCTTTGTGTGTGATTTGCGTGATTTGATCACCCGGGTTCCCCGGCCGATCGGAGCAGCCCTGGGGCGGGGCCGAGGTCCACTTCGGGCCCGGGTGGAGCCGGGGTGCCAATCCCGCTGTGATGCGGCGGGGGATTTGCTGACAGTCCCTTGCCCGAGGGCGAGGGTGGAGCCGGGCTTGGAGCCTCCTGCCAGGTGGGAGCCTGGAGCCGTTCGCTGCATCCCGGCAGGGCCCCGAGTTGCATCGCATCGCCTGGGGCCGGCACAGGGCCCAGGGCTCCGAGCGCGCAGATGTGGTGAGCCATGCGGGTGCAGGGAATCGGGGTGTCGGATCCGGGTCCTGGGAAGGAGAGATGGAGTTTGGGAGAATTTTTCGGTCCCAGATTTCCAGGCGTGGGTGCCATGGGGGTGGTAGAGACTACGCCACCATCTCCAGGTACCCCTGGCCTGGATGAATGCAGAGGTGGAGATGGGGAGCCGCCCCAGGAGGCCGCAGCTCGG